>NC_143395.1:145720471-146026311 GCF_052110815.1 Crocodylus siamensis | reverse complement strand
GCTCTGCTTCCTGTAGTTCCTTCACAGCATCTGATGAAGTAAGCCCTGTGCTTACGAAAGCTTGTGCTATATATCTCTGATTTAGTTAGTCTATAAAGGTAAAAATTTACCCTTCCCTGTGTCTGTCTCCAGACTAATGCAGATAACTATGTCTCTCTACAATTATTTCCCCAGACTAGCACTAACTGCTCTGTGTACCTGTTCAGTCTCTTCTCCCTTTTATTGGATTTCTGCTCCCCAGTGTTGTAACAACTGTACCTATTGAGAGGCAGACGGATGTCAGAGAAAATGTGCACAATATTAAACCTCCAGACTGAGCATTTAATGAAAAATCCAACTCACATTTAGCAATGGGGCTGCTATTTTGGGTGTCTTTTTTCCCCACCAGTAACAGCTCCAGGTGATTTTGTTGGATATTTTACCTGATGATTGAATAAGGATGTGTGGTACATTTTTTAGTTACTGTTCTTACAAATTAACCATAAAAGTTCCAAGATGCCAAGAACCATCCCAATTTTCTAACAAAATCATGTATTAAAATAGCACATGGCTGGTATCATAAAACAACTGTTTTATGAAATCTGGTGGCAAACTGGAAGTGAGGCAGATTTTCAAAGATATAAAGGGACAGCTGAATGCATCATTTTGAAGAAGCTCTCCCTAAAATCATAATGTTATGTGATCGAAAGTATATATATTAAACTACAAAATACTGAAATACAGGCCTAACACAACCACCTGAAAAGACTGAAAGCTGGATAAAAAGCCTGAAGAGAAGTGGAAGATAAACTGCAGGAAGGTAAAAACTAGTTATCAACTTCTGAGAGCCACTCTGCCAATTATTGCTCTGAATATATAAGGAGTTGAAAAGTAATGACAACATTTGTGTCACTGGGGCTGACACTCCCTGTGTGACCAGAATTCAGTCAATTTTGTTGTCTGGTTGGGTGATCAATTTCATGGGTAGGCGCCCAGTACTGAATGGGAGTGTGAATGTTCCACTATTGTGTTCCACTAATCCACTGTTGATGCAGGTTGATAAGAACTACAGGGTTCTCCTTACATGTAGTAAAGGTTTTGAAAAGAAGAGAAATTATTTTAAAACAATGGTAGTGTGCATTGTGGAAGCTTCAAAAATTGGAAACTAGGACACTGGCTTTTTTCCATTTGTTATTGAGAATCAATAGAGGATTGTTAGGAGTAGGTGCTGTATGGCCTAGGCCCTCTCTGGCCGGATGTCTTGGCAGTGGATGATGTCAGGATGGAGAGGGATTGATACTATCCCAGCTGCTCTCCAGTGTTGTGTTCCTCACCTGTCACACCTTTGTTCTTTCAAGTTGGAAGTTGGTTACAATGGCTAATAGGTCTGGACCTACCAGAGGAATTTTTTCATGGGACTCCACCTCCCCTTGCACCCCATCTTTGCCACTTCATATATGTTATCTGGTTTCTTCTTTAGTGTCATAACCCATGTGGCATAGGGCAATCCTGTTAGCTGTGCTACTACACCCCTAGTTAGGCCCTTTGGGTCAATTCATTAGAAGCCCATTTGTGACACAATTCCATCAATCTGTCACACATTCAGGATTCCTCCCCTGTTATCAGTTGATTAGCAGACTCAAAGGTAAATCAACTCAGACCAAAATGCATTAATTCATTAATAGTCTCAGAAGGTACATTGAGCTGATGTTACTTCATTCATTCAGGGTTCACCCTTTCTATCAATTAACTAACCATCTCTAAAGTAAATTATTTTAATACCATCCATGCCTGGCTGGCTTCACTGCCCCAGCTCATTATAGACTTAGGCTCCTGCATCTCATGCCACCCAGCTCCTCTTCAGCCCATACTTTGATCTTTACTCAGGTAAGCTGTACTGGCGTTCCTCCTGAGGGTACCTGTGTTCTTGGTGGTCCTCCGACCACTCGTGCCTGCTGGCTTGTGCACTTTCCCCATAGATTGCTGTAGACTGACACAAGCAGGAGAGTCCTCTCTTGGCAGATGCCCCTCTCTGGGGCTGGAAGTACTGCGCGGGGCTTCCTGGTGTCCAGTGCAGACATAGCACATGTTGCAAAAACACAGTGCAGTGCTCTGGGCTCTGGCTGTGCTCTTCTCCCCACCTGAGGTAAGTGGGCGGTGATCATCATTCCTGGAACCTCCTCTGTGCCCAGAGCGTCTCTCTTTACAAGCACTATACTTTTCTAGACAACTGAGACACTTGGACATGATTCTCCAGTCAAGTTTGTACTTGTGCTAGGCAGAATAACTAGGATCTAATATTTCTGTCTTAGGAAGAATTCTTTGCATTCACAACAGTGATCTACATTTTGTACTCATTTGTTTTAACTGTAGTGGGGGTGTGGTTGGGGCAGAGAAACAATGACTTTGAAGATGACAAGGAAATAAGTTGCAGTCATTCTGGTACCTCTGGAGCTTTTTCATTGACTAGATAATTGTAGTTAAAATCATTCAGATTTTATCGAGTGGGACATTATTATGATTTATTGCTGTTTTGTCATATTACAGAACCTAGGAACCCTGCATTATTTCCAGGTTTCTGGGATATGAATAACTACAATAAATATGTTATGAGAATCATCTGGGAATCTTAAAGCAGTCTACAGACAAAACATTAATTATTGTATATGCATTTCTATTCACCACTATCTGTAGTTTACCATGGTGCCCACAGGCTCCTCTCAGGATCAGTGGCCCATTATGCAGTACATTATCTATTGCAGACACAGTTATACATTATTCCTTCTTCAAAAAGTTTGGTATCTCTGAAATACTAATGATTTCTCACAACACCTCCAATGTAAATAGATGCAGTTCCTATCTAACTTGAGTGCATTAAGGCATGGAGAGATTAAATGATGTGATTAAGGACATAAAACAAAATTCTGGCAGATGTAGGGATATGATCCAGGAATCCTAACTTCCAGAAATTTTTTATAACCACTGGATAAAATGTTGTGTTCAAGTTGTCTGTAGTTATCTAATTCAACACCTTAAGTATGTAATTTACCTAGGTTTTTGTATGAGGTCCAATACCTTTTAAATTTGGGCATCTTAGGGGGTTGTTTATGTTTATTTATGCAATGTCCACCTATCATCCTGCTGCCTTCCCCCGCCCCCCCCGCAAAAAAAGAACACCAAACAACCAAACCACAACAACAACACAAAAACTACAAACTCTAGTTCTGAGTGAGGTTCATTTCTATCTACTGTAATATTCTAATTAGGTTGACTGTGGTATAAAGAAGAATAGTGAGTCTACACTCAGATGATAATCCCTGATGGTAACTCTGCAGTCTTACAAACTGATGGAAGGCATATTTGATCCTTTATCTTTTTAAAATTAAAATTGTTTGCAGCATTCCATTTTATTCATTTGCAGTTCTATATAGTTCTACTACATAAAACTATGGGATAGGGACAGCCTTCCAGCATATCCAGTATCGGATATCTTGCTGACGTTATTGAAATATACACTGTAAAAAAAATTGCTAAATGAAATCGGTGGGTTTTCTAGTTTTGATCTACTTTCTTCAGGATGATATGATCTAAAAGGAATCTGATCCCTGGAAAGGATCAAGTGTCAATATGACCAGACCCATCAACTGGACTCCTAATAATTAACAATGACTTAATAATGGACAGCAATATAGTCCTTGCCAAAACAGATATTGAAATCAACTACAAATTTGGCAGAAGTATTAACTGAGATGGGATACAATACTTCACCCAAAACTTTCTCCTTCCTGGTTTTGACTGTACTTAGCTTTTCTCTAAATGGCTGTGATTAGCACAAAATCAAATATTTGAATTAATTTAAGATTGAAATACTTAATACAAGCTTATTCAGTATCTACCATTTCCAAAACCCAACTGAAGTCTGCTGGAAAGCTTCAACTGATCATAGTGGATGTTATTTCTTCCCTGTTCTCTTTACTCAAAATCAGACACACATGCTCTTAGGACACATTGGATAAGACTTTTGCTTATTTGGCCCTTTTTCCTTCCCTGTCTAAAAGTAGGAAGGCATTACTTAAATAGTTTATCAGATAGGTGAGAGAAAATGCCATTCCCTGCAAGGCTAGTTTGCTTTTGCTTCATTTACTAAGTAGGAAAAAAAAGATGTGTGTGGATCCTTTCAAGGGATCAGATTTTTAGAAGATCACATAAGGTCTATGTACAGATATTCGGGGAGGTTAGGCAGAGGTTAGATTGAGTTAAAATGGCCACCTGATTTAAGGCAAGTTGAGATGTTGTGGGGGGGCTTTAGGGGGACTGGGAGGGGCCTGCAGTGAGATGGGGGTTGGGGAGGCAGGCAGGATCTGCAGGGGGAATGGGAGGACAGGCAAGATCCACAGGAGAGATCAGGGGGGACTGGTGGGGTCTGTAGGAGGAATTGAGAGGCAGGTGGCTGCCACAGAGGGGATTAGGGGGAAGGTGGCATCTTTGTGGGGATTGGGGGGGACAGGCAGGGTCATTAGGGGATTTAGGAGCTGTGAGGGTATTCATAGAGTCCAGGAGGTTTTGGTGGGATTGGAGAGGCTCACAGGGTCTGTGGGGTGGCTTAGCGGGGAGCTCTCTTCTCCCCACCTTCCCCCCAGGGCCATGTGCTATTTTTAGTCGCATTCCCACCTCCTAGAAAACCTATCTTGCCATCCCTCCCCCGTCCTTCCCCTGGGACTTAGTTCCTCAGTTCCTGGCTTAAGTTAATGCTGCTAAAACTGGCACCAGGAGTGACTTAGGGGATGGGAGACTTAGCAGGCTCAGGTGAGGTGGGGCTTGCTGGTCCATGATGGGAAGGGGTTGTCCACCTGGGGGAGAGGTAAGAGGATAAGTGGGGTAAAAATAGTCTGGTGCCAGGGAGGACAGTAAGAAAAGTGTAGGAAGTAGGGAACTACAAACTGGTCAGCTTCACTTCAGTCCCTGGAAAAATCATGGAGCAGCTCCTCAAGGGATTAATGTCTAAGTACTTGAAGGAGAAGGTGATCCAGAACAGTCCACATGGATTAGCCAAGGGCAAGTCATGCCTGGACAACCTGGTTACCTTCTATGATGAGGTGACTGGCTTTGTGGATGTGGGAAAAACAGTGAACATGATGTACCTTGACTTTTGCAAGATGTTTGGTCTGATCTCCCACAACATTCCCAGAAACAAGCTAAGGAAGTATGGGTTGGATGAATGGATTGTAAGGCGGATAGAAAACTGGCTGTATCATTAGGCTCAAAGGGTAGTAATCAATGGCTTGATGTCTGGTTGGCAGCTGTTATCAAGTGGAGTTCCCCATGGGTCTGTTGTGGGCCTCGTTTGTTCAGTATCTTGATCAGCCACCTGGAAGATTGGAGTTTGCAAGTGACACTAAGCCAAGGGGAGTAGTATATATACTGGGAGTTAGGATTCAGAGAGATCTCAATGAATTGGAGAATTAGACCAAAAGAAATCTGATGAGGTTCAATAAAGATAAGTGCAAAATTCTGCAATTAGGACAGAACAATCCCATGCACCAGTACAGGCTGTGGACTGGCTGGCTAAACAGCAACTGTGCAAAACAGGACCTGAGGGTTACAGTGGATGATAAACTGAAGATGAGTCAACAGTGTGCCCTTGTTGTGAATGCACTGGGCTGCATTAGTAGGACCACTGTCAGCAGATCAAGTGAAGTGATCATTCCCCTCCATTTGCACTAGTGAAGGCACATTTGGAGTACTGTGACCAGCTTTGGGCCCCTGCTGCAGAAAGGATGTTAACAAATTGGAGAGAGCCATTAGGCAATTCATTGGTGAGGGCAACGAAAGTGGTTAGAGGGCTAGGGTACATGCCTTCTGAAGTGAGTCTAAGGGAAATGGGCTTATTTAGTCTAGAAAAGAGAAGACTGAGAAGAGAGTTAATAGCAGCCTTTAACTACCAAAAGGGTGGTTCCAAAGAGGACGGGACAGTGGTGGCAGGTGACAGAACCAGGAGCAATGGTCTCATGTTTTAACAAGGGAAGTTTAGGTTAGATATTAGAAACATCTTTCTCACTAGCAGAATAGTGAAAGAATTGGAGCAGATTAGCTAGAGAGGCTGGGGAATCTCCATCCTTGAAGGTTTTTCAGACTGAGGTAGACAAAGCATTGGCTGGGATGATCTAGTTGGGGGTGGTCTTTTTTTGAGCAGGGAGCTGGACTAGATCAGCATTTCTCAACCTATATAAGCCATGGCCCAAAAATGGGTTGCAAGAATATATGAAAGGATTGTGAACAAACATTAAAGATGGATCAACAAACTGTAAAAATGGGTTCTCCCTTAAAAGAGAGAAATGTGGGAAATCTGTGGCTTTTCCCTTGCAGGCTGTCAGGCTTCCAGCCTGCAAGGAGCTGCTTGCCCCCTGCCCCCACCACATACTGGGGAGGTAGGGTCTGGGCATGGGGTGAAGTGGGTTGGGAGTGAGGGACACTCGGTTGGGACAGGTTAATGTTTACAAATGGGCCCGGGAACAGAAAGGATTGAAAACCACTGGACTAGATGACCTCCTGAGGTCCCTTCCAACCCTCATTTTCTATGATTCTATAATTTTCTATTATTTAAATATAGAATTGTATCACTGTCTATCGGAATGTCTTAAAATAGCTGGAATGCATTGCACCAGTTTTGGCAGCATGAAGATATGGTTTTAAATCTTCTTTTGTATTAGTAATCTGATGACTAGATTATACCTTAGTCTTATTTTTGCAACCCACACTTGCAAAGTTTTTCTAATGCAGATGGGGCTATTTTTAATAAGAATAAGCAGATGCTTTTTTCTTGCTTCTGGCAACTTTAATGTGAAGAGAAAAATAGATGATTTTTATAATTAACATGTCTGCCTGCTGAGGTTTCTTAACTCGTATGAGCCCAGTTTGTCACAGTTGGATTGCAAGTTTCATGTCCCACAGGGGGCAACTGAATGAGGTGCTTTACTGTGCATTAGATTAATGTGCAATATAGGGTTACTGTCTACACATATGCAGGACTTTCTGCACAGTAAATTAGGCCAATGCACCATTTGCTAGTACCAGGAAATACAGGTACTAGATTAATCGTGAATTACCTACTGCAGAATAGTAGACCAGTCAGCTCCTGGGCAGCCCAGGCAGCAGGAGGCCCACTGCTGCTTCGCAAAGTACTGATATGGGGGAGAGCTGTGCTGGCTGTGGAGGAAGCTGTCTCCCCACCATGTGGGGATGGGGCTTGTCCTGATCTCCACATGACCAGGAGAGCTGTCCTGGCAGCCAGGACTGCTATATCCCAGCTATGTGGAGATTGGAATGACCTTATGTAGCAGTCCTGGCTGCTGGGATGGCTCTACCAGCCACGTTGAGATTGGGTCCTGCAACAGTCCCAGCTTCTGATCTCCATGTGTCTGGGATGTAGCTGTCCAGGCAGCAGTCCCAGCTGCAGAGACAGCCCTTTTGGCCACGTGGAGATTGGGACCATCTTCCATGCCCCTGCCAGCCCCAGGCTGGCACCCAGGAGAACCTGGAGCTCCCCCTGGTTGCTGCAGCAGGGCAGAGCAGGAGCAGCCCTGAAATGAAACTGCTCCTATTGGGAGCACTTTCATATGCATGTGGGGGCACAATTTAATGTGTACACATGTGGGGGCATTAATTGTATGTGTACACATGCCCATAAAGTAATTGGAAAGCTGGATAGACTATGATATACAAGAGGTTTGGGAAAGAAGTAGGGGGGGAAGTGTTGCATCCTTAATTTAAGAATTTCTTCAGCATTTAATATATAATACCTAAGTGTTTGACTGTTTGCAGTTTCCTTCAGATCACTTTAATCAGGCTTTCTTGTAGAATGGGAATTTGAATAAAAACAATTTCCTTGGTAATCACAGAAATCTTTTTTGAGAATTAGCCAAGGGAATGATGGGGGAATAGTCTGTCTTCAGTACCTTATTCTTTCCCCTGAAAGCTATGGAGGATTTTGGACACTTACATCTCTGCTAATTAAGAACTGAAAGTTTTTCACCATCCTTTTTCAGGAAAAAAAACCTGCTGAAAATATTACAGTTGGCAGTTTTAAGAACAATTAGGTTCCATAGATTTTCTTGAGTTCCTATCACAACCACTCTTGTGATAGAGTGGGGTAAGAAACTGAGGCACAATAGCTGCCAGTGGTGGTAAGTGACAGACTGAAATAAAATACTAATACTGATTCCATTACTTTTGTTGGCACTGTCAGTGACATTCCAAAATAACTAAAACACTAAAAAACATGTATGCCAAACTACATACTTATCTTACTGTAATGTGCATGTGTCCTTGCTTGTCCTCTTCCTGGTATGCTCGTATCCTTTCTTTTCTCATATATCCATGACTTAGATCTTATTCATTTTAGGACAGGGTTTCTGCCTTTGCAATTTTCTTACACACTGTGCCAAGAGTTTAGAAGTGATGCTGATTTTTGATAACAAATGATAGTCAGTCAGCAGGTATAGCTCTTTATCCCTTTTTTCACTTATGGAAGGTACTGTTGGACAATTGCTATAGACACAGAGTAGGTCTAGTTGATATAGGCCTGGCTAGAAATCAGGAGACCTGTTTTTTTTTTTTCTGGGTGACCTTGGGAAGGTCATTTTCACATCTGCTTCCCCATCTCTCTTGTACCTTCTTAAGACTTGATGTATTTCAGAAGATACCTTTATGAATGTTATTGAGATCATTGTACAGATTAGTAGGTGAATTTCTATTATTCTGCTGGAAGTCCTTTCTGGAGCATGAATTCTCCACAGATTCTTTTATTAATTCTCAGTTCTCAATTCTGTCTACTGCATTGCCTAAGGCTGAAAAAGATGAAGACCTGGATGACAATGAACTGGGCAGCATATGAGATGGAAATTACTTTTGCTTGTTGGTATGGGGACGACTCTAGGCTGTTGGCTGATCTATTAACAAAGTAGGCCAATGTTTTACTCAAGTGCAGCTTAATAACAGCAACTTTGTCCTGAACTTGCTTTGTCACTTAGAGTTGCCCCCAAAACAATGGATTTACTCATAGTAACTTCAGTGCAAATTCTGATTCATGTGATTGGGATGGTTTTTTTACATCTCTGGAACGTGTGTCTTGAATCCTTTCAGCTCAGGATAACGTTGCTATCTAGAGTCTGAGCTTCTGAGCTGTAAACTGTATAGCTGCTCTTTCGTAATTATAAAATAGACTAATGCTATTTGAGGAAATGGCATTAAGGAAGGGTGAGGGAAATGGAACACAACAGTATATTTCATTTATTTATTTTATTTTGATTGCCTTGAGGAAGTTAAGTTATCCTCATTGGCTCAAGACAGAATGCTTCACAGAACCTGTTAGGTGCTTAAATTCTCCAATCTAGCAGTGTTAAGGTACTAAAAAAAGGTCAACCCCAGGACATTTGTTAAAAAAACAAATTTACAATATTCTGCTTTGGAACTTGATTATAGTCGGAGTTTAAAAGTTATGTTTTTGTACACTTAGTGGGTTTTTTTCCTTCCTTCCAAGGTGATAAAGCAGTATACTGTATAACAGTGAGGACTGCACTCTCTATAGATATGGACTTATTCTTAACATGTCAAGTCCGGTCCGATCAGTTGATTTATAATGGTGTAAAACTGATAGGAGAGCAAAGTTGCATATCTGGTTTCAGCAACAGTTAAGAACAAAATGCACAAGTACATTTAATTTCCAAATGAAAAAGCAAAGGTTTCAATTATTTAGGGTAGAGGAAATCCTATGAACTTCCCCCTTGCCTCCCCCCCCCCCCAAAAAAATTAAACGTATTCAAAAGAAGAAAGGTAACATCCCCAGATTCTTCACTAATACTCTGTAATAAAATGAGCTCCTGATTTTGGCTTTCCTTAGCAACATGTACAATTCATTCGTAACCATCTTGTTTGTCGTGGCCTCAATTCACCTTTTTTCAGGAGTTAATAACAAGTACCTCACATTCACTTTCTTTTTCATTCTGTAGATCTCCACAGGGAATACAGTGCAATGTATTAGAACTTGTAAAGTGAAGCCCTTTAGCACAGAGTGCATTTCTCCTCCATAAAACATCATTACCAGGCCACAAGTTTTTGTCTTACAGAATTAATTGTAATCAATTATATATAATTGGAGCTCCGAGGAATTTCAGTCTAAATGAATCTTCATTAGAAGAACCAATTTTTACCATGGTTATTAAACAAAGCATACATAAGTGCCTGCATATCTTGGTAATGCAGTGAGCAGCAATTGAATCCTCTGATTACTAACAGAGCCATTCAAATGTGACATCAAATGCAGCACACAAAGGTATGTAACAGAAACTGTGGAGAAAGTTGTGGGGGTTTTAATATAAATCCAGCAACAAAGAAAGTAACTTTCAGTTATGAAGGGATTACTTCCCAAACTGGGAAAGTAAAAAAACCAAAAAACCCAAAAAAACCCAACCCCACAAAGAATTTTGGATCAAAGTAAAATTTAACCAGTCTAACTTTAAGAGGATTTTATAAATGACATTATATAATACCTATCATATGCATACTGTAAGACCAGCTGGTTTGCTGAGAAAAGGAGAAAATCAAAACAGTTCCTTTTAAAGGACCTTTTGGTCAGTTTTCACCCTGTTGTCAATGGAACCAATCAGATTTACCTTCCTGCAAAGATATATATCAAAAGAAAGCTAAATGCATGGGTCAAAATGACAAGGTTCTTTGAGTAAATCTGATATCTTTTATTAGACCAACTCAAAGAGTTGGAAAAATTCTTCTTTGAGTTGGCCTAATAAAAAATATTGGATTTACCCAAAGAACCTTGTCTGTCTATGTTCCTAGACCAACATGGCTACAACCTACACCGCTGGGTCAAAATGAGGATGATAAAACTAACTTATGTATATATGCTAGTTTCTAATGTGATAAGAAAGGCACAAGACCCCAGTCCTTCAGAGAAGAAGACAGATTACATCTTGAGTCTTTATATTGTGTTTGTGAAGCCCTTTTGACATTTAAATACTATATTGGTAGTCATAGTATAAATACTTGAATGGGTGGGGAAAGAAGGAAGGAGAGAGGGCTTGAGAAAAGTACCCTTAATTTATCTTCCTTGCCTCTGGTGCCAGAGCTGCTACTAATAAATAACATTTATGAAAGAAGTATGACCAGGGCAGTCAGGGCCTGAGAGGACTGAGTAGTCTCAGCTCCTCTGCAGCTCCTGTAAGAGGATAGTGGGACAGGATGTCATGATGTGCTTTTGGGTAAATGTGCTGGAGGAGCTGTCCTGGTTTATGAAAATTTAATGTATTACTCTTCAACACCACTTCATCTGATCTAACCCAGAATGTATGGAACTTATGTAGATTTAATTTGCTTAAATGTTAACAGAAGGTCAATCCCATCTCTGAAAGATTACATATGCTGGTACAGTAACTATGGACATGTTGTCATGCTCTGTAGAACACAGCAGGGTTGGCCTGTTCTTGTATTATGTATAGGATTCTCAGGGTAGGTGATGGATGCCTGCCTCCCATACAGTTAAAGCCACCTACTGTTTCCTAGAAACTGTAGGTAAAAGTAAGAACTCTTGAAGGTCATTAGGCTATGTCTATTCCTTTGGATTGGAATTACCATTTGTTTGCATTGTGGCAGTGCCCATAGGCTTCAATCCAAATCTGTCCCATTGTATCGGAGACTGCAGGAATGTGTAGGAAGAAAGTCTTTTCACTAAGGGACTTATCTTGTGACAAAAGTTCATTTTCATGAAAAAGTCCCTCAAGAAGGGAATTTTAAAATGAATATTTTTTAATCTGCCTGCTGCTTCCAGAATAAAAATAGAATCCTTTAAAGTTTTAGAGTGGTTCCCGCTGGCAACTGCAGTGGCGAGACAAATATTTGTCAGCTTTTCTGTCATAACTCTATCCATTTTCTTTATTTTATTTTAGTATGTTACTTACCAAGGAAATGTGAGCTTAAAATATTTGATTTCAAGTCCAATCCTGGGACCAGATTAATCCCTAGTGTAAATTAGTTAATTTATTCAGTTATCCCAAGAGTGAATTTGGCTCTGATTCTTGATTTCTGTTTTCTAATTTTGTTATCAGATATGCAGAGATTTGCCTGGTCACCCACTGAATCTCATTCCTCAGCCTTTAATCTCACCATAAGAATATCGAGACACCTTTTCTTAGGTGTTTATAAAGAATCATCCACAAAACTGTGATCTGGACCAAATAAGAAGTATAAATTCATAGTCTTGGTATCACACCCTCTTTTAGGTTTTTTCTTTCTTCTTTCTTTTATAATTTATCATGGGCTCATGTAAGCTAAACAGAGTTTTTGAAGGCCTGAATTTCTTAATTATTTCAACTGTTTCTTTCATCCATTCTAATACAGAAAGTCGTTCCACAGTTTAAGGCTTTGTAATAACTCAAAGGTGGAAAGCTTTCTTACACTTTGGGCCTAACCTGTACTTGATGATTGAGCACATCATGCTGGATTTGAGCCATCTCCGATTTGAAAATTTGATATTTTATCTTTGCCTTGCTGTAACTAGCTGCAGTCAGAGCTAAAGAAGACCTGAAAGCTTACATGGAAACTTGCTCAATTACAGTCTAGAGCAGTGGTTGTCAATTGGGGATATGCATACCCCTAGGGGTACTTAAAAGATCGTAGGAAGTATGGGAGAGCTTCCGCTGCTGTGTGCACCCTGGAAGAGGCCTGGGGGGTACGTGCCCCCCCCACTCTGTGCAGGGTGGAGGCAGCTGCCGTTGCATGCTGGATTTTGCTCACCAATGCAGCTGCCCTGGGAGTGATGCAATGTTACATGTCTGCCGCCGCCAAGCTGCGCCGTACCACCTGCCCACCTGGTGGAGGGATGCATATGGTGTTGCACCACTCCTGGGGTAGCTGCAGTGGTGTGCAAAGCCCAGTGTGCGATGGCAGCTGCCTCCATCCTGCACACAGATTGGGGAGGCACGTGGACGTCAGGCCTCCACCGGGGTGCACACAGTGGTGGGACCCTGCCTGCCCCCATGCCTCTGGATGAGCTGCCTGGGCTCTGATTGTCCCATGACCCAGCCTGGCCAGGGCCCTATTCACCCCAGCCCCTGCCGGTGTCCCATTCCCTCCCTCACTGCAGGGGCCTCCATCTGCCCCCCTCCCCACGGCCCTTTCCCTTCCTCATAGACTTGCCTATTAAGAGGATGGGGGGGAGGTGAGTGTGTGCTCAGCCCCCCCCAAATAATTTTAATATAAAAAGGTACATGAGCTGAAACGTTGAGACAGAAGGGGTGCACTTGTTAAAAAAGGTTGAAAATCCCTGATCTAGAGCTCTGATCTGGATTTGACCCTATATTTTCAAAATGTTCCCATGAATGCAGTGAAACCAAAAAAGTCTGAATCTGCAATTTTTTTTACAAATGAATGCAGTGCTCACCACAGTAACTCTCTAGTGAAGGTATATCTTCAGTTCCTGTTTTCATTCTGGTGGTCTCTTGACATTTTATTCAGCTATAATCAGTCCTCTTTATACTCAATGAGTTAGTACATGAGTGTTTATAGTAATTAGCAATATGATAGACAGTAAAGTCTCTTGGTTTAACTCATTTATGTCATATATATTCTGCTAAGACTGGGTACTAATTGAGGTTTAATGTTGCATTTGTAAAACCTGCAGCAATCAGTCATTAATTTACTTTTAATGCATATGAAATATTGGCAATTTGAACGTTTGTTTCAAATCAATTGGGATAATTATCCTAAAATGGTAATAATTCAGCAAAATGCTGAATAAACAAGCTAAGCCTTTACTTGAACCATTTTTGTAAGCAGTTTCTTGATTTTTTGTTTTGTTTTTTGGGGTTTTTTTACATACCTTTTTAGAGACAGAGTGAAACCATGTCAATACAATGGGTGAAGTTCTGTTCTTGTTAATGGGAATTTTAAATCCATACATCCTAGATTTCACCAATCCTTTATTCTGTGCAAAGTTGTATTAATAGAGTTAAATATGAGTATGCTTTTGTTTCTTGTGCACCAACACCAAGAAAATTAGCAAACATTATTTACCTATGGTTATTAGCAGTAGTGATGCATAGGGGGTGCACGGGGGTGCATGTGCACCCTCTGAGAGCGCTGGTGCACCCCATGATGGCCACATTCGCTGCTTAGGCAATGGGCGGGGGGACAGGTGGGAATGCTGGTGTCCCCTTGTGAGCACTGGCCGGGGAGCAAGGCTGCCAGGTGAAGTGGCCGTGCTGGCTGTTTAAAACCAGGGAGCAACATATTAGAGATCTCTCTCCCTCCGCCCCTCCAATTATAGTAGTTTAAAGACAGATCAAAATTGAGGGTTTTGTACAATGTCATTCTCTTTGATCTTAATCTTCTAACATTATCACATTCAAAATCTGCCATGAACCTCAATATTTGAAACTTTGTTGACTAGATTATCTCCAGTTTGGAGACTGTCAGTGACTACCTTCCATCTCTCTTAGCCCCCATGCTAATTTCTTTGCTGGATCCAGCTGAGCTCTGCCATATTGTTTACTTAGCTGGTTCTCCTCCTTCTTCTGCTTGGCTTTCCTTCTAGCTTACCTTGTAAGAATCCCTAAAAGACTACTATATCATGTATCTACAAGTTGCATTTTTTTTCTTTGCTATCATCAGGGATCCTGGTTTTCTCTAATAACAAAAAAATCCCCAATTTTGGATTGAAAGAAGTAACCCAAAATCCACATTTTTCCATGATTAAAATTAAATGCTCTCTCTCTGTGTATATACAATGTCTGTATTTTTCATTTTAATCATGAAAAAATATGGATTTTTGGGTTACTTTTTTATATAGAAATCTGTGTTCTGTTCAGTACCAATCTCTATAACATCATCAAACTTTTCCATATTGTCACCATCAAACTGGTGTTTGTAACATGTTCCTGCAGCATCAGAATTCAAAGACTTGAAATGCTTTGGGGAAATATTACTAATGCTAGAGCTTTCTGGTTAACTAGGATGGGAGTTTAGGTTGTACAAGTAACTTGTGATTGAGTGGAATATCTGCTCTCACACATTTGAATTATAATTAGTAAATGCATACATGCATATTACCCATTTTTATTTTCTGGTTAATAACAATGATACCTAGCCAAAGCCTTAAGTTCCCCTGAGCTTATCAGGAAAAAATATTAAATAGTCAGTTGCATGTATTATTTTGTTTTGTGGAGTTTGTCATCTACATATACACTTTAATATTGTTAAAACAAAGTAGAACATTGGTTGTAATGCAAAGTCCATTAAAGACCAGCAAAAAGACTGGTGTCAGATTTGGATCAGGCCTGTCATACATGTAGTGTTTTCCCTAGCCCTTGGGTTCCAGGGATGGGGCACTCACTCAAGCCTCCATGTCCCTGGGGTTCTGTCCTCGAGTCATCATTCAGCAGAGACCGGTGGGATGATAAACAGCTTCATTTTTGTTAGGAAACAGGATTCAGCAACACACACACTCCAGCTTGCAGGGAGAACCACCCACCACCATCACCAAATCGCATCCACATGGCATCCAGGGGAAAACTGGACTGTTCCACTGTAGGCCCCTTAAAGGTGCATTCTATATAACACAATACATTTTAAGGATGATATGCAGGGGTTTTTTCCCAAACATTTAAAGAGGACACATTATAGATCTTGGGTATAATGGAAGTTGTGGGAAAAGGCTATGACTTCAAGCTGCTCATGGTCACTGTCTCTGCTTTTGGGACTTTGTAGAAGACCTGAGGTCAGAATTGCTGGACAAAGGTACTCACCAAGACCAGTTCAGCAACATGAATAAGCATGGTCTGCATCTGTAGCACCTAAGTAGTCCCATTGTTTTCAATAAGGCTAATTGCTCATAAAGAATTAGAAAATGCTTTGAATACCTTGGTGCACTAGGGATAAAGTCTATAATTGGTTGGAAAAAATATCCAAGGTTTCTGGTTTTCTTAGGGTCTTCACTAGGCACAACTCAACACATTTACTTTACATTTAGCAAAAAGCAATAATCAGTTTAAAGGAAAATGGAAGTTAATTAAACTCGGCTCCTATTGTGGTCAGGTTCTTGAATTGTGATCCCCTCACCACAGATCCTCTGGTCTCTTTCTGAAAAGAGCAAGAGATTTATATGCTGATGTATACAATAACACTGTGTAGTGATTTATACAATAACAAAACCTCTTTTGTTAATTCCTGGGATAAATAAAGGATGTTCACCTATTCCATCAGAGTTGCCCTGGTAGTCTACAAAACCCCATTAACTTGCATTGATACTGACGTGTTTGCGCAGAAGGAAAAGAAATCCTGTGTGATTTAATAAGAACTCTTTTTTTCTAGACTCAATAGAGGATTATTTCTTTGAATGGATATACAATAGATATTATCTTAAAGTTATATAACCTTAAAGAAATGTCTATAAAACCCTCTTTGTTTAATCATCATCAAATTCTGAAACACTCTTTTATGAAAAGATTTAACTTAAAGCTATATTTATGGCCTGGGACAGTTTTCTTCCTGCTAATATGCTTGTGATGTACAAATATCCTTATGTTGTTTACATGATGAGGAAAATAAAGTAAAATACTTTTGGTCTGACTGCTTATACAGCCTGCCAGAGACTTACACTAGTTGCTTCTTTACAGTTTCAATATAACAATTATGTGCTAACTTAATGTTATATTTAGCATTTCAACATCCCCAGTGTCCCTTGGAATGTGAATAAATTTAGAAACTGTTCTGGTTGCTTCCCAGAAACTGCCAAATTGCTCTTTCAATTTAGCATTTCTAGCATGCAATGTTCTGAGGCTGGTACATATCAATTACTGATAGTAAGCTTGATAAGAGGTAACTTTAATGGGCAGATGAGCTGTTGTCATGTGATACTACCAGAAGTAAATGGCATTATAAATATTTTATTAAACCATCTCTGTGCAATTCTATTTGGATCTTTTCAAATATTAAAAAGTTCATTTATCCTCCAAAAATGCAATCAGAGACTCTTCCTGATAGATTTTTTTTTTGATTGCAGGAAGATGACATCTGATGACTGTAAGAGTAAAAATGGTTAATTTTTTGTTTGAATCTGTTTCCTCTGGAATGGTGTGGTGTTTTGGGTTGATTAAATCATATTGTTGCCAAGTAATCAACAGTTATACAAACAGTTTACAGCTTTGAATGGGATTTTTTAGCCTTTCACTTCCCCTTTCCTTTCACTTCCTAACATTATTTAAGTCCTCCTTTAATATAGTGTTGTTCTCCAAAAGCTTGCAACTGACAGCGCTCAACTTCATTTTGGACCTGTTATGAACTGCAGGTCAGGCTCATCCTAATGCAAAACACACCTCAGTGGGTCCCACCCCTGACCACCACCCCCCACCCCCAAGCTGGAAGAGGATAAGCCATAGTGAGTATTTTGTACAAAGAGAAAGCGGCATCGTTCCTCCTAAATACTTCTGGCCAGGCACCATTTTGATGTCAAATTCACATATTATGCACAGTTTCTTTTGGCCCTGGTAGAGAGAACTTAGCATGGCAAGATAGCATGGGTATGATGCACTGACACAAAACTTTTGCAGCCTGCCCATCATGGAAGTGCTCTGCAATCCACCAACATATTACATCTCAAACAACTCAGTGGAGCTGCTATTTAGCCTTTTAAGGCTCCTGTGAAGATACTAGTGGAGATTCACTTTGTCTTCCTGTGTATAAGATCCCTGGAGCATAATTTGAATTTCTGTTACAACCATTTGTAAGTTTCTTGCACACTCCATGAATAAAGTTTCAGGTTGTTTTCTATTTGCCTTGTCTGACATAACCCAATTAACGTCACGTGGGAATATTAATGGTGTGTTTTTATTAATTAAACTTGCCTGGAGAAATTGCCAGTCACAAAAACAAGTGTAACTCGTATTTGTGACACAAATGTTACCTAGGTTTCTATACAATTTAGTCTCTCTCACAAGTCTTAGGTTTTATCAAAATACTCCACGCAACCATAAAGGTGATGCTAAAAAAGACCTTGCCATTTGCCAAATATTCTTGGAACATCCAGAAAAGATGTTGGTCTAACTTAAAAAAAAAAAATTCTCTCCAATGACAGGAATTTCACAACTTCCCTATGTGGCTTGTTCCAGTGCTTGGCTGTCCATAAAATTAGAAAGATTCTCGTACAATCCCAGCTAAATCCTATTTATTATAATTAGTTGATTTCTTCTTGTTCTACCCTTGGTAATAACGGTGAACTTTTCTCTTTTAAATAACTACATATATACCATTTTTTCTTGCATGCTACATGCTGTCCTCACATCTTGTTTTGGGAAGGCAGAATGAAGTGGAAAAAAAATGAATTTTCCAATGAATGCTGATTGCAAGGATCCTGACTGTATATTATATTATAGTTCATTTATCATTCATTCCCACTTTGCTTAAAAAACTATTGCAAGACAGTTCAGAGAGAGAACATCAAAACAGGGTGTTTTTAAATGGGACATTGACTTTGTAATAGACTCTGTGTGCATGTTTGTATGTACATATACATACATATGCATGTTATACACACATATACGTGTGTATATATATATAGTACACACACACTGTATATATAGTGTGTGTATGTATGTATGTGTGTGCACACACACACACACACACACACAGTATACTCTGCATGTGTGTGGCCAAAAAATTTTTTGAAGCCAACAACCTTTAACTTGAGAAAAATTGCCACAATTCATATATAAAAATGAACTATTGTCTCTGAACCTAAATATTAAATTCAAAGAATGACATACAGATTGTAGTACTCTACTCGGTTCCTGTCCTCAGTCCCTATTGACAATATCAAATAAGCATTTATGCTGTGAAAAAGCTGAGATTCCCTTCAAATTGTCATTGTTA
This sequence comes from Crocodylus siamensis, assembly GCF_052110815.1. Classification (NCBI taxonomy): domain Eukaryota; kingdom Metazoa; phylum Chordata; order Crocodylia; family Crocodylidae; genus Crocodylus; species Crocodylus siamensis. The sequence goes on along the minus strand of NC_143395.1, from coordinate 146,007,399 downwards.
GGTTCCAGGACACTCTTTCCTTTGAGATGGAAGAGAGCATTACATGCCTTTTAAGAACAGCAGTTCTTCTAAAAGACCTACACATTCAGGCTTGGTATAAATATAAAGCTGAAGCACTTTAAACAAGGTGATTGACCATTACAGTTTCAATAAGGCAATACAACTTGTATTTGACAAGCCAGCTTTGTTTATTTTCAGTTTGATTTGAGCATGGATTTTGTAATTATAAGCAATAGAAACTTTTATTTTATATTTTTAATTCAACAGAAAGACTCTCTAATCACTACAAAGTCTGATGCTTCACAGCAGACCATATAGCACTTGAATATCACAAAGAAGGCCATAAATTTTGGATTCTGCTTGAGATACAAAATTCCCCATTTATTTAGTTTAGTTGTAATCTCCTTATAAAAGTGAAGACCAGATACATCATTTTCTCCAATTTGCAAGTCTTCTGTGAATCATGGGTTACTTACCATTTTCAGAATGTTAAATTTTGTTGGAGATCACTTTCCATTTTAGCTTAAAATTATGATGTTAATTTTTGAGCACAACATCGCAAAATGACAGAGCTAATTGGTTACGGTAGATATGGATTAAATGCTGGGATTCTGTTCCCATTTTTTGCACTAATCACACTTGACTTCCATAGGGCTTAACATCATCAGCAATGTTTATTTTATTTTTGAATTAATCTCAGCTTTCTCAGGAATCCTGCATAAGCATCCACAGAAATAAGCAAGTAAGCATTAGTCACTAAAGTCCCCTCTGTGGCACGAAGCCACCTTTGTTTCTTCCCAAAATCTCTGTGCCGTGACAATTTGATTAGGATGGGCCCAGCAGAGGAGCACATCTTTACTCTATCTCTTTAGGTAACCTGAGATGGACACATTCCTGAGGGAGGGGGGAAACCTGCTCCCTCTGCCTACGTGACTGGTATCAGCTACCTGGGTGAGGGGCATCTACCTGGTGGGCTAGAGTCTGCCCAGCAACTAGTGATGTATTTCAAATTGGTTGGCTGACAGCCAACAGGTGCTGGCCTCCATTGGACCAGGTGAATGAGGTCACAGGGGCTATATAAGTTAGGACTGCCCAGGAGGAGGGGGCAGCTGCCATGCGGGGGACTCAGACTTAGAGAGGAGCTTGACTATCTGAAACTGGCTCTCTCCCCCGTAGCTCATGAGCTAGGAATGGCCTGCCTCCAGAGGGAATCTCCAACAGCTTCTGGGTGATGCTTGTGAGTAAGTTACTCGAGATCTGGTTAGATCTATAGCTGGCAGCAACTCAGATGCATACCTCAGCCAGACTGTTTTGCTCTATGGGTTTCTATGATATTGCTCTATCTTGTACCCTATTTTCACCCTACCCCTGTAATCAGTAAAGTTCTCCTTGGTGACCAGTGTAGGAGAGTTATTGAGGGGTGGGTCTAAATTGTGCCTAAGAGGTCCCTTGGGTCTGTGGACCAAGGGAGATTTTCCTTTTTGGCCCCTGACTTGGGGAAGTGTCCCAAGTGCCTGTACTGGGTCGAGTACCCGTTGGACTGTTAGGCCTGTGTTTCCCTGAGGACACAGGGACGAGACAGTCCCTTCTTGGGGTGGTGGCAGCTTACGTTACCCTCAGGCTAGCAAGTGTGGTCCAGAAAGGGGGTCAGCCAGATGCGAGGCACCCCTAGGGAGGCACTCAGAGTCTGGAAGGTGGGCAGCGCAGTGAGGTGGGTGGCTCAATGCAGGAGTGTCCCATACTGGCCTGCCACACTCTCTACAGATGAAGGTAAAGGAAACATGAGATCTAATGTGCAATTCAGACAGTTGTGTCTCCTGCAGTGCCGTATTTGTGGGATCATGCATTAGATCCCATCATGCTTTATTGCTGATCAGGGGGAGCCTAGGCTTCCCCTGTACTGCCAAGAAGCAAGCTCCCATGGCTTGGAGCCCCACATACCCCAGGTGAGGGGCTCCCAGCTGCAGAGGTGCTCTATACACTCCAGGGCTGGAAGACTACTGTTGCAGTGATTTCACTGTCTCTGAGGTATGGGAAACCCTTGTGGGCAGGGAGGGATCACCACCTGGGTGATTTCCCCCTTCCATCCCCAGGAGTGCAGGAAAACCCTGGGCCTTGGGGATCTCAGCTGCTGTAATCCCAAGGGCTCAGGGGTTTTATGCTGGTCATGGTGCACCCCTGTGGCTGGGAACCCCATCAGCTGATGGGGCTACCAGCTACAGCAGAGACCCTGCTACTTCATAGTATCATAGTACTTAGGGTCGGAAGGGACCTAAACAGATCATCAGGTCTGACCTCCTGCCCCGGGCAGTAATGGGTACCGGGGTCATATCATCCCAGCCAAATATCTGCCCAGCCTCCTCTTGAAGACCCGCAAGGTAGGAGGAGAAAGTACCATCTCCTTTGGGAGCCCATTCCAGAGCCTGGCAGCCTTAACTGTAAAGTAATGTCTCCTGATGTCTAGCCTATACCTTCTTTCTAACAATTTGTGGCTGTTACTCCTAGTAATAGTGGTGCCCGGGGGAACAGAGCCTCCCCAAATTCTCACTGGTCCCCCCATTAGTGTGTTTGTAAATGGCCACCAGGTCCCCTCTCAGACTTCTCTTGTGGAGGCTGAATACGTTCAGGCCCTTTAGCCTCTCTGTAGGGCCTGCCCCGCTGCACTTTAACCATGTGAGTGGCCCTCCTCTGGACCCTCTCAATGCTAGCCACATCTCTCTTGAAGTACAGCACCCAGAACTGGATGCAGCACTTCAACTGTGGCCTGACCAACACCACATAGGGGGGAAGGATCACCTCCCTGGACCTGCTTGTGATGTATCTGTAGATGCACAAGGTGCGGTTAGCCTTACTGACCGCTTCCTTGCATTGGTGGTTCATGTTCATCCTGGAGTCAACAATGACTCCAAGATCCCTTTCTGCCTCTGTGTTGACAAGAAGGGTGTTCCCCAGCCTATGGGTCTGTTGCTCGTTCCTTCTCCCTAGATGCAGCACCTTGCACTTGTCTGCATTGAATTCCAGGATATTCTCTTCTGCCCACCTCTGTAACCTGTCTAGATCTAGGTAGATTCTGTCTCTCCCCTCCAGCATGCCCACCTTGCCCCACAACTTGGTATTGTCAGTGAATTTGGACAGTGTGCTTTCCACCCCCACATCCAGATCGCTGATCAAGATGTTGAACAGTACTGGCCCCAGGACCGAGCCCTGGGGGACTCCACTCTCCACATCCCTCCAGGTCGAAAATGACCCATCCACCACCACTCTCTGGGTGTAACCATTTAGCCAATTTGCCACCCAACTGACTGTGTAAGCGTCAGTGTCAGTCACCAAGTTCTTTTAAGAGAATGCAACGGGAAACTGTGTCAAACACCTTCTTAAAGTCCAGGAAGATGATATCCACACTGACACCCTCTTCCAGGGACTTTGTGATCTGATAATAAATAGAAACCAGGTTAGTCAGGCAGGACCTGCCCTCAGTGAACCCATGTTGGTTGCCCCTGAGCATTATCTCCCCTGCTGGGCCCTTGCAGATGTGCTTCTTGATAATTTTCTCAAAGGTCTTCCCAAGGACCAAGGTAAAACTGACAGGCATATACTCACCAGGTTTCTCCTCATGGGCCCTTTTCCAGTCCTCTGGAACCCAGCCAGTGCCTCATAGGGCCATGCCATGACCCCCACCAATTCTCTCAGCACTATCTGGTGAAAGAATTTCTTCCCCTGTCACTTTACTCACCCCTACTTGACCCAGCCAGAACTTGAACTCAAATCTCCTGCATGGTAGGAAGAAACACTACCACACAGCCACCATTGCTGGACATATAGCTTTCACCACTGGTGTAAATTAATGCTCAATAATATGTAACTGTATAACTATGTTTACATGTGTAACTTAAAGCTCAGTAACAACTGGCTCTAAAATTAGGACACATTGTTAGGTCTAACATTATAGCTGGTCGCAATTTTCTTATGGCATGATAGCTACTTTGCACGTGTAGTGGTCTCCAGTTAATTATGCAATACCTGTAATGTGTAGAGTGGGCCTAAGGCAGCAAGGAATATAAAAAAAGCTATCACTAACTTTTAACAAAGCATTAGTACTGAAAGTTTATCCAGTGTAATTGTGCATCTATATTTTTACAGTACCTCTTTTCCTAATTTTAGAAGGGAAAAAAGAACTTTGAGTAAACTTCTCATCTCCTTAGAAGACCTCTTAATATCTTCTCTAGGGACTCTTGCCTATCAGCATTTAGCTGCCGTGGTTAGAGACTTGAGAAGTTATATATAGCAACTCATATTTAAAATATGATCTTTGGGCAGTGAGTCTCTGTCTCTTCCCCCAAATCACTGTAAATTGTTATAGTTTGATAGAATGATTTTTTTAAAATCCCTTATTCTATGGATAGCTCATTTTAAACCAAAAAGGGACCCAGAGCAGAACACCCTTTGTTAACATAGTTATAGAAGATCCAAATCTGTTGCTTTGTTTTGTTTTTCTAATCCCAAAGCATTTTAGATGGCAGCAGAGTTAAAATAACTCTTTTATGAAAGGGAGACTTCAAACTAGACTTATACTTGTTAATCTCTAATCCTCCTTATTGGCTAGTGCTCACATAGGACAATGTGGCATTTCCATTAGGAATCATGTACAAAATGACATACAAGCTCAGTTTCAAGGAGAAACTTTGAAAGTATCTTGGGCCATACCTACACTGGGAAAATAAGTTGTATGTAGCAAGCAGGTTCATTAAATATGTTATACTGTGTGTTAAAACTTGTTTTGTGTTTCAGTACAGAGTATACGACAAGCTAATAAAATTAAAGAGTTAGTCACGTTAGGCTGAAATCAGACTGAAGGCAGAACAGGGTGGCCCATTTAACATCAGTTAGCCTTTAAGGTGTCACCCTGCCCTGTATTGGTGAAATAATAGAGGTTTACTAAGGTCCATATTAAGGATTAATTAGGGATTAATATTGATTTGAGAATGAATATGGAATACTTAAATCTCTTGGCAAGGAATTATGAACAAGGAAACAATTGCTCATAGATAGTTCATTAAGAGGAAAAAAGGAATAACCTTTAAATTAACCTCAGTTTCCGCTAACCATAATTAGAAAAAATATGAAGATCAATTGAAATTTAATTTCTAGAGAAAATCTTTAATAATGTTGGCAGAATGCATCAATAAGTGTGTGTATATGTGTGTGCATAAACACACACACATGCATTTTATGACCCATGAAATTGCTACTGAAGTGAACGTATAAAGGAAATGCTCATCAATAGACTAAGTGCAATTACTTTCTTTAGGACAGTTTAGTACTTCCCATGAAGAAGTTAAGTAATTTTTAATGACAATCTTAAATGATTGTGATTCAAAGGAAATGCAATTTGCACATGAATACTCAACTTGCCTAACAGATGTTTAGTGAACCAAAACAAAAATTGATGCCATTGTGTGACAGATGAGTTGTAAGGGACTAATTGGAGATTTGCTTTTGCTAATCAAACAAAAGGCTGATCAGGAAATGTGTAGAAAGTTGGGTCTGAGTGAAACAGTTGTGCTAAAATGTTATGGTATGTGAAAATATTCACTGATGTAGATTAATGAAACTCAGCTTTAAAGCAGCAAACCAGAGATGCTGTGACTCATTCTAATTGAAATCCTTTTTATTTAATCATTGCTTTGTTTTTTTAACAGCTTTCTAGCATGTTTTTTGCAAAAATATGAACCCATATTAATTCTAGTCTATCACTGCAGCTTTTCCTGATAAATGCTAATTATTTTGCTATGGAGATATATTAGGCAGAGAGTTCATAATATAGAACCATTTAAATTTAAATATACTCAAGAAGGATATGTAACAGAACTTTCTCCTCACAAGGCATTTATTGGAATTTGGTATTATTGAGCAGTTTTAGGAAAATGTTCTATTAATATGTGTATTTATGTTTTATTTCTTAAACAGTACTCAAATAATAGAGTAAAAGTTGAGACTCTATAATACATTGTGCTTATTAGTCTTACCAAATGTCCAAGATAGTCTGATATACTGGCACATGGGTATACTTAATCTATTCAGACCTCTAATTAATTTACATAAAAAACTTTAAAATGCTTGTCAAGTGTTGTATAGAGATAATGACTCCATTATAATGATGTGCTGAGCTCTCTAAGTTGTCAGCACTTTTTTGTTTTATTTTCTCACTTGTTTTCCTCCTTTTTAAACTACTGTCATAAATGAATGTTCTGTAGGAAAGTCTGCTCCTATGGTAAATCAGCAGAAAAATGTTTGATAGTTTTAGTAAAAGAAAGATTTTGCTTGAAATGAGGGAAATGAGGGAAATTACCTCAACTCAAAATCAGGAGATGCTTGGATTGTAGCAATGAATACTCAAATATATGTGTAGTTAAGCTACTTATCTTTTTGACAAACGTGTGTGTATAGCTATATTATCTATCTATAATATAAAAATATAAATAAATAAAATAAAATGAGTGTTTATAGTACTGCAGTTCTGCCAAAAGTCAGTCAAAAAAAAAACAACGGAGAATGGGCCCCCCAATGTAATGAAGTTGGTATAAGAAGCATGCGCTTTAAAAAATAAAAAACAAAAAAACTTTGGCATTCTTTTCACTTTATTTTTTTCAAAATTTTCATTCCCTAAAAAGAAATAAATGAAAAATCAGTATTTCCATGTATTACCTGATCCAATCTGTGGGTATCTGTATTGAGGTCTTAAATGTTCCGTTTCCCAACATCATCTTTTACTCATTACTTTGCAAAGTTTTGCCCGTTGATACCCAACACCCTTTTTAGTTAGAATCTATAATTGCTTCACTCCACTACTGACTGATTCTTCTTCCTTCCCTCCCCAGCCTTCAATGACGCCCCCCAAACCTACCATGCTTCTGTGATACCAAATGGATTCCTCACCTGTGCAATACAAATTTTTTGTGTTATCATAGAATGTTTCTGAACAACACACTTAACATCTGTATAGATATTTTAAACACGTTACACATTAACTTATTTACTGATTAAACTATTACATGAATGTTCATTCAGAGTTAGTATGTCTTTGTAGGGATTCCTGGGGTAGCAGATCTATTCATTTTATTAGAAATCATAAATCTCATTTATTATTACAAAATATGTCTTGTATTAGAAAGCTTGCCTAAGTTTATCTCAACTACATAGTCAGTCCAATAAAAGATACCACCCTTAGAAATCCTTGCCCCTCATATAATTTCTGGACCATCAGGGCTACAAAATCACTCTTAGACTATCATAATCTCAAAACATTTGACATTGCCATGTCATAAAATGTACCAAATTCTAATATGTGAATCTAAGATAAACTTTTCAAATAAACTGACTTGTGAGAGAAAAATGAATAGTCCTTTCCAAAGAAACGAACTCATTTAGTAATACGTAGTTGAAGGAAATAAATGATGGACACATTGGTCCATGCAGTCACATGCATATACACAGGGCTAGCATTATCTCATGGTCTAAATGGAGTTTGCCTGTATGCCTAATTTTGGTTGTATTAAATTTCAGACATCTTGGCCTCTTGAAGGCTCGGATCGAAAACATTTACTTGTGATGCTTTGTCATTGGCTGCCTGATGTTACAAGGACTTTTGTCATGGTGATATGTTCTTTCCATTAGAATGTATGAGGTCTCAAAGATATAAATGCTATAGGCATGTCCACAACCAAACAGCTGTCTTGTCCCATTCAAGTTTCTGTAACAAAATGTTGTTGGGATGGAAATAAAGACCTAGAGCACGTATACAGATTTCTCTTTTATGTCAGATTGCTGTATTTGGATGGTGATTGCTAATGAGGCTTAATCTAGCCTTTGATTGTAGACCTAGAATGAGACCACCTATATTTTTAAAAAAGATATATATGATAATAACAGGTATGAGAACTTGAAAGTGTTGATCTTGGAGTATGATTGCCTTTCCATGTGTGAAATTTATTTTCTAGGTCAATAACTAGATATGGAAAGAGTCCAGAGGAGGGCTACTCGTATGATCAGGGGTCAGCAGGGCAGGCCCTATGAGGAGAGGCTACGGGACCTGAACCTGTTTAGCCTCCACAAGAGAAGGTTAAGGGGGGACCTTGTGGCCTGCTACAAACTGGTCAGGGGGGATCAGCAGGTATTGGGGGAGTCCCTGTTCCTCCGTGTGCCGCCAGGAGTGACCAGGAATAACGGTCACAAGCTGGCGGAGGGTAGGTTTAGATTAGATATTAGGAGGCGCTACTTCACAATCAGTGTGGCTAGGGCCTGGAACCGGCTTCCAGGGGAAGTGGTGCAGGCTCCTAGCCTGGGGATTTTTAAAAGGAAGTTAGATGAGCACCTTGCCGGGGTCATCTGACCCCGGTGCTATTTCCTGCCAAGGCAGGGGGTCGGACTAGATGATCTACCTAGGTCCCTTCCGACTCTAGCTACTATGAAACTATGAAACTGATGTCTGTGATCTGTAACAACCAATGTATCATAGAGGTTTGTGTAAAATCCTGGATTCCCTTTGTTTTGTAACTGTAGACTGATGGCATCAATAATTGTTAGGACAACAGGGGACACTGCTTACCATACAATAAAAGGAAAGTATAGATTGTTTTATCCTCTCTTTACTCAAAGTACAGCTTTGGATTCTGTGTTTTTGAAAACTGATCCAAAAATTGACCAGTGGCACAAAAAATAAAATTAAGCTTCAATCTCCTTCAACTTGTTTCATGAAAGTGTGGCATGGCCAAATTCCAGAACATTTCATTGAGAGGTTAGTAAATCTTCCCACTAACCTATGGTTAGGAACCGTAAAGACACCAGGATTTTAATTATTTTCTATTACTGTTAGCTCCATCATTATGTGCTCCTTCTCATGACTGAGTATCTTAAATCTTTTTAACAAGCATTCTTCCAAGAGCTGTTTTCTCTGTTTCTTTGTTTTCTTTTGTGTCTTCCGATCATGGTCTGTTCACATATTTTGGGTTCAGTTTAGACTACATGGTTTCTTGGGCAGAGATCCCCTCCCTCTTTGTTAACAAAGCTCTGTGCTTCATAACTAATAAAGTTAGAAAAAACAAAACAAAAAAGGGAGGTTCCCAAAAGCTCATGCTGCAGTCAGCTGCATTGACTTTTGTCACCAAAACCATCTTGGAAAGACAGGTTGTTTTGTCTGTTCACTAATTCCTAGATAGGTTCCACTTTGTATTGTTCAAGGGAGCATGGGTTATGTAAGCCTTCAGTTAGACGGATGCTCTGCTATGTACAAAATCCTGATCCTAAAACCAGACTCTTGGTAATTTAGCAGCAGTTCCATGTGAACTTGCAGCATACTTTTGGGTGATCTCCCTTCTATGTTTCTTGAAGTCCCAAGATCAACAGTTCTTTGTACGAAGTTGTCCTCTCTCAGGAAGGAATGGAAGGGACAGAACTGACCAAAGCTCCATGGTGTTATTGGCTAGGGACAGAAATTACATATAAATCAATATAAGTGATCAGAAACCAGTTCAAATCTGTAATACAAGATAAGTTCAGTACATAGACTGCTTTCAAAAAGGCCAAAACTAGTTTAAGATAAACCTGTACAGATGTAGTATCAGATGTAAACTGATTTAATGTAAATCAATTATTAAACTTCTGTCCCATATCCCCTCCAGATTCAAGTTAGCTCACAGTCCTCTAGCATCCCAAGATGTTTTGCACTTCCCCACAATCCCTTGCCACCATAGGGAGGGTGGGCAGGCTAGCCTTGGTCCACGTTGTCTGCTCCAGTTGCGTAGGGGGGTATGTTCTAGCACCCCCAGCTACTGGCCTCATCTACTGCAGACATATGATTTCTAGAATCAAAAGCAAATGTCTGCTCACTTGCTTATCAGTTTAATCTGCATAGCTTAGACTAACCTTTGAAAATTGAATCAATTTAGTCCCTGGCTTTTTGACTGTCTATATTTAGCAATTATGTTCAGGAGCATTCTGACTTGGAGCCGTTTAGTCATAATCCCACAGATGGTTGCTTTGTCCCATTGGTTGCTCCACCAAGCACAAGCACCAAATGTCTGAAGCTGCAGTCCCACTCAGACTGACCAGAATTACTGTTGCAACAGCATATTACCAGTTGGGTTAAAATCAACATGTCTCATGATAGTCTAACCCAGTTCTCGTTTTGGTGAACAGCCTGAAGCTTGGTGAGTTCTCTCACAAGAGCTGACACTAAGGGCCTTGTCAGACAAAGCTGTTGTGAACTATTAAAGTTAGGAGATATCCCTTGCCTGAAAAGAAGCAACTTTGCAATGCCATGAGGCAAGCTACCTTGTGGTAAACTGCTTGAATATGTTTTTTACTTATGTTTTAATTCGCTTGTGTGACACCACCTGGAAGGTTCAAAAAGTCATAAATACTGGACCACTGCAATGCAGTAGTCCTTGTAATAACTTTTCAGACACCTCCTGCTTGAAACCCAAAAAGGCAGAAGGATTGTAAAGCTGGAGGCTGGCTTGCAGTGCAGGCAAGAAAGCCAGTCAGCGAAAATGGAAATGGAGGTGTCAGGGGGTAAGGGACAGGCTGGTGGCAGGGGGAGGAGGGGGATGTAGCAGCACAAGTAACAGTGGAGAGGTACCTGGGAAGTCAGATGTCCGGCAGGTTGTAGTGTGTTAGAGTTCCAAAGTTTATACTGAATCCACGAGTTTCTGTACCTAGGAGGTTGGTGAAGTTCAGTTCATAGACTCGTCTGTTAATTGAATAAAAGGTCTTAATCAAGTCAGTGAAGGCCATGTAAAGATCTCAGTTTTGCTTGCAGCATTTCTCCTGCAGCTGTCTAGCAGCAAAGATTGTAGCTATTGTACCTCTGAGTGGTATGAAACCATATCAGGACTCAGGTAGAACCTCCTCAGTGAGGAGAATGAATCATGGATCTGCTGAGGAGCATGTGGGCAAGAATCTTCCCAGCTATGGGCTACAGTAATTGCTGTAATCTGCTCTATCTCCTTTCTTGAATACAGTTATGATTCTGGCATCTATCAAGTCACTGGGCATCTTCATGTTTCCAGATTTTCAGAATGATGACATGTAGTTGGTACAAGAGCTTTTTCCTACTTTGCTTATAAATTTCAGTTTGTATTCCATTCAGGATCACATGCTTTGTTGTTCTGTTTAATGACTTTCAGGGCCTTTCACTGAAATTGTGGATCCACCAGGTAGCCTGGAATGGGGTATTGTAGAATGGCTTCAGTGGTCTTCATCATTATAATTAATGTAGGAAGCTTCTGATATTGTTCCTTCCACTGCCTGTTGATGTGATGAGGCTCTTTTTAAAGAGTGCTGTTCCATCTTTGGACCATTTTTTCAGAGCTTCTTGGATGCTTGGCCCATAGATAGCTTTGGTTGCTATGAAAAAGCTATGCATGTTGTGGCTGTCAGCAAACTTTTGAATCTATTTTGCCTTGTCCTCCCACCACGTTTTCTTTTGCAGTCAAATATTCTTTTGGCTGTTGGCTTAAATATGGTGATAAATATCTTTCTTTTCTTGGAATTGCCATTGTTCTGATAAGATTTGAAAGCTTTCCATTTTCTGTTGATGAGAGCTTGAAATTCCTTATCATTCTCATCACCTTAGTTCTGTTGTCTTTGTGGACAAGCCTAGAGATTCTTTGTATACCTCATGAATACCTTTACCGAGGCTCTCCTGTTGCTCAGTGAAGTCAAGATCATCAGGGAAGTCAGAGTTTCTCATTGAGGCACTGCTGGAGATGATTGCTTTTAGCAGAGTATTTCAAGCACTTGATATTGAACCTTTTCCTTGGCTGCTTCTTTTGCTTACATTATTTTGGAGTGATATGAACAGACACAATAGAGTGTAGCAAATGATTATCCATCCAGCAGTCCTTTGCACTGGTCATTGCTCTGGTGATATGGAAGTTGCAATGTTCCTGGGCATGTACTGTGATATAGGTAATCAGGTGTCAACATTTTTGAATGGGTGAATCCATGATATTTTCCATTTGTTGCTTTGGCAGTAATTCATAATGATGTGATCATGGTCTAAGCATCCTTAGGTAAAGAATTCCTCTTGAATTACTTTCCCCATCCCTTCCTTTCCAAGTGTTCCTTTCCATAGCTCAGAGTCCCTTGAAGTCATCAAGAATAATGATCTTATCTTCTCTGGGGACCTGGTTGAGTTTAGAGTAGATTTTTTCCTTTGTTTTGTCATCTATGCCAAGGGTCAGGGTGTACGTGTTTGATGACTGATGCATGTTGTGTCTTGGTCAAAGTATCATGAGATGCACATTGATGCCAAATGGATGTTCTGTCATCTCAATAACAAACTGGGTCTTGATAGCAAAACTAACACTGTGGATGTGTGATTTTTTTTTTTTTACTTTTCCTTTCCAAAAAAAAAAAATGTGTAGCCACCACAGTGCCCGTGTCCTGTTCATTTGGTCTCACTAAGTGCAGCAATGTTAGTATCAAACTGTGCAAATTCTCTGGCCACAAGTGCTGTTCTTCTTTCTGGTCACTCACTATGGGTGCTTGTACACATGATGCAAATTGGCCCTTTTTGCAATTTAATTGGATCATGCTTGTACTCCCTTTCTTGAAGATCGGCACAACATTGGCCTTCTTCCAGTCTTTGGGCACTACACCAGAGCGCCAGGAGTTTTCAAAGATCCGTGCCAGGGGCTGGGCTATGATGCTCACCAGCTCCTTGAGTACCCTGGGGTGCAGATTGTCAGGGCCGGCTGACTTGAAGGTATCCAGCTTCTCAAGGTGTTCCTTCACGAGGTCAGCATTTATGGAGGGTAGGGGATCCCCAACACTCAGATCTCCTTGTCCCATAGCAGGCATGGGCGTCCCATGGGACTGATGAAAGACTGACGCAAAGTACCTATTTAATAGGTTGGCTTTTTCCTGGGCATCAGTTGTCAGTTGCCCCATCTGGTTTAGCAGGGGTCCAACATTGCCCTTATTTTTCCTCCGGCTCCCCACATATCTGAAAAAGGACTTTTTGTTGTCCTTGATGCTTGAAGCTAGTTGGAGTTCAGTTGCAGCCTTGGCTTTCCTGGTTTGCTCCCTGCAGGACCGGACCAGTGCAGAATAATCCTTCCCTTGTACTCGGCCTTGGTGAGGCTGCAGCTGGAGTACTGCATCCAGTTTTGGGCTCCACAATTCAAAAAGGATGTGGAAAAGCTTGAGAGAGTTCAGAGGAGAGCCACGCTTATGATCAGAGGTCAGGAAAACAGATTTTACGATGACAGGCTGAGAGCCATGGGACTCTTTAGCCTAGAAAAGCGCAGGCTCAGGGGTGATCTGATGGCCACCTGTAAGTTTATCAGGGGTGACCACCAGGATCTGGGGGAACGTCTGTTCACCAGAGCGCCCCAAGGGATGACGAGGTCAAACGGTCACAAACTCCTGCAAGACCGTTTCAGGCTGGACATAAGGAAGAATTTCTTTACTGTCCGAGCCCCCAAGGTCTGGAACAGTCTGCCAGCGGAGGTGGTTCAAGCACCTACATTGAACACCTTCAAGAGTAAATTGGATGCTTATCTTGCTGGGATCCTATGACCCCAGCTGACTTCCCGCCCTTTGGGCAGGGGGCTGGACTCGATGATCTCCCGAGGTCCCTTCCAGCCCTAATGTCTATGAAATCTATGACATGCTGTACATGTGTGTGGGGGGGATGGGGGGGTTACGATTTAAATGAATTTCCTACGTTGCAAACTAAACCACATCCATACATAGTTTAGTTTGTAATGTAGCAGCCTTTGACAGTTTGTCCCCCACACCACCACTGTGGGAGAGACAGGCTGGAGGCAGAAGTAGTGAAGGACCCGATCCTTATTATTGTTGTTGTTATTATTATTATTTTGTGGAGCCTGCTCATATCTCCCACAGCCAGGGGAAGAGCTGCTGGTAGGCCAAGTGGCCCCTGAGCTGTGGAGGGCCCTGGTCCTTCCTTCCATGGTGGTTTTGCCCCCTGGGGTCACCAGAACAGGCAGCTAGTGGGCAGGTGCTGCACCAGATTGGGCTCAGGGAACAGTTGAAATGGGCTGAGTGTTTTCTGTGAGCTGGGGCAGCACCTGCCCTCTAGCCACCCGCCTACATGGCCCCAGGAGGTGCCGTCACCATGGAGGGAAGGTCTGGGACCCCCCACAGCTCAGGGCCCACTGGCAGCTTGCCCCCTGGCCACAGGAGAGGTGGGAAGGCTCCATGGGGGGAGCAGAGAGGAGAAAAGGATCAGGCCCCTCACCACTTTTTTTTTTCCTCCCTCAGTGGAGCCTGCCCACGCAAACTGCTGCCAGGCTGTGTGGGCCCTAATCTACAAGGGGTCCAGTCTTCCCTCTATGGTGGCAGCACCCCCTGGGGCTGCCTGGGAAGGGTCCTAGATGCATGGGTGCTACCTCAGCTCACAGGCAACACCTGCTGGATCCAACTCCTCCTGAAGGCTATGTGCTGGAAGCCCACTGGATGCAGCTCCCTGCATGGGCTTGGGAGAAGTTGAATGTGGAAGATGCTGCCTGTGAGCTGGGCAGCCCCAGGGAGCACCACTGCCAGTGTTCCCTTTAATCTATGTGGTGTGCATGACCACGCAGACACACTCATGTTGTATTGTCAGGTATGCCTTCATGGCTGCACATGCTGCACTGCTTAGAGGGAACGCTGACTACTGCCGCAGTGGGAAGGACTGGGTGCCCCACATATCAGGGGCTGAACAGCTCAGCGGCTGAACAGCTCAGCGGCAGCTCACGTGGGCAGGCTGCTGAGAAAAAAAAATTGTAGAAAGGGTGTGATTCTTTCTTTTTTTTTTCTTCTGCGGAGCTGCCCACCTCTCTTGTGGCTGTGGGGGGCAACCTACTGATGATCCTTAAGCTACAGGGGGGCTTTGGACCTTCCCTCCATGGTAAGGGTGCCCTCTGGGCAGCATCTACCCACTACCAGTGCACCCAGGTGGCTCCAGGGGGTGTTGCCATCATGGAGGGAAGGACCAGGGCCCACCATAACCCAGAACCCTCTCTGCCCACCGGCAGCTTGTCCTTGTCCCCATCCTGCCCCCAGCCACGGGAGATACAGGCAGGCTCTGTGGAGGGGAAAAAACCTGATTGGGCCCCTCACTGTAACCATGACGGAAGCCCCTAAATTGAAATGGTGCATTTTAAATTGTCACAATTAAAAACCCACCCTTTTCAATATAGGGGATTAAACTCCTGTCGCATGTACAAGCAGCTTATTAGGGTAATCTATCAGGGTAGATATTCCAGTTTTCAATCATTACTTGATTTGGACATCAGATAGCATAATCCAACTGAATATGTTTTTCTAGTCAGGTGAAATGAGACAGGCTATTTTTATAGCACCTTTTATAGCCCCTTCCATGTACAGATTGAGCCAAGTCAATAGTAGACAGGCCTGCTCTATCATGATTGCAGCTGTTGAATTGTACATCTGTTTCAGTTCCAAGTACAAAATGCTCATCCTACAGACATCACCACTGTGCAGGTCCCTGACTAGGAGCTTCTGGTAATCAATAGAACTTATCCCTGTTGCTACACACCCATTGCCATAAGATCTGTTGTTGAACAAAGACACCTGCATGTCCCTTTTTTTAATGTGAGGATGTTAATACGCATCAGCAACCCACAATACTTCACAGGAACAAAACCTTTATCTGATGACAAGGAAACCTAAATGTCTGGTGGTTTCTACTCTGTGGCTGCCTTCATCTGCCTCTGCAATCATTGTGAAACATTCTTTCTGCTCCATCATTGTGAAGTATATGCCTGCTGCACCATTGAGGACTTTTATTTTTATTTTTGGATTGCGGTTAGGCTAGAAACCTTGATCTCAACTTTGCTGCCATGGGGATGACCCTACCAGGAGCACAGGACTCCAGCTGGCATCACTCTCAAGGTCCTTGGTATCACACAAGCCTCTCTACCATGCCAAGGTTGTGATTATTGAGAGGTTTTAAAATTACTGTCTAGTGAAAAGCTTATAAATAAAGAAACCTAATGACTTTATACTTTAAGGAAGAGATATCTTATAACTCCTTTCACCAGGCTGAACAGAACCAAGAAATTACTTGTGTGATCATATTGATGGACTAATCTGTTATCCTTTTATGTTTGGTCAGAATGTATTTTATCAGTTTAAATCACAGTATAAGTGTTCCAATATAGTCTTTACTGGCACATGTTAAAATGAATAACAGAATAGACGCTTTTAAAGAAAAAAAAACACTTTCGATTATCAGTAGTGATAGGATTTATCCAATAGACATTTTTGGTGTATAGTTAATACACTGAATGTTTCTTTGTAGTTTATCAAGAAGAATTCTTCACTGCTTATACTTCTGTAACCAACAATTTTGTGTCTTACTACACCAACTGTAGTGAATTATTTGGAAAACAATAATAAAATATTCTTTAATTTTTATTAATATAATTTCTGCATTTTTTCATTGTATGGGAAAAAGGAAAGAAATATTATGCTGACTAGCATTTTTGTAACATTTCTTAGTTGAATACAACATTTTTTATTAGTAAAATATTGGATTTTAGTCAAAAGATGCACACATTCCATTCTATTCCATTTTCAAACATTTGTTAAACAGTTAACTTTAGAGATAAAGAAGGAAAAGAACATAGAAAAATCTCAGTTCCATTCATTTTTTGCTGCTTATGGCAAAATTGGAACAAGTTCTACAGCAACAAACTAACTTTGGCATGGACCTTGTGAAGTGTTCTGATGTACTCTTTGTTTTCATAACCCATATCCCCAGGTTTCTACTTGGAAATACTCCTTGACATAGAGTTTGCCTGATATATATTTGAATATGTGTGCTTTGATATGGTCTCCAAGTGTGTTAGCTCCTGCTCAGAATTGGTTTACTCCATTGTGCCAGGAAGGGAATCTGCAGTGAGCCTCAGTGGCTTTTCTCCCATTGTCCCTCTAAGCTAGTTGTGTCAAACTTGTCCTGGGCCCCAGGCTGGATATGCAGGGTCAGCAGCACCTGAGGTAGGTATGATGATAGTGGTGGGAGTCCAAAGATGGTGCGGGTCTGGGCCATATGTTTGACACCCCTGCTCTAAGCCATTGCTTCATGGAAGAGTGCAAAGACCATGTGCAGTAATAAATCCAGTTATTACCCTGATGTGACAGCTGGGGAACAAGTAGTAACTACAAGTATGTTCAACCAGAAAAAGAGAGAAAGCCTAATGTCAGTCACATGACTACAGCAGGTTGGCAAACTATATGGCAGAGGACTCCATATTCTTTAGCATCCTGGAAAAAAACATCAGATTGTACAATTGCAGTCTGTGTGGCTTACTACAGCCTGGTACTTAGATGCACCAAGCCAGCTTCTGGTTGGCAGTACTACTGTGTAGCTACTACACAGCTACATTGGTTACAGTTCAGGAATTGATTTGAGCAGAAAGGGCACAGTGCGTCCAGCTAAATACTGTTTTGCATTGTATGGATGTAGCCAGGTACAAACATTACACTTTTACTGGTATAAGTGATCAGAAACCAGTCTATACCTGTAACAGAATAGAAGTTCAGCACACATAGACTGCTTTAAAAAATGGCAGAACCCGGTATAAGATTTGCTCCCCCCAATCAAAGGGCAAATGTGTGTTCTGTTCACTACTGATCTAAAATACACCACTTACAGAAAACTCTGTAAATTAGATCGATTCTGTCTGAGGCTTTTTGAACATCTGTACCTAGCCATAACGTCCATGAAATTATGATTGTGGTTAACAAGATTGTTCAAGCTTCTTGGACTTACTTGTTCAAGCTCACCAGGCACTTTGGATGGCATCAGTATGTCAGGTACACTCATTTTCTATTTTCAAGGTTATCTCAGTGGTCACAAGGGCTAGTAGCGTAAGGTTCCCCCCTCCACCCCCCTTGATTAAAAGCTATATTATAACTCTGCAGCAAGGGGTGAACACTAAAGCAAACTCAATGGCATCAGAATTAAAGGGCTCCGTGGTTATAATTGGTTTGTTTTTTTTTTTAAATGCTATTTCTTTTTGCATTCTTGCTGTGCAGAGCTGGAGAAGTAAACAGAGAGAATCCATGCTATCGTCTCAAGTTTTCAAAACTAAGGGGAGAGAGGAGAATTATCCACTTAGTAGGGAATAAAAATCTTACAATTTATGGCAAAAATAAAATAAAGTTACACACTGCTGTTAAGTGTCTGACCTAATGCTGAAGAAAAAGTAACTTGGTTTGTTTGCTCATTTAGGAAAGGGCAGCCTAGTCTAGCTGTGTGCCTGTGTCTGAAGGGCCAGGCAGTACCTCAGTGGAAGAAAGGAGAATGAGAGAAAGTGAGCACATCCCCAAATGATTTTAGATGGGCAAAAATGATTGAGGAAGAAAAAAAGTCCAGTTAGGTACTAAAGAATATGGCATGGTTTCTTCAGTGCATCTTCAGAGCATGACAGTCTTGTACCCCTGTGAATTAACTGACCAGAAGATCAGAGTAGAACTGGAAACAATGATGAGCAAGTTTGTTAGGTCATTTCAGCATTTCTAAAACACTCTACATCCTCCCAACAAGTCAGAAAACAAAGCTTGTTTTTGCTATTCCTTAATATATAGAAGTACACTTAGAAAGTAGCTCTTCCAAATACATTGTTACTGTTGGAAGAGGGCAGCGATGTTGATTTACATGCCATTTGTAAGGATTAACCATTTTCTTTCCCATATTCTAGAACTGATCAATAAAGAAAAGCAAATGAGAGGAAAGAAGCCTGAAATTTAACTCTCCCAGCACCATGTATGAGTATATTCATGCTGGAGGATCTTGAAGCCATCTTTTGGCCCAAGGCATTCTATAATCTCACAGAATATGGGCCCTTGTACATGTATTCAGCATTTAGTCACTAAAAATGTTCCCAATTTAGTTTGTTTCTAGTTTAAGATGGCAAAATAAGTAACATGGACAAAATTTACCATGCAATGGCCTATTATACTGTAACTAGGCAAATGCACTAAGGGGCACATCAGAACAAGTTTCCTCTCCTGCCCTTTCAGTACAATTTTACTGGTAGATGGGATTTTAGGACAAGATTTGATATTTTGGTTAGCTTATTTTCTTGCGTCGTGCCAGGTTGCTTTTTGGCGTGGGAATTGTTGGCAGTTTTGCTTGAGAGACATGCATTGGGGGGGATTTTTGAGTTCAATATGCAATGCTGCCTACCTCCCCTGCAAAGCCTCCCGCTTTTTTCTGGATGCTTGTTGCATGGCAGGGGGTGGGGTGGAAGGAACATTTTTCATGCAAAGGTCTGCAAGAGCCTGCCTGCCTCCCCCACACAAGTCTGGACTGACATTGGGAGTCAGTACCGACATTGGGAGTCAGTACCACAGGCCTCCCAAAAGGGCTGCCCCACTACCCCAGCAGTGTCCCAAAGCAGTTCTGCCCCCTGCTTTTTCTGCACACTTGTTGCACCAGGCATGGGGTACACTTAGGGCTACACAAGGGCATACAAAGGGTCTGGCTGCCTCCTCTCCCGCTGTCTCCCTATGTGTTGGCATGTGGGTATCATGTACTGAGGTACCTAGGCTAAAGCCTGAATGGAAACATTACTACAGGAATTTTTATGTAAAACAGAATCCTGTCCTTCCTGTTTGTCATTTGTATCCTCATGTCAAAAACCAGGATTTTTTCCAAAGATGAGAACTCCACTTGCCATTGCTCTGTAGGGGTGGCCTGGAGTTGTTATCAGGGTTGATTAAGATTCCTTGGGGGTATCCCTGTGCCCGGGACAGCTTCCTCCAAAAGTGTGGTTAGGCCTATTCCAACTCCCTCCCCCCCCCCCGATTGCCCCACAGTGGCCAGCATGAGCTAACACTCCCGTCCCCATACAGTAGGGACATAGTGTGGGGTTGAGGTGAAGAAAGAAACAGCCCAGGCTCAATGAGAGGAATTTTCTTATCACTTAGAGTATTTTCATGTCAATCTTTTAAGTGCTGCATTGGCAGATCATCACCACCTGCAGTCATATCCCCCCAGCCTACAACCAGATCACTTCGATATTTGTTCCCCCTCCTGTCCTCTACACCACAAGCTTACCCCTCTTCTCTGGTATTCCTGTTCCTTCTAAGCTTATTTTTGTCTCCAGCAACATGTCCCTGTTCTCCTTTGACCACACCTCTGCTTGCCATTGCTCCATCCAACAGTCATACTGCTGCCTCTTTCTGGGAGTGCAGGGTGCTGCAGGTCAGGAGTGAGGGGCACCAGGTGGGCTGAAGGGGCAGGGGGCTGCAGATAGGGAGTGAGGGCACCAGCTGAGCTGCAGGGCTGCAGACTTGCTAGGAATGAGGCACTGGCAGGGCTGGCGGGGTGTGGGGGCTTCAGGTTTCGAGTGAGGGACACAGGCAGGGTTGGGGGGCCAGGAGGTACTGCCTTGCACCAACCACCAGCCTCCCACACACTCATGCCAGAACCCTCAGGCCACTGCAGGGGAAAGGAGAGTCACACATTCCTGGAGAGGCTTGGGACCTGCAATGCACTCAGCTTTGGGTTGTAATGGCCACGCATAACAGTGTATGGTGTGGGATGTGCTAGACTGTTGTATGTGGCCATTACACCCCAGGGCTGGGGTGTATCTCAGCTCCCACCTTCATACACTGTTGTATGGAGCTGTTACACCCCAGACCTGGACGCATCTCTGCCCTCTCACTGCACTGTCATATGTGGCCATTACACCCCAGAGCTAGGGCCACCCTGGCAGCAGTGAAGGGGGTGAGGGGCACTGGCAGGGCTGGGGGGCAGTGGCTTGATAGTGTTTTCTTTGTGATTGTTGTATATTGTGCCTCCTGTAGGAAGGAAGAGGACCATTTCCCATCCCTCCCTCAGACCATTACCTTAAGGTTCCTCAACAGAGCCTGTAAAACAAGTTGAGTGTCTCTGGCCAAATCCTGGAGTCCCGACCCTATTTACATTTTCACTGACATCCTGCCACACTTTTAGCTTCTTTAATTTATTGGAGTCTCAGAACAGCAGACTCCCCATAACTGAAGAAGTGAGAGTGTGCCCAAAAGCTTGCCAAAAACTCCCCCCCCCCCCCCCCCCCAACTACTCTGTTGGTCTAATAAAAAGATATCACATCTGCTCAAAGAACCTCACCTGCCTATGTCCATAGACCAACACGGCTACAACCAAAAGCCCAGACCCCCTTTGAATTGCTTTGTTTGTATTGAGTGCAAGCCATTCACTTTATTTGCTCTGTCCATCAGTCACCCACCCCCACATTTCTGAGGTCTCAGGAACATTTCACTAGCAAAACTCCCTGCCAGTTCCCACTCTGCCAAGGCCTGGGGCTGTGGCCTGCTCTCATCATCCACTGTTTTGCGGCACCCCAGGTAACATGCTAGGGCTTGTTCCCCAAATTTCAAACTGCCTACCTCTACTGAAGGTCAAGGAACATCTGCACCACACCATCCCCTTCCCACCCCGCCACTGCCTGTGGTGGTATGGGGCAGGGACCCCTTGGCCAGTCACTGCCAGCCTTCTCACCATCCACTGTTTCGGGGCAGCCAACACCAAGGCTACATGCTATGGTTCATGTAGCTGCATTTTGTTCCTTTAAGTCCCAGGTTATTATCCCTAGTTCCTTTTTCAAAGCTAAATCAATACCCAATAAAAGCTTCTTATTAATGAATTACACATTCTAAAGAGAGAGTTTCACTAGCTATGCATATTTTCCAAATATGTAAATTAATATTCTGCATCCAGCTGGGTGTGCAGAGACTTGTCCAGACCAAAGCCTGATTTGTTCATGCAAAGCTGCCAACTGACAGCCTCCCCAGGCCCACTGTATAGGCAGTTTCTCAACTTATGGCATTTTAACTTAGTGATTTGCACTTGCAGTGCTCTACCATTTACACCCATCTTATTACTTGTGGCACTGGATCCTCGCACTTACAGCATGATGGTGGCACACATACATACATCACCCAGTCAGTCTGCTTCCTGATGTGCTCTGGCACCTAAGTTTCTCGTATTCTTTCAATTCTTCATGCACATTAAGCTTTTTTATATATATTCAGTCCTTAAAAAGGGCTAATAAGAGACAAAGATGCCTTTCTGAATTCCATGACCTTGATGAAGGTGTTCCTTCCTTTATGTGAAAAGTTACTGCACTGCCCTGTTTAATCGATTTATATACAGTACACTTTAAAAAGCTTTGTACTGTACAGTGATATCCTTTATAGATGATTTAAATATGGTATTTATGGTCATTTCTGTAAAAAGTTGGACATCAGGCCCTTGGTCAGGAACATAACCCCCTATTATAACTGTTTTTCCCCATAGAAACAATGTTTCGACTTACAGTCCCTTTTCCAGGAAGATAACCTGCTGTTAAGTGTGAGGACTGTATTAAGTATATGGACTTGAATAAGGAACTGGCCTTTGGGCTGTGATTACTGATTGAAATACTTTCTGAGCCATTAGACACTATGCCCATGTGCCACCGAGAGACTCTGCTGGACATTCCTGACCAGAGTCTTGCCTGGCCCAAAACACAGCTTTCCCATGTGAGGCACCCCAGCCACAGTGCTAAGTATATGGACCCAAATAAGGAACTGGATTTGGGGCTGGGAGTATGGATAGAAATCATTTTGGGGCATCACATGACATACCTCTGTGGCAACAGGGGACTCTCCTGGACAAACCCAAAAGCGTGGTTTGTGCATGCCAGGCTGCTAACTGACAGCCAACTCCCTGCCCCCCTGCTCACTGTACTAAGTATATGGGCTCAAATAAGGAATTTCTTTTGGGCTGGAATTAGAGGTATAAATCTTTATTGGGCCACCCCATGCCATGCCTCTGTGGTGTTCCTAGTTTTCTGGTTTTCCTGGAACTGAGTTTTTTTGCGGGGTGGAATTACAGCTGGAAATTCTCCCTGGTCCAGCCCATATGGTCAGGGGCATCCAAGAGAGCCCCCCCAGCGCACCATGGCATGGGGGACTAGCTCTGGGGCATAATAGCTACATTTAACAGTGCATGGGAATGGCAGATACATCTTAGTGCTGGGTGCATAATAGCTGCATATAACAGGGTATGGGGAGGGCTGAGATGCACCCCAAAGCATCTCAGTTTAGCACAGCCCACACCATATCTTTACTCCTGATCTGCAGCCTGTTACCTTCCCAGGAGTGGCATGCAGTGGGTCCTGGAGGGATCAAAGCCCCAAGCTGCAGGCAGCAGCTCAGATTCTTTCCTACCCCTCTCTGGCATGAAGCTGGGCAGCTCAGTGTGTAGACAACACATGGAGGATCCCAGGGGCACTAGAGCTTGGTGTTGCAGTGGGGAGTCCAGATTGGTGGTGTGGCTTTTGCCCGTCACATGGGAGACCTGGGTTCGATTCCCACCAGGGCACTACAGGGTAGAGTTACTTGCAAAAGGAATCTTCAGTGGGGAGTGGGCTCCCCTCACCTCTTTTACCCCACTCCACTGAGATGCCCATGCCTCAAATTTTGTGGGATATGCTCCTCACATTGTGGGAAACCCTTCATCTTATGTTTTGTGAACCCTGTGCCTCAAGTCTGTTGCTGATTTGTCCCCATTACATGTATATGTTCACTTAAAATCCCTTTGACTCCCCTCTGCTCTGCTCCCCTAGTCCACCCTACCTCCCAGGTACCCAGAGGTGGGGTACCATTATCTTCCAGGGTCCCCTTACCCCATGCATCTATGTTATATTCCACCCTGTTCTCTCTCTATTAAACCCCTATATGGTTAAGTTCTAATTGGTCTCAGCTCTACTCCGCAGGGAATAGGAGGAGAGCTGCTTCCCCATAGGTGGCTACCCTTCCCATAGCACACTAACACCTGCTAAATCCCTTCAACTGGAGAGACGGTACCTCATCCGAGTACCACCTGGGTTATGTTTACCACCCAAGTTACCCCTATCCTCTCAGCCCTTCTTGTCCCTGTCACTCCTGACATACCCGCCGCCCTGCCAAACCAAAAACCCAGTCCAACAAAGAGTAATTGAAATTAGCCTGAGTCTTGAACTGCCTGACCCATAACAATTTGATCTTCGGCACAAAGTACATGCAACCACAGGGAACAATTTTTTTTGGAATCCAAAAAAAGTTGTATTTTTCATTAGTCTGAACCTTGAAATAAAAATCACCAGTAAAAAAAATTGCAAGATTAGCCTCTGGAGTCTTGTTGAAGTATTACAGTACAGATTCAATGGATTTTCATGGATTACTGAGTGAACCCAAGCGACACCTGATGGTGTAATAGTTGCAAAGGGAAAGTTTTCAGCTATAAGTCAGATCCACATTGAAGATTTAAAATAATAAACCCTCATGGAAGAAATTCAGGAGCTAAAAATAAAACATGTAGGAAGCATTTTAAAATTACCACTGTAACCATGTGGGGTCCTTAAGGTTGCTGTGATCTTCCTTAAGGCTCCGTTACTGTGTCAAGCTGGCCCAGAAGGGCACCCTGAATTCTCACCCACCACATCTTTGTGGAAAATAGGTGCATTAGGGAAGCTGCCTTTCCATCACCTTGGACACAGTTTGCGGTATGTTCAAACCCTGGGGACTCTCAGATCACTGATGGGTCCTGCTTCAGAATACATGTTACAACTGGTGTTTCGGGGCACCCTAGCCTTACAGGCTATGCATGGCTTCAACCACCCCTTTACCATGCCCAAAGCCTCACAGATGGAATAGACATTCTTCAGTCTTGCACTGTGCCCTCATTAGCACCCCAACTCCCTGAAACCCTGTCTTGCACAGTGCCTCCCCAGCACTCAGGCTCTCCACAGCCCTGTCTTGCATTGTGCTCTCCTGGGGCTTCTTGCTGCCCCTTTCTCTAGGGCTGGGGTCTCCACTCTGCTGTGGGTCCCTTATGAGGCCTCCTCCAACCCCTAATAGCCTCACCCAAACTTCTGGGGAAAAAATCACAAACAAAACATAAGCCCCCAGGCTATAATGTAAATTCCAGCTGCCCAGCTACAGCCTTATGCCAGCCACCCCTGGGGTGTTCCAACCTTTACCCAGCTTGGGGCTGTACCTTCAGTCAGATCTCACCCCACTGCTTGCTCTGGGAGAGCTCCTTCCCCCTTAGCTGCTAGCAAGGAACTTTCCTCCTGGCCTCAGGCCTGGGATTTATATGGGAGCCAGGCCCTGCCCCTTCTGGTCAGCTGACCAGGTGCAGGTGCGGCCACTTTCCATATTAATTGGTTGTCCCAGCAATTTGCACCTGGGTTCTTATCTCTGCTCTCAAAGTAGCAGGCACCTTAGTGCCCTGCTACAACCACGATAAAAAAAAAATCTAAAATAAAATCAGCTGACAATGTGGATAAACAGATGCCATCTAGCTAGCTTAATGGAGATTTTTGTCATGAGGACACAGGAAAAATGTAATGTGGTAACAGGAGAGGTGTACTGTGGACAAGTGTCCAATATTGCAGATTAGAGCAGTATATATAAACTTCAGTTGTACCCTGAGAAGTAACCAACAATACTCTTGGGGTAACTGCTTTTCTCATCTGGAGGATAAACTATATCAACCTGTGTATATAGCCATTTTCATCACAAAGGGCATAAAAATGCTTAAGCAGGATCCTGCAATAGTTTAAGATAGCTGAATACTATCCCTCAATGAATGAGAAGGCTACACAGAATTTAATTATTCAAAATAGAAAAACTTGCTTTTTAATATCATGTAGCAATTGAGGAAAAAAAAAGTATAGACCATTTTGATATTGCCTGAAAGATAATACCTTAAATATCTCAGTGCACTCTAGTACAGACTGAGATATTTGTTCAAAAAAATGGTGCCAGCTAATAAAACCCTTTTATTCCCTGTGTTAACCTAGATTTTTTTTTTCATTTAAAAAGTGATCAGACCTAAGTCCACTTAGTTCTTGAGAACTGAGGAGAGAATAAAATGTGCTATGAATTGCTCCTGAAGGTGCTCAAATTCTTCATGAGAATGACATGTGATTTTCCTACTCCTTTGCTTTGGGAACTGATCTGTTTTGTTATTACTCTGCATTTTTCTGTTTTTCATCTCTGCTTTAAAAGAATTTATCTAACAGCCTGTCAGTTTGTTGTTTGCCTTTTTGCAGCCTTTTGCTGTTAAATGAAAGTCATTCTTTTAAAACAGTTAACTTTAGGAATACTAAAACACATTCAGTCTTGTTCAGGAGCTTGTTTTAAAGGAAGAAAGCTTTTTGAATTTTAACAGGTGTTTACAAGATTTTTCAATAACTCCTGAGGGGTACTGGTTCTATAATTCATAACAACTTTTCTGTCTCAAGCTCTAAATAATTATATGTTCCTAGGAGGAAAAAGCCTCAGACTTTGAAATTAGAATTTCCTAATTCTTACATGCAATAGTTATGCATGCAAGCTATGAAGAGAGTATGTTAACATTTTTGGACCAGTAATTTTTCCATTTGAACTGGCAGAAAATGAAGAGTTGATGTGAGAAGGTGGTGAACATACTAAATTCTTACCTTGGGCAGGGAATGGATTGTGTGGGAGATGCTGTGAATGCATGTCCCAGCCTAGCAAATTTGGAGCAAAGTTAAAAGAACTACCCTGTCTCTTTTAATCTTGTGAAACTGTAGCAAATTACTGGCTCAGTAGTCACTCAGCACCAAAAGTCTTCAATGATAAAAAGATAAATGGCGAATAGAGAGATCTTTCAAACTAGAGCTTTTCCTCTCGTATGAGGTGACCTGCTGTCACAGTATTTTCTTACTTAGGAAAAAACCAACCCATAGATCAGCTGGGTGAGGAAGTCAATAGTATCAGGTTTGTTCAAGCAGATTGTCATGCCACAGTATAGAATGAAGAAGGGAGAAGTTCCCTTGGATATGGAAATACTAGGATGTCTGTGGATTAAATAGAGTGGGTAAGTGTGAATGAAATTTAACAGTGACATCTGGAAAGAAAGACGGTTCTTCAGACCTTGACTTAAACAACAGAGGAGCCTGATAAGCTAGGTGGAATCTAATAACATTCCTGAATGTAGAATAGAAACTTGGGATAACTAGATAAGGTTTCTGAAAAAGGGAAGTATTATGTTCAATTTGCAAATATTTGTGCAGAACACCTTGTATATTTATGTTGAAAGTACTTGTAAGGCCAAACTGAAGAGAACATCTTGATGGCTGTGGAAAGGAGACTGGGCTACTGAGAGTAGAGAAGGTACAGATAAGAGGTCCAGTCCTGGCCCTGTTGAAATTAATGGCAAGACCCTCATTTACTTGAATAGGTTCAAAATATCCCTCTCAAAAATGATATTGGTCTCCAGAGACTGAAGGTGACTTTTGTTAGCTGGTATTACTGCACTGGTCTGATGTCATTTCTAGCTTTTGGTACAATCATAGAAAATAAAGGTTGGAAGGGACCTTTGGAGATTATCTAGTCCAACTCCCTGCTTAAACCAGAACCATTTCCAACTAGATCAGCCCAGTCAAAGCTTTGTCTTAAAAATCTCCAAGGATGGTGATTCTACCACTGCTCAGGGTAACCTGTTCTGGCATTTTACTACCCTTCTAGTGAGAAAATTCTTCCTAATATCTAACTTAAACTTTCCTTGCTGCAACTTGAGACTGTTGCTCCTTGTTGTATCATCTGCCACCACTGAGAACAGTTTAGCTTCATCCTCTTTTGAAGTCCCCTTCAGGTAGTTGAAGGCTGCTATTAAATCCTTCAGCCTCTTGTCATGTTGTCCCCCAGCCCCTGAACCATGCTTGTTGCCCTCCACTGGTCTCTTTCCAATTTTTCCACTTCCTTTCTGTAGTGGGTGGGTCCAAAACTAAACACACTACTCCAGATGTGGCCTCACTAGTGCTGAACAGAGGGGAATAATCACTTCCCTTGACCAACTGGCATCACACCTACCAATGCAGCTCAGTATGCCATTAGCCTTCTTCGCAATCAGGGCACACTGCTGGCTCATAGTCAGCATATTATCCACTGTAACCCTCAGGTCCTTTTTTGCAGAGCTGCTGCCCAGCCAGTCAGCCCCCTGCCTGTACCGATACATGGGATTGTTCCATCCTAAGTGCACAACTTTGTACCTGTCCTTGTTGAACCTTATGAGATTTCTTTTGGACCAATCCTTCAATTTATCTAGGTCACTCTGAATCCTAGCCCTACCCTCCAGTGTATCTACTGTTCCCTGCAGCTTGGTGTCATCTGCAAACTTGCTGAAGGTGCACTGGATGCCATCTTCCAGGTTGTTGATGAAGACATTGAGTAAAACTGGCCCCAGGACCAACCCCTGGGGTGCTTCACTTGATACTGGCTGCCATTGAGCCATTGATTATTATTACCCTCTGAATCTGATGCTTCAGTCAGTTTTCTATCCACCTTACAGTCCATTCATCCAGCCTGTACTTCCTTAGCTTCCTGTGAGAATGTCGTGGGAGATCGTATCAAAAGCCTTGCTAAAATCAAGGTACACCACATCCACTGGTCTCCCTGCATCCATGAAGCCAATCATCTCATCATAGAAAGCAATAATTGGTGAGGCATGACTTTCCCTTGGTGAATCCATGCTGACTGTTCCTAAACACCTTCTCCAAGTGCTTTAAGATGGATTGCTTGAGGAATGACAGTCACAAGGTTAAGATGGTTGAGGTTAGCTGCAAACACTGTGGGTTTACTTGTAAGTGTGGCATCAGAATTTGTGTTTCAGCATGCCAAAAACTACATGTAGAGGAGAAGTATTTACAGCACTGGAAGTGTCATGGGGTAACTCACTTTCAGTAAGGTAAAATGTGTTGCATCATGAAGGTACTGTGGGCTTTTTGATGTCTTTAGTGGCATAACCCAGCTGGCAGCTGTTTTGCTGCTGGGTAAGAGGACAGTAGTGATGAAGCCTTTAGGTTATACATTCTTTGAGCCTGGGCCTGCTTTTCCTCTTTCAGTACAGCAGGGAGCACAATGGAGCCTAGCTAGGTTGAGCTGGTAGGTGCTACTGTGATAGTACAAATGAACGCTCCTAGCCTCTTGCTTTTCCTCTGAGTTTGAAATTTTATCTGACCAATTTCCACATCCTAGGTGCTGAGGCCATTTTGCTGCATCTCTGTTTTGAAGAGGAGTGATAATATACATTTCTAATGACAAGTCAGCTTATAAGAACTTGTTGAAACTTGCTACAAAGTCTTACTTTGGGATAGAGCTAACCAAATGTTCTTCCAATTTTCATAAAGTTGTTATGAACCTGAGGACTCTCCTGAGGGGAACCTGGGCTGAAATCTACCTTTAGAAAGACATCATGAAATACTCTGTGACTTCTGTTATGGTTTTTAATGAAGTTTCATTTGGGTTTTCTTTCATCTCAGCATGTAGAATATCTAATGTGTGAATTATACAAAAATAAGTGGAGGGAAAAGATGCAGTGGTGGAAAACCTTTGTCTTTCACATGCTGTAACTCTAATGGGTATTATATTCATTTGTAAAGCAGTAAGTGACTATAGATAGCTTTGTCTAGCAATTAGCTGAGAACTAGATGTTTAATCAAATATACTCAACATTACCAGTGAACCCATAAGTGCAAGGAAATTGAGCACAACTGTTGTTTTCCTTATATTTGATTGCAATTTAGGACATCTAATATTAGGGAGTGAAGCTCATTATAAAAGGTTGGTGAAACATTTTCACATCTGAAGCCCTTTGTATGATGCTCTTGACCTGTCAAGAATAACAATTTTTTTTAACCTATGTTTAATAGAAAGAATAGACTAACTGGAATAATTTTATGAAAAAAGTTTCTTGTTGTTTTGGGTTTTTTGTTTATTTGTTTTGTTGTTGGAGCTATTCTGATGATAGTGCTCTGGAAGTATTTATGTAACATTGCAGCTGGAGTGGGCAAGTGTTATAATATGCTGAATTTCTGTGTGTGACTGAAAAAAAGAAAGCTTAATTGCTTTCTTTATAGCTCAGCCTTTGACTTGAGTAGAAATACTGAATAAGAGAGGAATGTCTAGCCAGCTCATATGGAATATTAGAGACTTCTTGAAAAATAAGAAAGGATATTTTTATGCTTCTGAGGTTAGCTATATACATTATAAATTACAAACACCTTCGAATGTTACAAATCCAGATTACAGAAAATTCTTTTGTTATAAAATACCTTTTGACAAGCGTTTTACCAATAAGCTATTTTATTTTGCTTTGATTTATGAAACATTCTTGTTCATGAAAGATTTATTTTCCCAGAATCAAATCAGTTTTTATCAAGGCTTATCTGCAATTATGAGATTTGTTCCATTATAAAAGTTTCTTGTGACTTTTGTTTTAAAAGGCTCTGACAACTTCACTACTTGCAGTAGGTTTTTGATCTTTGATAGGGGAAAGGATAACATGTGATCATGTAATTAATATGTATCAGAAAACCCATGCACAAGGGGACTGAATTAAAGCTCCACAGTCAACCTGGATTCTGGCTTCATAAAATCTGGAGTGTTTGACCTTGGGTTCATCTATGTGCGAAGTCTACTGTGCAGTTGACTAATTAACTGTGCAGTAAATAGCTCTGCATCAACATGTGTGGTCCTATCAGGGTACACAAAAATAATAAACTCTGCAGCAGGGTAGTACTTGTAAATACAAATGTTTTTGTGCACAGCAGTCCATGTGTGGATTCTGAGCCAGTTGGCTGGTGCATGAGGGTACTTTAGGGCAGGCTAGCTCCACAGCGTAGCACCCTCGTGCCCCAGCCAGCCCTTCTGCAGCATATTGAGCCCTACTGGCTGGGGCTGCTGAAACTCAGCTCAGTGCGCTGTTGTCTGGGTGCATGTGTAAACAAAGCAACCAGGAGCTTCTCAGGAGCAATAAACTGTGGAGCAATAAGCTCAGCGGTTTATTATTGCACATTAATGTTACATGTACACCAACCCCTTGTGAAACCTAAAAAACTTCAGTTTAATTTTTATATGTAATTATATATACAATTCAGGATATTTTTATATCCATTTGCATGATTGAGTAAGCCATAATTATCTGAGGAATTTTTTTTTTGAAGTGAAACAAACTGTGTCTTGTATGAAGTAGCACAACTTCATGTATTTAACTTACCTCTAAAATTAGAGCGTGAGAGACTGATACATTCTGAAAACTTTTTAAAATGTGGCATTTTTACTTCAGAGCATTCCTGTGCACTTGCAAGGGGGCTGCACAATACCCTGATGAATGTAGAAAAAGAAAGCTGCTATGTGCTATATTGATTGATCTCAATTGTTTTCAATTTTTTCAGACTCAAGGCATCCCATGACAAACTCAAGATACCCCTTGTTAGGCTCAAGGCACACCTTGAAAAATGACATCTCTTAGGGCACATCCACACATGCAGGTACATGCACTTGCAGCAGCTCAAATAGAAGCAGTGCAAATTTGAGCCAGGCTTTTTGCCTCAGTGCACATGCCTGGGCATGCACTTTGGTATGAGGCAAATTGTGCCACTTGGGGCAAAATAACTCTGCCTGGCTCCTCCCAGATCTGCACCCAAGGGGTGCTAGCACCTGTGCTGTCCCCGGCAGTATAAAAAGCTGCCCTGTCCTGGCCCCAGCAGTACAGGAGCTCAGCGCTACCCACTCTCAAGAGCTGCTGGGACTAGCGAATTGGTATCTGGGGACACTACCCCTTGTGCCAGCTGGACTCCTGAAGTAGCCATGAGAGTTCCCTGCACCCTTTACCCACTGCAGCAGTCTGGCAGTGGGGGCTGCTGCCTGCTGTGACCCGCTGCACACCTGCCAGACCTGGATGGGGACTGCACAGCCAGTAGAGGCTGGGCCAGCTGCCAGTGGGCTGTGGCTGAAAGGTTGGCCTTTGTGCGGCACTACTACCATGTGTACCCCTGCCTGGCCATCTGGGTAGCTATCGCTTGGAAGATGTTCCCAATGTGGTGGACTGCTTTGAAATGTGAAAGCATGTCTCCTGGCCCCAACTGGCCAGGAGGTCAGCCACCTCCAGCTGGGTCCAAGGTGCCAACTCTGAGCCAGCTTCTCTGCCTGGGTCCTGCCACTTCCTCCCTAGCAGTAATTCTGGTGTTCCCGAGTTGAAAACTGAAAAATACCTGATAAAAATATCCCAAAGTAACTCTGTAAAATACCCCCAAATCCATGTTCCTCCACAATTAAAACAAAAGATCACTATATATGAAGAGAGACAGCGATCAGTTGGGCAATGTTTGATTGATATATCAACAGTGTTAAAGCAATTTGGAAGCCAGCAGTGTCTCTATCATCATAATAAAATGAATTCTAAATACGTATATGTTTTGCCATTTGCTTTTGGTTTTCTTTCCATATAGCAGTTGGCACTCCCCCTGACCCCTTCACTAACCAGGATGTGGGGACAGCTGCCCCTGCAGCCACAGCTCCCACCAGCCATTCTCATCCTGTCTGGCAGCTGGGCATGCAGGGTGTGTGCTGGGGGGATGTGGGGTTTGCGAGAGGGAGGTGGCACAGGGGGTGGGAGGATGTGGGTGGCTGTGGAGGGCCATACAGTGTGTGGGTATGTGTGGGTGGATTGTAGAGGGACTGTGGGGGGGGGGGGGCTGCTCAGGAGGGGTGGGACCATTGCCCTCCACATGGTGCAGGACCCCTGCACAGCTCACAGACTGCCCCCCACAGGGCTAGAGCCCCCAAACAGGGGCCACAGCCCCCCCACAGGTGTTACAGCCCCTCCCACAGGGGCCACACCCTCCCACAGGGGCTACAGCTCCCCAACAGGGGTTACAGCCCCCCCAACAGAGGCCACATGGACCGTGCAGGGCCCACATGCTTCTGCCTTCTCCTCCAGTCCTCCAGCTTGCTGACCCATCTGACCCCATCCCATTGGCTCCTGCAGCCCACCTGATGGCTGCCCCACACCCACCCACTCCCCCAGTAGCTGCCCTGCCTGGCCCCATCCCCTGCTTGCATCACCAGCTCCACCCTGACCCCATGGCTAGACCCTGGCCCCAGCATCCCAACACTTAAAAAAAAAAAAAAAAAAAAGCCCCACACTCACCAGCAGTAGCAGCTGCCATGAGGGGCACTGGGGCCTTGTGGCAGAACACTCCCCCCCTGCACAGCACGGGGCAGCAGGGGGTAGTGGGGCCCGGCCCTGGCTGCCTGACACCTGCACTGCCAGTGCTCCATTGCGTGGATGCAGCCGGGGTTGGAAATTTGCCCCTGTGGTGCAAATATGTAGTGTGGGGAAAATTTTTTTGTTCCTGCACATGCCTCTTGCAGCATCTCAAAGGGCTTTGAGATGCTACAAGATGCACATGTGCCCATGTCTGGATGTGCCCTTAGTTTTCAGTCAGTTTTCGACTACAGATAATAAAGAGATTCTTCTGTTGCAAAGAACTTGGAAAGACCACAACAGTTCAGGATGTTTTTAACACTATGCATATGTATTCGAGATATCTGGATTTAGCTTTTGAATCACATTTACATACCTAACAGTGTTAACATTGCAGCACCCTTGAAATGATCTCTTGGCACCGCAAGGTGCCATGGCATATTGGTTAAGAATCACTGATCTATCTTCATATCCAATCCATCTTACTAAGATTCTTTCAAGAACTGTTGTAAAGTAAATGAATGAGTTTCCAGTTTCATTTATTAAACTTACTACTTGATCGAAAGTTATCTGGGAGACGCTATATTTTCTTCCTGGTTTTATTATAAAGTAATGGCATATTAATATTCAAGTCAATAAAATTGATGAAGAACTGAAGACATTATTTGAGGGCTGAGAGATTTTCCCTTGCAACAAGGTAACATTACTGCAATATGTAGTTAAAAAGTCAAATCCTCAATGTATAAAATATGGAGATAAGGTTGGAAGCTCAACCTCTGTCACCCATACTTCTACCTTAAAGAAAGGTCTGTTAACATCACTGTATAATTTTTCCATCATGATACAATTTTTCATTTACATAACGTAAACAGGACTTTTTTACGTTCTTCATGGAAGTGGAAGATAGATATATGCACAGACAGTATTAGAAACTCAACTGTCACTGATTTCAGTTCTGCTATATACAAATTATTACAGGGAGGGCACTGTACTATAGGTGCCGGATTTGCCTCGTGTTTATTTGTAATGATATACCTTAACTTATTAATTGTTCATCATTCTGATACTTATGAATAATGTAATCATTTGCAATGTGAACAAAGCACTATTTATCATGTGTGAGATGTTTCTTTATGTGTAATATACATGAATTTAAGTAATAGGTCTCATGGAAATAACAATAATGGAACACACCTGCATATAAAAACGTGGCCAAATGAAAATTATGAACCCCTTGCCAGTAGCGTAATGCAGGGGGGGTGAGTGGGGCATGTGTCCCAGGCACCCTCAAAGGGAAGGGGTGCCAGGATACAGGAATTTGAGGGAGGGAGGGGCAATTGGTTGGAATGCTACCAGCTGTCTGCTTCTGTGATACACATTGCTGGCTCAGACAGTGCGTGTCATGGAGTGCCAGGCATTCTGGGAGTTTGCTGCTGCTGGGGGAAGATCTGATCCCCAGTTTTGCTGCTGAATTCATCCAGGAAGAGCACACACCAACTGCGGATGCTTCCTTAGCCTGACGAAGGGTCTGTATACCTGAAAGTTGGCAAAGAAGATTTTTTTCAACTATTTGAGTTGGTCTAATAAAAGATATCAGATTTACCCAAGAACCTTGTCTGCCTATGTCCTTAGACCAACATGGCTACAGCCTATACCCCCTGCTTCTGAATTCAGCACTTTTGCCTTGTCTTCTGACAAAAACAAACAAACAAACAAAAAAACAACCAACTAATCAATCCTCCCCTCCCGGCAAAAAAAATAGTATGAAAAATCTCCACTTCCAGTGTAAAGAATTACAGTTCCCTGAATGCCTAGCACCATCTCCCCTCTCTGTTTGATACTGGTCTTGAACCTGCAAGTGAGAAGTTAGGCAGAGAGGTGTTGAGGGGCAGGGGTGGAGAGGTACAAAGGATGAAAGACAGCTGCCCAGGGCACATGTTTTCCACACTATGTCTCTGACTTCTGTCTGTCCTACATTAGGGAACTGATTCTTTAAGAAACCGATCCTATGCCACTGGGATTATGTGCTTTCAGACACTTTTCATTCAGTCCTCCTTTTAAATGCCTTATGCTTGCTGCACTGACATGAAGCTGTAGCGGTATATGTTTAATCACATGGCATGCTCTCAAATCTGCAATGTTTTAAATTAAAAAGTAAACACTGATTAACCTATTTTTAACACTCCCCCCAAATTACAAGGTTAAATTCTAAGTGTGATTTCAAAGGTTAACTTGTTTTTGAAATACTCGCCATTTCATTTCCTCACTGTGACATAACCACATACTAAACTGCATGATGATATGCCAAATTATCCTAATTAGAATGGGCTCAATGTGCTGAAGACAATTTAGAAGCAAAATGAGAAAGAGGAATCGATGCAAGTACGTAAAGATTTTTCATGGGCCTCAGAATATTCCAGACAGCATTTTGTTTTCTACTTTATCAAGTTGGTTTACAGAATTAGCATGCAGATCATGTTAAAAATGCTTTCATGTATATTTTACACTACTCAACATTTAAAAGCTTTATTTCCTATTCAATTGAAAATGGAATCACTTTGTATTTGTCAGTCAGATGCTGCTCTATACTGACCTTCCTGCATCTCTCATAGACACATAATAAAGAGGCTGGAAATACTGATGCCAGTTTTGGAATAGGTAAATCCCGAGGGGTTCTGATTGGGTGTTCCAACCTCCACAGTTTTGCTTGGAAAACTAGATCACATGGAAGCCAGAACTTCAAGAAAAACCCCACCCCCTGAAACCTCTGACCCGGGGGGGGGGAGGGGAAGAGGAACAAAAACAAAACAAAAAACACTGAACAGTAAACCCAGAAATGGGTACTTGGTTGTTTTAGCAAACTTTAAACAGGGTGGTTGGGTGAAAAACTCAAATGGACCTTTGGGTCATTCCAACTAATGTGAGAAGTTTTATTAACTGACAAAGCAAAATTAGTAGCAAAGCATAAAGCATAATCTTATGTGACGGGTCTCGACTGCCACAAAGTAAAGCTGGTCAGTCAGCAAGGGATTCTCCAAACAATTTGGTGGATGTCGTGTGTGTGTGTGTGTGGGTGGGGGGGAAGTCTCCAAATTCCCCTTCAGCCAATGTCCAGTATTTATAGATATGTGGCAAGCGTAATTTCAATATTCTAATACTTAGTCCCCGATTGGTTTCATTTAAATTTGTTTCACTGAAACTTTCAAAACTTGATTAAACCAGATTTTTTGTGGACCTAAAAAGTGTCAATTAGTTAAGATTTATAAACTTAAGAAAGCAAAGGAGCAATAGGAAGGACTTCTTGTCTTGAGGGTTGACAAGGCTGCTTTGTTGTCCTAAATTCTTTTTACCTTGTGCTCTGTTTGTTGGCGTTGGCGTCTTAATGAGGCATATAGATGGCTTCCTTTGCTGTGCTAAGCCAGTTGTTGCATCTGCAGGGGTTTGTGCTATGGTTACACAGGCAGAAGTTTCTGGGGCTCCTCTGTTGTAGCCACTTTCTGTGGTTCAGGTTTCTTGAAAGTGGTCAAGCCTGGCAATAGCATTTGGTTTTGCCTTACAGATGCCAGGAGAACTTTTGAAGTCCAGACCCAACTCTCATGAAAAATGTTGAGGGCAGGTATGAAAGTTTTCACTCTCTTCTGTCCCTTATAGGGGTAGCTTTTTGTCCTCAGAGGTTTTTTTATATCTTGATAGAACAGTGACTTTTACAATGTGTCCCACACCAAAATCTACAAGAGGATGAAGTAGCTACCTGTCATTCCTTGAAAATGAGCGGCTGATAGTTGGGCATTCAGCTTTATAAGCAATCAGGAGGGTAGAAGTGCTGATGTTAGGAGTTAGGACAGCAGGCAGGCAGACAAACCCCTGGTAGGGACTGGCTGCTGGCTGACTGGGTGCCCCCAGCTGATTCCAGTTTAAGTGCTTGGATGTAGCTACTGCATATAAATGGCAGCCTTTTCAGTGCTCCTGATGAGGCAGGTTCTTTTTCTGTCTAGTCCCAGTGCTCCTTGTTCTTGGTTCCTGGCTCTGGTTGTCCTAGTGTGGTCCCTGTTCCTAAGTCCTCCGTTTCCTACTCTAGCTCCTTCTCCTTCAGTCTGTTCTCTGTTTCTCTTCCTGGCTTAACTTCTGTCTAGTCCGCATCCTCATAAAGCTCCCTTTCTGCACCTGTGCCTAGTCTAGCTTCCTGGTTGTGCTTGCCTGGTGACCCCTTTTGGCTTTTGGATTCCTGATATTGACTTTTGACCCATGACCGGACTCTGTCCCAAGCTCCTGAACCCCACCTGCCCCCCTTTTCCAGGTTATTTTTGTGACACTTGGCATCCCTATAAAAAACCTTTGGGGAAGACCCTGAGCCTGGGGAAGTTGTTGTTGGGGGCGGGGAAGTGGCATAGGAGGGTAAACGTCACAGTCACAAATTGCCGCAGCAGAAGACCGTTTTTATTTTGAAAACAAGTTTTTGGAGGTAAAAGAGACCATCACATGTTTTGGTCTAAATGGTGACATTTTGTGGGAGGCTTTGTTTAAGACTGCTGTTAGCTTATCAGTAAAATGCCTGCCTTCATCTGGGGATGATTGCAGTATTTTCAGAAAGGGGTATTTATTTGAATCTAAAGTTTTGTGACTTTTTTCCAAATGCTCTAATCTGGGCGTTTCAAGACATCAACATGTTTTATTTGTGGACCATGCTGGAGCATCACAAGCTGAAAACCCAGAGCAGCTCATCTATCCAAATTCGCCTTAATCTCTCAGGCACATCCAAGAAAAACCAGCATCTCAAACTCCTTTTCTACTCCTTCCTAGTATTCTCCTTCTGTAGGTTGTGAATATAGCTTTGTCCAGCCTTCTATACCAGTGTTATCCAACTTCTAAAGGGACAGGGGGCCCATGGCTCCATGCAGCCATGGACCTCCTGAGCTGCATGCTATGCATATACCCCCTCCTAGCAACCTCAGCACTGTGTGCCCATATGAGCAATAGCATCCCCTTCCACAGCTCAGCTGTATCTCATGCTTGCATGACCCTTGGCTCAACCTCGGCTCCAGGAACCACGCATGCCACACTGCCCTGCCCCTGGGATGGGGATGTGGAATGGAAGCTGGAGGAGGGAGGAGACCTGGATTGCTGTTGCAAGCTGGAGTGATGGGGGTTATATTTGCTTAATGCTTACCTTTGCTGACAACTCGACCAAATACAGGGCGAGCTTGCTTGGGATAGGTGTCTCTTTGTGCTGTCTGAGGATTTAAAAAAAAGAAAAAAAAGAAAAGAGATTTCTGTTTATTCCCACAATGAGCTTTCTATTCCACCTAGTACTTGAATCACTATTCAACTGTTGTTCCACCCTTGAAAGTCCCACCAAGGTCAGAGGAAGTTCTAAGCAAACTTCAGTGCCAGGATAGAGCTGAAAGCATTGGACTGCAATGATTTTGGAAAAAGAATTGAAAGGTAATTAATTAAAATGCAGTAAGATGGCACTTTGAGGAATTTCAGTGGTCTACCCCACCCCAAATAGAAGCTTCCTAAGCTTTTGCTGGAGCACCTTCTTTTTCAAGGACTTTTAAATTAGCATCAAAGTAGCTATCCGTGGAAAAATGTATAGAGCCCTGGGGTGTTGGCTGTAGTCATGTTGGTCTAAGGATATAGGCAGACAAGGTTCTTTGGGTAAAATGTGATATCTTCCCTCTTAGGGTCTCACACCCATACAGGGCTCAGGTGGCCACATCCATGCCTGGTCCCACTCTTCTCTTTGGGGCTTGCACCCTGCAACTACCTCCTATGGTATGCAATCCCGCCCCTCTCTCCACCCCCCCCAAAGGTGAGGGCTAGAGTTAAGGTGCCACCTTTCACTGGGGTGGTAACTGGCCTAGCATTTCCTGGGGGCTCCCATACCACTGGGAGTCCCACCAGGCCACCCACTCCCAGCAGGATGCAGGTTTAGGTCATGCCCAGGACCAGGAGCCTCCTGACCATCCCCTACAGCTCCTCCCTTACCTCCAGATGATACCCACAGCCAGGCAATGATGTTGCCTAGTCCTCCAGCAGCAAAAAAGCCCTGTTTATATGGGCAGCCCTACATCCAGAATGCCTGCCCTCATCAGGCACCTGCCGGCTGTTAGCCTCAGGCCCTTAAAGTGGCAAGAACCCACAGTGCCCTGCCACACTCCATAAAAAGACATCTGCCACAAAAAAAGCCACATAAATCATTACCACATCTGTCAAATTTGGGGCATTTATGCTGCAAAGGATATGGATGCCCATTTGCTTGGCTTTTATGATGGCACAAAAGCCATATCTGTTTCCATTCTAAGCTTTGGTAGGTTTAAGGCATCCATAAATTAGAAGTTCCCGAATGCTTTGTCCAACCCGGATATGTATTGTAAATGGGCCTAGCATGCCTCAGTTTGGGTTCAGAGAGGTCTAAACTAAAGATAAGCAAGCAGGTTTTATGTATACAAGTCAGCAAAAGGTGTTCCAGTTCATACCTCTCCCAGCAGTCAGAAACCAAATTGCAATCCATATTGCTGATACTTACAGATTGCTAAATACCATGCCTGCGGGTATGCTATTTTGAATATCTTGCCAGTTACTGCTCCTCTAAGCTTCAGTGTTATTCAGTTTGGTGCCATTATGTGTAGTCCAAACTCACCTCAATACTACTGAATTCTATCAAAAACACTGGTGGCACAATGCTCTTTTGTCACATAGACTGGTGGATTATTTTCCCAGGCAGTGGGGAGCCATAGATGATAGACATTCATCACCCTGAGTGAATATGAACCACACCTACTTCCCAGGAGAGTGCCCTAAACTCCAAGCTAATGAACAGGATAGGCCAGGGCACTGTCATCCATTTATTTTGAAGCTGGGAAGCCCAACATGCAGGTGCCATGGGGCAACAGCCATGGCCTCTATAGGCTGATAGCTACAGCTGTATTCTGGGAAGGAGAATGAAGGACTGCAGGCCCTACTGCCAAGGGTATTTCTCTTTTTAAACCAATGACTATCTAATAGTAAATGCATAAAGGATCCTGGAAGCAAGAGAGATGAAGTATGATTCTATAGCCAAGCGATTATGGCAGTCCCCAGGACTCTCTAGGAAGTTCTTTGGGTAAACGTGATATCTTTGGGTTTGTTGGGTAAAAGGGGAGTAATATTTCTAGCAGTTGTAAAACAAACAAACCAAAATTCTCTTAAAATCCTTCAATCTCGGTGCAACCAGGTTTATCAAGATAAAAGTAGACATTTGAAAAAATGTCTCAATATGTTATGACTTCTTAGCTTACCTAGAACAAGATGAAAGATACTGACCTAAAAAGATGGACAAATCCTAATTGTAGAGAGAAGTAAAATGTACCGTAGCAGTAAAGTCACAAGGATATTTATTGGCTTAGTAATCCTAAAATAAAAGATTTGGTCTATGACTTCAGTTCCATGATTTGAAATAATTAATTCACAACAGAATGATAGTATGGCTTTGCATTCTATGAAGTAACCACAGACTGTTCCCGTGGCAATTTATTGTTTCAACACAGTTTTATTCTAAATAGTTCCTATCTTGTCTGAACCTCCCTTTAACTCCCTGCGCACCTCCCTCCACCCCATTAAATCATAATTGAAAGATAATCCTTTAAAGCTTCGGATTATGTGAATGTGAACATTAACGGGTGTTATAATGACTGTCTAAAATCATGATTCATGCAAATCAGTTGGACATTTTGGACTTTTTCTGCAATGGACAGTGGAGATGGGAATTGGACATGCAGACTACTGACAAAGAGTAACTGGTATGAAGAACAAAAATGATGTAAGAATGAAACAGATACATGATTAATAGCATAGGGATGATATCTTTACAAGCTACCATGAAATATTTTTTTTCAATTCCTTCGGGGTTATTTGCTAGAATTTAATAGGTAATTATATTCTTGCTATAGGACTCTATAAGGCTAAAATACAAATCTGCAGCCATGTTCCCTTGGAAGTTTGAGTGGGCTCTAAAGATTATGCATGCTTTAAATAGGTGGGATGTTATAACATGCACATTAATTGACATGCATGCTTGAGAGAACCTTGGAAAAAGACTGAATGATTTTTTCCCTCATAAAAATGCCAGTCTTCTTTTATCATTTCAATCACACTGTTAATATGACCTTCCAAGAGCCTTGAAAAATAAAGACTTCCTAACCTACTTATTTTACTTGTTGCCATTTGACAGAGACTGATGACTCATTTTTCTGGTCTAAACCACAACAACAATTTAAATTTAAAAAATGTATCTTACATGTTACTGATGTGCTTAGATGATAGTAATGTACTAATAGGACAATAAACAATAAGGAGGTTCACAAGCCAGCACCTTTAGAATAACATGTCAAAGACTATTTCTAAGTCCAATTTAATGCAACATTGTCTCCAATCCTTTCATTAAACTTGAAAATAATGGGCTGAGTTTTTAGAGCAAGACCCAAGATTTGTGCATAATAAATGTGTACAATTAGGCGCCTATAATTTTAGTGCATTGCTTACGTGGCTAGTATTGTGCAAAAATAGCCATTTACATATGCAGTCACTTTCTCTAATATGTAGTACCATACATTTGATGAAAAGTGCAAGCACACAAATAGATGTACTTTCTTGGTGATATTGCGACTACTCCTTTTTTGCTTTTTAAAAAATATTGCCTCAATATATCCTTCCATTATGTTTCTATTCCTCTCATTTAACTACTTATTATCAATAGCTGTGTGTCAGAGGTTCATGACCCTGAGGAGGATAACTAAAGACAATCAGGGGAGTCATGAGGTAATGGAAATGTTATTACAATCTCAACTAAAAAAAAATCCTTTGCAAACTAGCTCTGTCCCTTCCATGCCTGTGCAGCTGATCATCTGTGCACACCTCTCCATCCTCCAGTATCTGACACAGCTTCCCTTCAAGGTTAACTATTCTGTGGCAGCTTCTGAAAACTCTCTCTTGTGCATGCACATGCAGAGGCATATACATTACATAGATATGTCACAGAGGGTTATTATTGCCATTTTTGATAATGCAGTTTCTGTGCTCATATTTAAAGAACCAGATATGCTTTCTCTTGTGTATTAAAACAAAAAGCTGCACTCTCTTATTTTGAATAACTCCAGTGCCTTGGTAGATTGGGGTAGAATATTGAAATGTGACAAGGAGATAATGTGTTGGTTGCAGATACACCTTTAAGGGACCTGATGAAAATAGTGCATCACTTCTGAAAATTATTAAGAATTTATTCATGTACCTGGGAATCTTTAATGGATTGTTTTAATGGTATTACCATCATTCTGTTATTTCTGCATATCTTCTGGTATGTATAGCTCAGGAAAATTCCAAGTGGGTGTTGCTACTTTGTACTAATGAGTAATGGTTCCCAGGAAGAAACTCTGTCCTGTCATATAAAAATGTATTTGTGAATGTGGCAAGAACTCCTGCCATGCAATACAGGACTTGTCGAAGGCAGAAGTGAATATGACATTTTTGTCTCTTTTTTCCTCCTATCCTAAAAATACAGGACATCTCTGGCAAAGCAGAAGATTATAAGAATCTTAAGGCTGTAAGGTAAAACTCCAGAAGTTGAGAAATTACAAAGCTAAGCTTGCTTTAGTCTTTTGCCTCTTATTTGTATATATGTGCGTATCATGATATGGTCCATTATTACTAATTGCTTTTCCTCCTACCACAGGATCATAGCGTATCTAGTTAGCGGACTGGCCTAGGCTAACATTCTAAGGGATAGCCACCGCGGGTTTGTTGCGGGTAGGTCTTGTTTGACCAATCTCATTTCCTTCTATGACCAGGTGACCTATCACCTGGACAAGGGAGAAGAGATTGATGTCATATATCTTGACTTCAAAAAAGCTTTTGATTTGGTATCTCATGATCACCTCTTGGCCAAACTGGCCAGTTGTGGCCTTGGCTCCACCACGATCCGCTGGCTGGGAAACTGGCTCCATGGTCGGACCCAGAGGGTTGTAATTGATGGCACTCATTGATGGTGGTGTCCTGTGACCAGTGGGGTCCCTCAAGGCTCTGTCCTTGGACCCATACTGTTCAACATTTTCATTAATGATGTGGACATTGGAGTCAGGAGTGGACTGGCCAAGTTTGCCGATGACACCAAACTTTGGGGCAAAGCATCCACGCCAGAAGATAGGCGGGTGATCCAGGCTGACCTGGACAAGCTCAGCAAATGAGCAGACAAGAACCTGTTGGTGTTTAACACTGAAAAATGCAAGGTTCTCCACCTTGGGAGGAAAAACCTGCAGCTTCCTTATAGGCTCGGCAGTGCTACGTTGGATAGCACTACAGAAGAAAGAGACTTGGGGGTCATCATTGACCACAAGATGAACATGAGCCTGCAATGCAATGCTGTGGCTAGTAAAGCGACCAAAACGCTGGCTTGCATCCATAGATGCTTCTCGAGCAAATCCCGGGACATCATTCTCCCCTTGTACCCGGCCTTGGTGAGGCCGCAGCTGGAGTACTGCATCCAGTTTTGGGCTCCACAGTTCAAAAAGGATGTGGAGAAGCTTGAGAGAGTCCAGAGGAGAGCCACGCGCATGATCAGAGGTCAGGAAAACAGATCTTACGATGACAGGCTGAGAGCCATGGGACTCTTTAGCCTGGAAAAGCATAGGCTCAGGGGTGATCTGATGGCCACCTACAAGTTTATGAGGGGTGACCACCAGGATCTGGGGGAACATCTGTTCACCAGAGCGCCCCAAGGGATGACGAGGTCGAACGGTAACAAACTCCTGCAAGACCGTTTCAGGCTGGACATAAGGAAGAATTTCTTTACTGTCCGAGCCCCCAAGGTCTGGAACAGTCTGCCAGCAGAGGTGGTTCAAGCACCTACATTGAACACCTTCAAGAGTAAATTGGATGCTTATCTTGCTGGGATCCTATGACCCCAGCTGAATTGCTGCCCCTTGGGAAGGGGGCTGGACTCGATGATCTCCTGAGGACCCTTCCAGCCCTAATGTCTATGAAATCTATGAAAATGAGTCTGGGTTGTCTATATCACTCCATTGCACTGTGTACATAGAATTTGGATTCAATCCGTGCAACACGTACTTTAAATAGAAATATATATTCTCCTTTAATTC
Organism: Crocodylus siamensis; assembly: GCF_052110815.1. Taxonomy (NCBI): domain Eukaryota; kingdom Metazoa; phylum Chordata; order Crocodylia; family Crocodylidae; genus Crocodylus; species Crocodylus siamensis. The sequence continues at coordinate 145,963,179 of NC_143395.1, read as the reverse complement.
CAGCTAAGCTTGAAAGCAAAAATGATTGTCAGACGGGTAGTATGCACTATTTAATTTTTTATTCTTAATTTTATGATTATTTACAGATATATCCAAAGAAATACAGACATCAGCAATGGTGATATCAATTTATTGTCCATCAGTGCGCGCACACTAAAAAAAAGTCACCAGAACATTAAAAAAAATACTGGCAACATGGTTTTTCAACTAAAAATATTAAGTTAAAATTGAGTTATGGAGGTATGTTCCTAGTACAAAATTAATGGTCTCCTTTTTCAGAATAGCTAGGGAACGGAGGTTGTGCATTTCTGAAAATCAGTCATGTCTTTGTAAATATTTAGGTGTATGAACTAGGATCTCAAAGCAGCTGCTTTGACATATGTGAACTACCATGGGAAGAAAAATGAGTAGTTTGGCCTGGAACTTGAAAGTAGTTTCCAGTATTTTGGCCTGGAACTTGAGAGACTGATTCAGTTGCTTTTCTGACATGGAAATCTTGTGTAATCTTGAGCTAGATAAAAGTACTTAATATCTCTGTGCTCAGTTCCCCTTCTGTAATCTGAGCATAAGAAGTTTTTCCTACATTGCCAAAGTATCAGGAGGCTAAATAAATTCAAGATTTTGAGGTGGCTTGCTTTTATGGAAAAGGAGGCTATATAAGGAATCTGAAAAGGACAGTTCACTTGGGCTAGAGACAGAAATTTCACATTCATTGGTAAAAGTGATCAGAAACCAGTTCAACTCTGTAACACAAGGGAAGTTCAGTGTACATAGACTGCTTTCAAAATGGCCAAAACCAGTTTAAGATAAACTTGAATAGATGTAGTATCAGACTTAACTGACTTTGGTTAAATCATTTTTTTGAACTTCCGTCCCAGTTCCCCTCCAGATTCAAGTTAACTCATAGTCTTGCAGCATCCCAGGATGGTTTTCACCTCCTCCACAACTCCCCTGCCCCGCTTAGAGGGAGGGCAGGATAGCCTTGGCCCAAGCTGTCTGCTCCAGCAGAGAGGTGTGCTCCAGCACCCCTTGCTTCCGGCCTGGGCCACTTCAGTCATGTGGCTGCATTTCCAGAATCAAAAGTGATTGTCTGTTCACTTGCTTAATGGTTCAATCTATGTAGCTTAAACTAAACTGCAAAGATTGAATCAATTAAGCCTCAGACTGTGTGACTGTCTGTACTCAGCCTTAATGTAGATCCTAACAACTTTTCACATCACTTTCCAATGTCTGAGATACCTGTCTTGCTATAGTGAGTTGCTTGTATGTGTATGTACATTAAAGAATCTCATCAGCTTTAAATGAAAATTATTTGCGATAACAAACAATGACACAACCTTACAACTGATGTTTATGATAAACTGTGGGAACGTGTACACGTATGCTTCACTGCAGAGTAGACTAATTAGCACTGCAGTAAAGCGTCACCATCTACATGTGTACTAGAGTGCAGTAAACTAATTAACTCCATTATAAGATAGTTGTTTGGGACAATACCGTCTTGTGGCAGAGTACTTAATTGCAGTGAAACGCATGTGTAGACACTGACTGGAGGCATAAATTGCACCCGGCCAACCCAGCCAACTGTGGGCCTGTTCCAACTCTGGCTTAAATTGCTGCTGTCCTGGGTGCACATGTAATCACTGCACCCAGGTGCAATTTACTTTGGCCCAAACTGCTCCAGAATTATTGCTTTGTATTAATTGAATGTGTAGACACATCCTGTATGGCCTATAGCTCCTCCCAAGTCAAAGAAAACTCCTGTTTACTTTAGGAGAATCTTTCTTGCTTTAAGATTGCCAGGCTTCATTTTCTATGCTATGGAATTACCAGAAGCAGAATATATGTCTATTTAGATAATAAACTGTATTAAACTCATTTACTGAGGAAGTCTTTTGACACTAAATAAATGCTGCACACAGTTAGAAAATGTAAATGATACTTACAAAATAGTTGCTGGTGAGTAAACAGAGTAACTGCTGAGGACTTCCAGAAAACTGTTGTATTAATATTCTACTTTTTCTAACCTGCTTAGCAAGCTTTTCTACAGTTCAGGGCTTAACATAGTACTAAATACAGATGAGTTTGTGCTCTCAATTTTCTTTGGTTATTCATGGAAAAGAGCAGTACTGGAGATGGATATCATTGCCCACTCTTGCCTTTGAGAATCAACCCATGTTGATTCTTCTTCACACTATGCGGGCTCTGAATTAAGGCCTTAATCCTGTTTCTGCTGGGGTCATTTTTGCCAAGGGCACAGGAATGGCCTTGACTTTTTAGGTAGGCTGAATCTTTTAGAAGGGAAAGCTCTTTCAGTTTAGAAATATTAGTGGTAGAAAAAAATGATGCCACTTGGCATGTCTTCACATTCATTAATGCGCCATAATTATGGCACGTTAAGGTCAGTACCTCTAATGGCAGATACTAACTTAATGCACTGTAATCAGCACTACTGCACATTACCACAAACAAAGGGTGCATTCACACATGCAGGCATGTGTGCTTGCAGCAGCTCAAATGGGAGTGGCACAAATTTGAGCCAGGAATTTTTGCCTCGGTGCATGTGCCCAGACATGCACTTTGGTGTGGGGCAAGTTGTACCACTTGGGGCAAAATAACCCTGCCCAGCTCCTCCCAGATCTGCATCCAGGGGGAGATAGAGCCTGGGGCTAGCACAGGGGTGGGAAATTACTTCGGGCAGAGTGCCACTTACTGATTGTTGGCAAGCCATCGAGGGCTGCATGACAATCAGCCAGGGACAGATAAATATTAATTTTCTGAATTTTTTAGGGGGCCAGTGGGCCAGATAGAATGGCCGGGTGGGCTGCATCTGGCCTGTGGGATACATTTTGCGAACCCTTGGGCTTGCACCTGGGTTGACCCCAGCAATATAAAAAGCTGCCCTGGCAAGTAGCTCAGGGCTAATTGCTCTCAGGAGCTTCTGGGGCCCAGCCAATTGGTATCTGGAGATACTACCCCTTGTGGCAGCTAGACTGCTGCACCAGCCCTAACTCAGAGGTCCCTGTACCCTGTACCCACTGCAGCAGTCTGGCAGTGGGGGCTGCTACCTGGCTATGACTTGCTGCCACCTGCAACAGCATGTAGTCCCAAGGTTGTGCACCTGCCAGACACAGATGGGAACTGCATAGCCACAGCAGAGCATCTGCGCCTCTGGGCCAGCTGCCAGTGGGCTGTGGCTGCACAGTTAGCCTTTGTGTGGCACTACTGTTGCCAGTAAATCTAGAGAGGTGCTCCTTTCCCTCTATTTGGCATTGATGAGGCCACAGCTGGAGTACTGTGTCCAGTTCTGGGCACCATACTTTAAGAAGGATGTGGATAAGCTCAAAAGAGTACAGAAAAAGGCTATCCACATGATCAGTGGCCTTGGGGATAGGGCTTATGAGGAGAGACTCCAGGAACTGGGCCTTTTCAGTCTGAGTAAAAGAAGACTGAGAAGCAACTTGATAGTTCCCTACAAGTATGTCAGAGACAAACACTAAGATCTAGGGGAGCAGCTCTTCAGAAAGGTACCCCTCAGGAGGATGAGGTCCAAGGGGCACAAGCTAGTTGAGGGAAAAATTTAGGCTAGACATAAGGAAAAATTCCTTTTCCATAAGGATAACTAGAATCTGGAACATATTCCCAGCAAAGGTGGTGCAGTCACCATTCCTGGAGGTGTTCAAAAGGAGGCTGGAGAAACATCTCATGGAGTTAATTTGAACTCAATTACCTCCTGCCCATGGCAGGGGACTGGACTCAATGATCTTACAGGTCCCTTCCGGTCCTTCTATTTTATGATTCTATGATACTGCCATGTGTGCTGCCACCTAGCCATCTAGGAGCTATTGTATGGAAGATGTTCTCAGTGTGGTGGTCTGCTTTGAATTGTCAAAGCATGTCCTCCTGGCCCCAAGTGGTGGGGAGGTCAGCCACCTCCAGCTGGGTCCCGGATACTAACCCTGAGCAGGCTCCTCTGCCTGGGTCCTGCCACTTGCCTCACTAGCAGGAATCCAGGTGTTCCCTATTTAAAAATGGCAACAACTCTGATAAAAAAAAATCCCAAATTCACTCTTTAAAATATCCCAAAATCCATGTTCTTCCACAATCTAAACAGAAGACCACTATATACATAGAAATAGAGAGAGAGGGTGAGACTGAACAGTCGGGCAATGTTTTATTGATATATTTACAATGCTAAAGCAATTTGGAAGCCTGCCAGTGTCTCTCTCATCATAATAAAACAAATTCTAAATGTCTATATGTTTGGATGTTTGCTTTTGGTTTTCTTATTATAGAATAGTTAGAGGTCTCCCTGACCATGTCACCAACTAGGATGCGGGGACAGCTTCCCCTTCAGCTACAGCTCCTGCCAGGAGGTCTCATCCTGTCTGGCAGCTGTGCAGATTGGGTGTGTGATGGAGGGATGTGGAGTTTGCAGGAGGGGGGTTGGAAGGTGTGTGGGGCAACATGGGGGTGGGTATGTAAGTGGCTGCAGGGGGATGCGGAGGGCATGGGGTATATGGGTAGGTGTGGGGGGATTGTGGGAAGACAGTGGGGGTGGGTGGAGGCTGTGTATGGGGGGGATGCTTAGAAGTAGCCCCCCTGCACAGCCCACATGTCCCCAGCCCCCCTGCACAGCCCACATGCCCCCCTGCATGGCCCCAGGCCCCCTGCATGGCCCACAAGCCTCCCGCCACATGCCCTCCCCTGCATGGCCCACAGCTGACCCACAGCAGCAGCCATCGGGGCACTCGGGACCTCCTGGCACAGACCCCCCCCAAATGGCACGGGGCAGTGCAGCTCAGCCCCTGCTACCTGGCACTCCGTGCTGCCTGTGCCATATTGTGTGGGCCCAGCCCAGCTTGACATGGTGCTGGGAGCCTTCAGGCAGCTCTGGGCCACTTGGGTTGTCACCTGGGGCCCCACATCACTCGTAGGGACCACCTGTCGTACCAGGCCGGGTTCTATGTGCATGGGCCCTTCATGCTATCAGGCTGGGCTGCTTCCATGCATGCAGGACTCAGCTCAGCACAACAGGCAATCTCAGTGATAGCTCGAGTGGCCTGGAGCTGCCTGAAAGTGCACAGCATCATACTAAGCTGAGCCGAGCCCGCACGATGTGGCACTGACAGCACCAGGTGCCAGGTAGCCAGGGCCAAGTTGCACTGCCTTGTGCCATGTGGGGGGGGCAGGGAGTCTGTGCCAGGGGGCCTTGAGCACCTGATGGCCACTGCTGGTGCAGGTAAGTTGTGGGCTGTGCTGGGGGGCTGGGGTGATGTGGGGAGTATGTGGGCCCTGTGGGGATGGCAGGTGGCAAACCCACCCCTCCCATGCTGCTCTCTCCCAGAGTCCCCTGCACCCTCCCAGCTACCCCTCCTCCCTCCTCCCTTCTTACCTTGACTTCAGGGGGCCTTGAAGCAGTCCCTACTAGCATTAGCTTGAAAAGACCATATTGAGCAGAGCTATGAGTTGTGAATGTTGAACACGAATCTGAAGTTTCTCAAAGCAGACAAACTAACAGATTCTGATGCTAAAGAATGGGTTCTTATCTATTGAGACACTTCTTCCAGTGACATTATTGTGACAGATTGCAGAGTACTGTGTACATATGGTAGCAATGTAAAAATGTTCCAACTGTAGTCATAAAAGTACATCAAATGCAATTAGTATTTTCATCTGAAAAAAATCTATTCACAGACAAGTACTTATTGCTTATTTCCTCATTACTCCTGCTTAAATAACTGCTAGGAATGACTAATGCAACAGTACAAAGTCCTGATATTGTTCTTGTATGTGTTTGCATGTTGTATTATGGGGGACAAAATTGTATCAATTGAATCAAGCCTGGGCACTGCATGTAGTGTGATCACTGGGCTTTCCTTATTCCACCCCCCACCACACACACAAAATTAATGCTTTTTTAATTTGAAGAATCTGTACACAGAAGGTGGTGGAATGATTCAGTCAAGCAACCAAGTTGCAGTTATTAATATCAGTGCCTTTTCTTCAAGGCTGTGTGTGTGTAAAAAGAAAAAATGAGTTCATGAGAACATAAATGGAAACTTCTCTAGTTTAAAGATGCACCTTTCTGACTTCAGAAGAAGTCTCCCCTCAAAAACAGTTTGTTCCACTCATTTCCCAATAAGACATGTTTACAGATCTTTCAATGAGTTTGTGTGAAGAGAAAATGGAGGCAAAGCTGAAGTTAATCTCTTGTTTACCTAAGAATGGGTGAAGTCCTGGAACAGGATCCCTCTCCAGGCATGGCCATGATGACCCTAGTGCCCCCTCAGCCCTTATCATTTTACCTCTCCTAGGGCAATCTCCCCTCACCTGCCACACCTTGATAAAGTAATCTTGTAGAAACAGGGAGGCTGCCTTAGGGCTCCTCAAGCCTGATCTCATACCCATGAACATAAGTGTCTGTGTCCATCACCTTCAGGACTAATTACATGAGCTCCACCCTCCCCAGTACCCACAACAAGGCCTCGCGGATGTCACATTTTACTTTTTGTATAAATAAATGTACAATGCTTTTACCAACCTTTCCCATGGCTGGTATGGATCACTTGACAATCCAAATCACATCACTGAAATTACATTGAATGTATCCCCATCACAATATCCACACCCCACACTTGTGTTCCTGCATGTCTATCACCGTCACCCTTTCCCATCACAATGATGCAACTTTGTCTCTAACCCTCCCCCTTGTCTCCTCCTCCCCACTCCTGTACCCATATCTGTTTCCCAGTCCTTTTAGTTGTTGCTGTCACTATCATCTCTCTTATTGGCTCTGCCATCACCACCATCATGATCATCTTTGTCATTGCTGTCTTCAGGGACCCTACCCTTGAACAGTCTGTGCCAGTCCATTCTCTTCCATAAGATCTCTGCCATCTCCTCCCCTACATCTTTCACGGCTTTCTTGTAGTATATTTGCATCTTGCTTAGTCCTATTTTGACATAGGCCTCTATTGAGAGGTTCATGTGCACGTACATGAGTAGGTTCTTGGTTTTACACAGGGCATTTCTGAAGCAGGAGATGAATTGGTTGAAGCAGGGCTGGTTGGATCCCCTTTTGTTTGGAGAGGTACCCAAACAGCACCACTTCTCTGGTTGAGAAATATAAACTCATAGTTGTCACACACACTAATCAAATCATAACTGCCTCTATGGTCTATGTGTTCCTGGCTCTGTCCATCCTTATACCAACCTCTCTCTGGACTATGGGTACTTTGGCCCCCTTGATCTCTGTCTGTGGCCCTCCTGGCTTTAGGTCCTTCTCCTTAGACCTTGGCCTTGCTCCTAGGCCAGTTGAGATCCATGGGCTTTCCAGCCCTAGTAGTTTCTAGCTGTAGCCCTTCTTGGCCTCTGACCCTTTCTGAGCATTCATCCCACTCCTAGGCCAGTGAGACCTACAGGCACTCTGGCCCTACCTGTTCCTTGGGCCACTGGCTCTCTACTGTCTTTCTAAGCCCTTTAACCATCTGTTCTCTCTCTGGGCTCTCTGGCCCTGCTCCATTTCTGGGCATTCTGTTCTTTCTCTCTGGGCCTTCTGACCTTCTGGCTTCTCTCTCCCTGGGACAGCTAGGGCCTCCTTACTTCCCCTTAGTCCCCTGCTACAATCTACCAGATGCTATCCAGCCCTAAGACTGCATGCTAGCTGTCCTGCCAGCCCTAAGTCTGAACTCCCAGTCCTAAGGCTGCCTACACACAGACATACTCAGTGTGAGCTAGAGTCCTTTTCTCAGTGGCCTGCTCAGGAGCTCCTTCCCTACCATTTACCTAGGTAAGACCATCTCCTGGGCTTATATATACCTCAAGCCCACCTTGGGCTTATATATACCTCAAGCCCAGCCACCTTCCAGGTAGGTATCTTCCTTGATTGTTGCCTGAGCAGTTTCTAGGACCCAGTCTCCTCTTAAAGTGATAGACACTCTAAGTGCCCTGCCATGGGCCCCCAGAATTTGATATACATGCTTCTCAAAGTTACTTGAACCAGGATGAGTTCCTTATTTTTTTTCTCCATTCTGCATCAGTGCTTTCTGGAAAAAACTCCAAAAGATAAATTAGCTGACTTGGGCTGCATCAGTGGCTCCCCTCCCTGCAGATACTTACAAGAAATGGCATATGGCAATCCATATAATTCACTTATGAAATCATAAATAGCAAAGCTATGTTGGTTTTCCAGGGTGACCTCCCATGTTTTGCCCAGTTACTTGATTTCAAACCAATGGAAAATAGATCAAACATAGTTAAACCTCTCCTCCCACCCCCAAACAAACAGCAGCTCTAAAATCATATTGTATCAACTGGGCAAGTAATTCATCATCATGTTCAGTCAAGATCTCTCAATCATATTAGTTCTGTGAAATCTCCCTAGCATGGGAGATGTTTAATATATCCCTGGAGGATGGGACATTTTTCTCTAATATTACCAAATGGAACTGGCATTTATAGCTGAACTCTATTTCCATACTACTTTAGCTACTTTGGGAGCACTGCTAGGGCTGACCATTAGGCCTGTGCAAAGTGACTAATATTCACTTCAGATTCAGGTTCGGTCAATTTGGGAATCAGTGAATTGAGTCAGTGATTTGAATTGCTGTCCTGAATCAATTCAGCTGAATCTGATTCAGAGATTTGGCCGCCGCTGAATCAGCTAAATCTCCAAATTGAACAGGGAGGGAACAATGGGGGGAACCCTGCCAGGCCTCATCCCCTGCCTGCTCTCCCAGCCCAGCTCTCCCATCAATGGCTGCCCTGCCTGGCCCCAGTGTCCCGGCACTTTGAAAAAAAAAAAGCCCTGCACTGCCAGGCCGGGGTTGGGGTCCCCGCTGCTTCCCACTTCCTCGGCTTTTTTTTTTTTAATGTGCCAGGACACTGAGGCTGGGTGGGGCAGCCATTGATGGGGCTGAGAGAGTGGGTGGGGGCCAGGGGGTGCTCAGCGGGGCTGGGGGAGCAGGACGGGGATGAGGCCTGGCAGGGTTCCCCCCATTGTTCCCTCCCCCCTTCTCCAGCCCTCCCCCCACCCCCTGGCATGGAGCCTGGGTCCAGCTCCTTGTAGAGGTGAGCAGGGACTGCCCAAATCTTTGAATCTTTTCTGAATCTATTCCAAATTGATTTGGAGGCTTCTAATTGATTTCAACCTTTTAATTGGTCTCTCAATTCAATTCAGATTTGGAGATTTGGACGCTGAATCAGTCTGAATCTCCTTCAAATCAAATCAGCAACTGAAGCTTTGCGCAGCCCTGTTGACCATGCATATAAAATCCCATAAGACTCCATAAGAAACTGCTTCCAACCCAACTGCACTAGTCATGGATAAAATATTAAGGGTCATTTAAATCTCTAGGACCATCCAGAAGAAACATATGGGTGAAGAGTTTAGAGTCTGGATATTTGGCTACTTGTCTAACAGCTAGTGCCATAGGGACTCATATTTCCTTTACCTCCCATGAGTATTAGAGAAAAGAAACTGAGATACTAATCTATTTGCAAAATAGAAATCTCTAAATTTTTCAGTGTGAATGGATGAGAAACTCTGCTTCTGTGGGAGATATGGGCTAGTAGAAGTATATATGGCAAACTTTGTAATTTTATCAGTTTCTCCTGACATAAATCCATTTGCATGGAAGAGACATGAAAAGAGGTATAGGGGAAAAACATGCATGAGGTACACTAAACACAATGCTTCCTATCTGAAAACTACACTAATACAAGGGCAGGGAAGCCTAGTGAGTAAATATTGTGGATAACTGAAAGTGCCTTCATCAACCTGCTTTACTTGTGACAAGTTACAGTGTTTATTGATGTACTAGCTAATTGCCTGTCAAGAATGATGGATGAATGGCTACTTTCTTGATGGCATTGTGCATCTAATTGTCTTCTCACAGTAGCTGGGAGCCTGGCTTCTGCTGTTCCTCAACTGACCCCTCCCTCTGCCCTCTCCACCACACTGGGCTCCTGGCACCCTTAAAGAACATTATGAATAGACAGACACACAGACAGATGGACTAAGCCCTTTATATAGAGAGAGATTGGGCATTGTGCCTGGTAGTTGTGTGAGCATTATTTGCAAAGTTTTTAAGAACAAGTTAGAAAAAAAACTTGTCTAGGATAGGGATAATCTTGAATGGAGGAGAATTTTGGACCAGATGACTTCTGGATGTCCCTACCAGCCCTATCTTTCTATGATTGCATGATTTTATGGAATAACTGAACTTTCATGAGAATTCTCCATTCCCTTTGTGAGTTTTTGGGAATTTCTCCACAAATATTGGCATACCTCATAGAATTTGAAGAACTGATTCCTCACACTCAGTAACCAAAGACATGAAACCTCAGGAACCTAATATGGGAAAAGCTTCTGCCAGAATACATGAACCAACACTACTTTTAGAATAAATGATGTAAAAAGGGTGTTTGCCAAGGAAGCTTTATTTTTAGATGGTGTTAAATGCACCAGCTCCTCTTCCTACTGAGAGCTAGAACTGGCTATCATGTCTAATGAAACACACTGATTTTTTGTATTCTTAATGTTTAGGAGTTAATTCTGTTGTACTTCCAAACTTCTCAGTAACGGTGAAAGGAAAGAAGCAGACCACAAAGGTACTAGTTTTAAAAGTGACAAGTGCGTGATGGATATGAGCTTCATAGGCCAGAAGGAGGTAGGAGTTGACCACTTACTGAATGAGATGACATGCAGGGTAAAGATAGGTGATGAAAAGCCTGAAGATGAGCCTTTTCCCCCCATACCTTATACCCTAGGGTACAGGGTACCCTAAGAAGTTAGGTGAAAGTGAGGGCATGAAGTTTATGCTTGAAAGAGAGATAAAGAGGAGGGAGCTTTTAGAGGGATGTAGAGAGAGAGGTGACATGGTCTCGGATATTTGGAATAGTCTTCTTCTCTCTTCCTTCCTTAGGAGGGAATCGTGAAATAAATGACCTATAAGGGTTGCCAGAATATTACACAGGAACTAATTTAACTTACTAACTGAGCAACCAACTTTTGTTTTCTATCACATTTCTACCATTTAATTAATTGGTACTTTGTTGATTTAAGGGTTCCCTTCAGTTTCAAACCCCTCCCTGCCTTTTGCTGCTTGACCACTGAGAACAGACTTGAGAGGCCGCAAAGGTTACCTTATGACCTATCGTGCCTTATATGGTGCTTTACCCAGGTCTTGCCAACTCTTAGCAGAGGGAATATTGTCAGCTAGGAGAATCACACCCTGGTCCAGTCATGCACTCAGAAAAGACAGAATCCCCCTCTTCTGGAAAACGGCCTGCCAGTATGGTCACGTGTTTTGAGATCACAGTTAACAATGACAATAAGTGAATTAAAATGATAACAAAAGGATGTATTATAAAAACAAGAGCAAGCATAAGAACTCAGTAACCATATATTAAGATATAGACAAAGATATAAGAATATATAAACAAAAGACTGTGTCAGAAAAATAACCTGTTTTTACCCTGCATCTTAAATCTGATCTCAGCAGGTTAGAAAGCAGTTTCTGAACCTCTCTGCTAGGACCTCCTGCAACTTTTTCTATCAACCTGCTTTACTCAGTCTGTTGGCTGAGGGACTGCAGCCTTCCCTATACCCAGGAGGATGAGAGACAAACCCTTGTTGTCAAGGCAAGACTTAAGTATAGTTTCTTATCTGGCCAATTACATATCTTACCCATGAGATTCTTGGGGAGCCCATATGTCATGGACCCAGTTATGTTTCAGGGGTTCAAAGCATGTCAAGAATGCTTTCTTGTGTTTTATTGTGGTGATATGTCACGTGTGGTCTCACTGGAGAGCCAGTGCTAGGCTACATCCATTTATGTTGCTGTTATCACTGTATATATTAAGTTACTATGCATGTATAAATCTTTATAGTTTTGGATATGATTTAGTCAAAGAAAGGGAGTCAGGGAACTGACAAATCTCTCTTGCTATTGTGACTCTAGGGCAGCGGTTCCCAAAATCTGACAGACTGCACACCACCAATTTAAAATGATACCACCTTAAGTACCATCAGCAAATTTTTCAGTTCAGCCTTCAGTACCACCAGCACATTTTTGTCATATAAAGTAATTATAATAAATCTTTTAATGCATATCACTGACAGGTTGTCTGATGGTGCCTCTATCACAGATTGGGAATGACTGCTCTAGGGCAAGAAGAACACAGAGAAAAGGGGTTGAGCCCCAAGGCACTGTCTGCCTGTAATGGGGAAATCAGCTCCTTTATAGGAAAGGCATTTGAGAGGAATGGCCCATCAGGCCAGAGGAATGCCAGATAGCTAGGAAGTCCAAGTTCTGGTGACTCATGAGCAATTAAAATAATGCTGTTGGTGTGGAGTAAAGAGGGGTGCTGGCCTTGGAGGTTCTTTAGAGGATAGCTAGGATAGAGTCCATGTCTAAATCTCAGACTTTGGGGGATTTAGTGACCTCAGCTGCTAGTGCTGGCAGAATCAGCAGAAAAGCTTCGTTCTGGGTATACTGGCTGTGCTCTCGGGAGAGCTAAGGCATAGTTAGATAAGGGGCCCTCTTGCTTTTCTGTCTCCAAACCTATAGTCAGTTTTGCTTGTTTAATTCTTTTATCCTGTGTAGCAAAGCTCTTTGTTGTTTTGTCTCTTTACTGATCATCTGTGGAAAGAGTGAATTCTGGGCAAGTGATAGTTCAGGCAATTATTTACACAGAAAGGGGGACCCGTGATTTCTTTCATAACCCAATGGAGTAGCCACTTGGGGCCACTAGAGATTCCCTCCCAGCAACAGCAGGGTCAGCATAAGGGCACTGGAGCTGAGACTAACTGGAGCAGGGATCTATGCCAAAGCAACCTGGGTCTGGTTCTTGGGGCAAGTTGCAGCCATATTGGTCTACAGGCAAAAGGAATCAGAACTCATGGCAGAAGTGATACCTTTTATTAGACCAACTACATATTTGCAAAAAATATATATTTGCAAACTTTGGGGTGCACACACCCTTCCTCAGGCATAGGAGAACGCAAAGATTGTAAAATTTCCCCTAGATGGAAATGAAAACTCATATTTCACAGGAAAGCTGAAGGTGTTTTAAAGTCTCCCAGTTGGACTAGTTCATTTTGTGCAAATTAGGATCAGTTAAACGTTAGAACAGGCTATTCTGGAACAGTAGGGAGAACACAAGACTCTGAGTGATCTCCTGTGGATGGGTTTGTGACACCATACTATGCATGTAACTCCCTACCCCCTGCAAAGGTGCATATTTTCACCAGAGCAGAAATATTTCCTGATTTAACTGAAACCAGGAGAATATTTCCATCCTTTCAAACGTGAAGGTTGCCAATCCTATATTCTAAAGATCTAGGGTGCCTATAGACATGCCCATTTAATCAAGTCTTCTCTGCATTTTAAATAGAACGCTCCAGCGTCACCTCACCGTCATGTGTATTAAAACTCTGCATGTTTCAAAATGGCCATGGTGGTGTTTTATCTAAACCTCATTGAATGAGCTTTAGATAGAGTGCCCCCATGGCCATTCTCAAATGCAGAGGGGCTTAATGCATGCAGTGGTGAGCCATTTGAATTAGAGTGGCTATTGGGGAACCACCTAATTAAAATGCCCCTCCCTGCCTCCAAGCAAGTGTATAGGCAGCCCTTGTCTGTCAGTTAATTTCCTCCACAGTAAGAGATGTTCTTCCTGTTCCCAGGTGTTACTCATATTAGGGGTTTCCTTTTAAAATATACATTTGTCTTTGTTTGCAATAGTAAGTTAGCACACTTCTGTCAGATGCTAATTTTTAATGATTACTGCTCTTCAGCCAGTTAGACTTTAAGCCTCTCCTAGGTGCCAAAGACACTCATTGTTTATTACTCGAAAGTCATTATCATATTGTGCAATCCCGGTCTTTCTCATAACATATAAGAAATATGTTTGCTATCAAATAGCACAATGTATATAAACATAAGAATGAAAAGGCTGAATACAGCTTGACACTACCTGTTTGTAGGGTTTATATATGCCATATCATTAAAGCACTCTCAAGAAAACATGCATGATGGCCCCACAAACTCCCCAGACCACAGTGGGGGCTCATGACTGTTTACTTCAGTGACTTCGGGTTTCTGGCTGTATATATATCAACTATGCATGTAAAAGTTATTTGGGAAGGTAACCAGCTAGTGTTTCCTAACACTCTGCTATCCCTTGAGTTCAGACAATGGAGGATGCCAGAACAGCGACTCTTGTTTGTGTGCCTTACAAGCTTGCCTCATTCCTGCAGTCTTCCTTTACCCACACGGAAGGGGCTAGAAACTGGCCTTGAAATGCATCTTTTAATTATCTGCTTTTGTAAAGTACTATTCTTGTAGCGAGGCCTTATGGCATATGGCAATGTAATTGCTTGTATGTTTTGAATATGCTTAAAATGCAGACACCTGAAAAGAAACTGATAATGACTTTGCCAACCAATTTGTTCCACACAGCACAGTCATGAGAACAATACATAAAGAGGTTACTTCACCAGTAAGCTTCTCAACAGCAAATCTAAAGTACACTGTGTACTAGGAAAAGCACCCACGTAGTTAAAACCCAGAGTCAAAGCTGGAGATGCAAGGCCAAGGCAGGCTACAATTATTGGTTGTTCAGAGAGGTTAAAAAAAATCTTCCCTGTGTCATAGCTTAAAGTGTTTAATTACAAGGAATGTCAAGAAGAAAAGACAGAAATAATATTCAAGACTAAATGTTGCTTCTGGGGGAGTTAAGGCAGATTCATTGATTTCAAAGAAAACTTCACATTTGAGGGTCTCTTTCTTACTAAAAGGAATATTTTGCATACTATGTTTACTAAGAGATTCTGGGGTAATGGCAGTCACCAGTTTGGAAAGAAATGGTTTAAATAGAAAATCACAGGTGGCCACTCAATGCTGAACTTTCCACTGCTCTTATCAGCATCTTAGTTTGCATTACAGCTGAAATGACCTTCATTAATCCTGCAAAATGGTTGAGGCAGGGTGTTACCCAAGGGCTTGATCACAGCAACACTGCAGCAAAACCTGACAAATAAATCTGCTGTAGTTTGTTAACTTTGCCCAGAAGTGTCACAGTCCCAACTGAGATTCCAAATCCATGATTAAACCACTGAACATTTTCTGGCCTGGAGCAATTGAGTCTTGAAAATGAGGGTGACAGCTGGAACCAATCCCAAGCGGAATGTTTTCCTTTTCACATGAAAAATGTGAGTGCGCATCTTGGGAGCAGAAATATTAAATAGATGGAAATTTATCCCCTCTAGTACTTCAACACAGGAGTCTGGTGCTAAGATACCTGTAACCCAAGCAAGCACAGAAGAACAATGAACATCTAAATTGTAATGGACTGTGGTATGATCTCTTTCTTGGTGTAACTTATTTAATAGTAATCACGTTTTCTTAATTTTTTTAGCACTCAAATCTCCCTAAATTCACTGAGCTGCATGGAGCCACTAACTAGAGCCTTGGTTTTCCCATCATTTTTCTCTCTCTCCTTTGAGAAGATCCTACAGTGATAGTGAATATAGTCCCAGGAAACTTGGGTTAAATTCACTACTCTGACACAGTCTTCCTATGTGAACCTAAGTAAATCACTTAATCTCTCTGCCTCAGTCTCCTGTCTATAAACTGGGGATAATATTTCCCTAACTTTCAGGCATTCAGTGAGGATAAATAAATTAAAGATCATCAGGAACTAGGATACATGCACTGAGATGGTTGCCATAGATGCAGCTAAAATAGTTGATATTGTAAGATTTAACTAAATAATATTTATAATATAACTGTTAAGTTCTAGGTGGAAAAACTGGAATAGAGATCAATTATCCCTGTGCTCAATCTGCTAAACTAGACTAGTACTTGGGATGCTGCCATTTTTCTCTCCCCCAGCTACCTACCTTTTAGCTTAATATTTAAAAAATATGAACTTGAGAAGCAAAAAATCTTTCTTAGAAAAAAACAATTCTACCCAAACATAAAGAGAATTCAGAGTTCAGGCAGCAATGAAATTGCATTAAAAAGAAATTAACAAAAGCTGCTCACACAAAGTTGAACACAGAGTTGGTAGGAAAAACAATGTACTGATGAAACCCATTGTACGGTCTGGGAAAATATGCATGTAATTGGCACATGGGATAATAACTTTCCAGAATTTGGCCATCAGTTTTTATCTTCCAGTCAGTTTTCTTTTCTCATACATGAATGCAGTTTGCTTCCTCAGTGCACTTTTGTTTTGAAAGAAGAGTAGCAAAGCTATTTCTCTAGTTTAAGTCCCAGGAAATTTTGGCTTTGGTTTATCCTTATTTATTCACTTCCAAGTTCTGGTTGCAACGTGATATTTCCTCTACAAAAGAACATGTATTTTAGTCCATAGATTTAACAGTACTCATCAGCTTGAAATATATTAAATCCTCGTGCTCAATGTCCAGAAAAAAGAATTATGTTGCTAGTTTTGCTGGCAGAATAATCCTAGAAAATGTTACACATGATAATATGTAACCTGAATAATTTTGTTTGGGGAACGAACCTATTCACTGGTTGAAAACTTTGTCAAGAGGGTTCACAACTAGCAGGGGGCTGAACATCCTCATTTCCTTCTGTCGTACATAGGAAATGCAAACTAATCACCTTGCACACCTGCCCTGTTAAAGAATAGTGTGTTTCTAGACAGACATTTATTTCTCTTTACTTAATTTTTCCTTTTCTTCCCTTACTCCGTCAACCTACCCCTTTCTTGCTGATGGCTGTTTTGAATAATATTGTACAAAGTGACTTAAAAACAGGAAAGCACTTCAGGACAGTACAACGTAGTAAATTGCCCACCAAGATGAAAGTGTTGCAGAGGTGTAGCAGGGCAGTTCTACACTCTGGGTAGCTGTGGCAGCCAGCATGGTCAGGAGAACAGTTTCAGTGGCAGTTGTTTTTGCATCCTCCATCAGCCCCCCAAGCATAAGTGGCACTAGAAAGTATTATTTGTGGGGGCTGGGTGGTGCAGAGTGTGCCTGCCTGGCCCTGTACCTCCCTCTTGCAGGGCTGTTCCGGGGCTGGCATGTGTTGGTGCTGTGTGCGTGGTGGTGGAGGAGTGCACAGTAGGGGCACTGAGTGTGGTGCTTCAGTGGCGCTGAAGCCTCTGTCACTGTCTCAGTTTGGGGGGGGGCTAAGCCCCATTAGCCCCAGCCTTCTGCTGCCTATGCCCCCAAGTCAATACTCAGGGCCCCAGTCTTCCCTCCTTAGTTATACTGCTGCAGTACATTGTGCATATTTATGTAAGAGATAAATAAGGAAATAGCACTTTGCAGGCCTTTTACATAGCATGTGAAAATGTTTAATATGGAAGACAAAGTGAGCAGAAAAATTAGCTATAGGCTTTTACTAATAGAATTGGAAAGATTCCTAAGAAGCTTAGGGAACACAGGAACATCTGCCAGCCACAGAAATACTCTTTGGTGAGGGCCTGATCCACTGCCTGTTGGAATGCATTAAAAGACTCCAATCAATAGGAACTGATTTTTAAGAAAAAAGAGCACACCAACATCTTTTTAGAAAAGAAAATCACTTTGGTCAAAATGTTCTGATTTTGATGTATAAATGAAGGCTTTTATTTTTTTTCCCCAGTAAATTTTCATATCACTTAAGAAAAAACACTGTTTAAAATGGTTTTTTGATGGTGAAAAAATAATGAAAGCATCTTTTACAACGAGGTATTTTTGGTATTCAGTATTATGGGTTAGGGAAAAAATAACAATATTAATGTAAAACAATTGGCATTTTGAGCCAAGAAGTGTCTAAATATGTTATCTAGCTAACTGCTTTATTTTACTATGTCCCTTTCTCATTTTCCTACTCTCTTGGGGAACATCGACATGTACATTTGATTCAAGATCAGTTTACTTGCAAGTAAACTACCTGAGAGTAAACCCTCCCAGGCAGGTGTCTATACATGCAGTGACTAAGGAGAAGATTTGCTATTCTTAGCACCAAACTTCCTGCAGCCCTTCAGTGGGTCCCTGCCACCGCTGGGCCAAGCTCCAGGCTCTGGCTGCAGCTGCCAGTAGCTGCCAGCCCTCTTGAAAAAGCCAGCCCTGCTCTCTGCTCCCTGGCCAGCCACTTCCCTGCCCAAGAGCAGCATGCACAGCACAAGGGCAGCACACAACAGCTCTCTCCTCGTGAACTCTGCCTTCCTGTGCCATGACTGCTCCAGCCCCTGTCCTTGGCAGCAACAACCAGTGCCCTGGGCTCCTGCTGGCCACTGCCCTGGCCCTGCTGGTCTGCCATGAACACTCTTGTCTCCCTAATGCACAGAGACCACCTGCCCAGCCACAGCACACTCCTCTTTGGCCTCCAGCTCCACCACCTCGGAGCCCACCAGGCCAGCCAGGACTGGTGGCTTCACATTGTCCAGCTCATTTGGGATGACAGGCTGTAGCTGGAGGCATTCTGGATGACCCAGGCCACCACCTGGGACCTCCAGGAGCAGCTCCAGCCATACCTGGAGTGGGAAGACACTGCCATGTGGCCTCCTCTCCTTGCAGACACCTGGTTGGCCCTTGTCCTGCTCAAGCTGGCCATGCCCACCAGCTTCTGCTACATGAGCCATGTCTTTGGCATGGGCAAGGCCACTGTAGTGGAGGCCATCCTGGAAGAGTGCAATGCAGTCCAGGATATACATACTGGGGCACACAGTGCTTCATATGCATGACCCCCTGGCAGTGATGGTGGTGGGGTTCCATGCCCTGGGCTTCCCCCACTACATCAAGGCCCTGGATAAGGCCCACATCCCCATTATCTGCCTGCCCCATGGGGACTGGCCCTACTACAGCTGGAGGGGCTTCACTCCATGTTGCTCCAGGCCACCATGGACTATCAAGGTGCTTTCATGGACATGAATGCCAGCTGGGTGGACAGTCCCCACAACACCCACATGCTCCATAACTCTACCCTGCCAGGCCTGGTGGAGAGAGGGCACTTTGCACTAGGGGTTCGAGACCTGCAGCTAGGTGCCAAAGTGATCCTGCCTGTTTTCATCAGGGATCCGGCCTACCCACTCCTGCCCTGGCTCATGCAGTCCTACACCAGCCAGATGGACCACCACCAGACACTTTAACTGCCGTCTGTACTGGACCCGTGCCCTGGTGGAGTGCGTCATCAGGCATTTGAAGGGATGCTGGTGTACCTTCACCACCTGCCTTAAGTTCACCAAGGACAACCTACCCCAGGTCATCATCACAGCTTGCATGCTGCATAACATTTGTGAGGTCCAGGGGAACTCTTCTGTGAGACCATAGGTGGAGGAGGCATGGCAGGCAGAAGCTGTCTAGCAGTGGGAGCATCAGCTTGGGTGGCAGCAACAGCAAAGCCTCCCCACCCCCCCGCCCTGGCCTGGGGTGAGCCACATACCCACCCAGAAGGGCCGGGTCACCAGATGCAAGAGGCCCTGGCTGACCACCTCCTCTTGCACTCTCCACTGCAGCCCACCTGGACCACTGCGCACACCTCATCCCTGCCCATTTTCAGCACTATGCTCACTGCAGACACATCTCAGAAGAACCACAGTTTTTATTCTTCTCACATCAGACAGACCCCCCCCACAACAAACAAACCCTCCTCCACATCCCTCCCCAACTAGCCAGCTCCTCCAGTGCCCACTCCACCCACCACCACCAAAATACCCTCTTCCCTGTGCAAACTATTTACAAAGGCTTTGTGTTCTGTCCCAGGATGGGAGACCATAGGGTGGAGGCACTTAGGGGGCAAAGCCTGGACACAGATGAGCAGCACCCTGGCCTCTGGTTGTTCCCCTGTGGGTACAGATGCCATAGTGAACCTAGTGGGCAGGTGGCAACGGTGGCCAAAGTTCTCCCCGGTGTGGGCAGCTCTTTCTCTGGCAGCCAGTGTCCAGGGCCAGCAGGACCAGCATGCCATCCTGGCCTTGCTGCAGGCAGCTCTATTTCTGCACCCATGTGGAGCCCAGGTGAGCTGCAGGCCTCAGCCCAGGTGGGGGAGCTGGGTAGTGTGCCACAGAAGGGCTTCTGGCTGCTGGAGGTGGGAGTCTGCTTCTGGGCCATGGGTGGGGCAGACAGGACTAGGGTTAGGGGCCAGGCAGCAAACAGGATGAAGGTGACCACCAGGGCCAAGATAGTGTACAGCACCCAGTGGTCATCATATGTGGCTTGTACTGCCTGGGCCAGGATCATGTTCTGCTCCAACAGCAACTCCAGCTGCTCGTACTCCAAGGCCAGCAGCTGTGCCCAGAACTCCCAGTCCACTTGGTTCCATGCCTCTTTGCTGGTGATGTCCTCTACCCTCCAGGCCCATCAGTCTTTCAGCTGGTTCTCCAAAGTCACCACAAAATTCTCGAGGAGGGAGGTGCAGTCCTGGGTCCTCCTCTGGAAGAGCTGGTGCATCTGCAGGACCTCGGCTATGGGTGGCAGCAACCCTGAGTCCACATCCCAACTGCCAAGGGTGGCTTCTCCCCTGCGTGTAGCTACAGGACCTGAGAAAGAAGCTGTTTGTGACAGTTTGCAACTTCTCTTAGGTAAGAGGGTCTGTACCAGGGGCTGTGCACTGCCTGGCCTCAAATCAGGGATCAGGCATGTATGGGTGCCCAGGGACCACAGTAAGTTTTCCTTCTGCCCCCCCTCTCAGAGTGGGACAGACCAGGTTCCTGGCAGCACCTGCTGCTATGGCTACACATCCCACTCCTGCAGGCCAGCCACTCTCCTGTGCTACCACCTACCCCATGGCACCTGGGCTTGGAGGAGACATGGGGCTCCCATACAAATGAGACAAGTTGCTGCCTAAGCCCCTGCCCTATCCCTAGCGTGCCAGCCACATGTCTAGGGCTAGCATGACTGATGGCTCAACATATTCCTCCCAGCAGGCAAAGGCATGCAGCTGTGCCCAGTGTCCTCAGCCCATGGGGCCCGGTGTGCAGGTGTGTAGCCAGGCCCCTACCCACCCCAGGAAGGAGCTGGCACTTCTAGTGAGGCAATATCATGACTGGCCATGCCTTGTGGCTGGGCCTGTGGTTGAGAAGCTGGTGAGTAGGCACTGGCCTGGACTCCCCAAGCTGCTGGTGGAGACTCCAGCCAAGAAGCTTGGCGGGACAGACTGCTGGAAGGCTGAGGCACCCTCCCCTGGTGATGGGTAAGGCTACTGGTTGCATTCTTGCTACCATTTCTGAATCAGAAGCCAAACTAAAGTCATGATGATGAAAGGATCATGGAATTATAGGAAGGTAGGACTGGAAGAAACTTCATGAGGTCATCTAACCCTGCTAATCCGTTCTAGCCAAGCATCTGTCTAACCTGCTCTTGAAAACTTCCAAAGGTGAAGATTCCACAACTTCTCTAGGTATCCTATATCAATCTTTGATATATAGTCTTTGTATAATCCGTATAATAATGATGTATAATCTTTAAATAGCTCACTTAGAAAGAGGACAGGGGTGACTAGGAAGGAAATAATTTGGTGCATGAAACAGTTGTTCTTTTGGAGACCTGCTACTGCTCCTGTTGAATGTATGGGGTTTCCTATTAATGGGCATTTATACACATGCTTTGGGAGGTGGGAGGGTGTTTTAATAAGAGTGGCTCCAAGAGCAACTCTAATTAAAGTGCCCGGAGCATCTTGTGTATTAGTGTCCTAGTGCTTCAAAATGGTGGTGGGGGTGCTTTGTCTAAAGCTTGTCAAACAAGCTTTAGATAAAGCTCCCCTGCTGCCATTTTCAGGTGGGAAGATGCTGATACATGAGACTCTGGAGGCTACTGGAGCTTAGTTACATGTAATTACAGTATGCTGGAGCAGCCTCACTGTTCATGTATAGGCACCCAATGAGTTCAGTCAGAGCAATATTGGAATCCATACGAGAATTTTAAAATCTATATTTCTAAAAAAAAAATCTGATTCTTTAAAAAAAACCCCAAAACTATATTTGAGGATGCAAGTACAACCTTGTTTAAAACACAATTCTGTCTGGTAGACTAGTTGGGACATATATTTGGTTTTTTTTGGATTTCATGCATATATTATAAGTATACTACATACACACAAAGATGGTCTGAAATTCTCAATTTAGTTATGCTCAAACTTTCTTGATTTTGTTGTTGTTATTATTAAAATATGCACTTGATATCAACTTGGTCTCAGTTCTTTTTGAAATTCATGTCCCTATCACCATCCACTCATCCAGTTGGTGACAATACCTGTGTGTTGTATCACTCCTCCATCATTATTAGATGCAGATGCTGAGATGCCTGAAAGATTTTATTTGGTCAGCATAATACGGACTCCTCACTGATACTCCAGACAGTTTCACTGATCAGCTCTGTATTTCCAGTGGTACCCTTAGGACCTTGACTTTTCTTTTTCTTCTGTGTTCTAGAAACAGATACAAACCACAGAAATGAGAGGCAGAGCTAGTCTTTTGAGCACTTCGGATTTCAAGGATGAAGGGATTTATAATACATGCCACATATTTTATTTAGTTAGTTTTCTTATTGGATTGGAATCAACTGGTGATCCAATTCAGAGTGTTGGGCTGCTTTGTTTGGAACAGCATTGATTTGGTGAGCTAGGGAGCTTGTCCATACAGTGGTACGAGGTTGTACCTCTGAGCATGGTAGAGTATGAGTGACTGCTTAACATTTCTAGAACTGTCTAAAGCACCCTGGAATTTAAAAAAAGGTATAAGCAAATATGGAATGAAAGTGCTATTCAGTACATATACTCTTCTCTCCTACTTCTGTTTCCCTGTTGAAGGTTTTAGTAGTGAGTCTTAAGAAAGAACTGTCCAGAAGCTCCTGAATTAGGTGTTTCAAAAGACTAAGCACTATTGGAACTATTTTCAAAAACTGGCCAGTGGGCCCAAGTTCCACTTACTTGCAATGCATTGATTTTGAAGTCCAGGACACTTTGGCAGGTCACTTCATTTCTGTAAGCCCATCTATAAAATAAATTCAGTAAAGATGATCATCCTGTCTGGTAGAGGGTATGAAACTGTAGTCCATAAGGCAAGTAGTGCTGATTTCTGTTGACTCCAAAGGATATGTGCTTCTGGCCAACTATTTGTAACAACCCACAAAGAATAGCATGCCAATGGGTGATAGAAATCAAATATTTGTATGTTTATATTGTTGTCTTGTATGGTGTCACTACTATTTTTAGAGGCAGTGACCAATACAGAGCAACAAGCCAATAAACCTGTTGCTTAGAATAGCAACATTTAAAAAAAATGTTTTAAGAACCAATGTTTATGTGTGAAATATTTACATTTTTCTTATCTACCTGTCCCAAACCAGAATTTTCAGGAAGGGTGAAGAGCACTTAACGTGGTACAACTAAGTTTTTTTCCTTCATGTGCATGATGGATGATTCATCATGAAACATCACAAAGCAATACATATTGCTAGGAAAGAAAGGTCTATAACAACACAGAGAATGGAAAATATAAATAATAGCCCATAATAAGCCTAAGGGTAGCATTGTGTATTTACTCATTTATATTTTGGCTATATTTATTCAATGTGTCTTGCTATCACCCATTCTTTCAGCTTGATTTAATGCATAATCTCAAATTAATTAAAGTTGTTTTCAGTGAAAAGCACCTGTTCAGCATGTGTTTACATAGATAATAATTGATGGTAAATGTCATTTGAGTAGGTGGGTACTTAACCAAACTGTTAAAACTGTAGGGAGGCTTGATATGCAAAAATCAGATTTCGAACTCCCCAGCTGTCCAGATTTCTGAGACCATTAATGCTGGATAGATTTGAGCAATTTCCATTAGGAAAGAGACTAGCTGTAAAATTTATAATTAAATGTAGGTTCAGTTTCTAATCCCATTAGGTTTTGAGGGATATAGATGATATAGGTTCTGAGGACTGATTCAAGACAATTTCTGATTAAAA
Organism: Crocodylus siamensis; assembly: GCF_052110815.1. Taxonomy (NCBI): domain Eukaryota; kingdom Metazoa; phylum Chordata; order Crocodylia; family Crocodylidae; genus Crocodylus; species Crocodylus siamensis. The sequence continues at coordinate 145,939,259 of NC_143395.1, read as the reverse complement.
GAACAGAAGCAGAGCCCATGTTTACTTCAGTAAATTGTAAGAAAAGGTGTTTGTGCATGTGCTGAAATTCAAGGTAGTGAAAGATTAAGGAAAGATTTCAACACTTTAAAAAAGATTATAGTTAATTTGTTACAAATGTCAGGCATGGGATCATACATAGAGAGTAAGTTTTTGGAAATGGGAATATTTTTGTAGAGCTTAATGTGATGAAATTTCAGATTCTAGGAGCTAACAAAATATAAATATTTATTTATTTATTCAATTTATATATTTCCCTTCCCAACAAAGGATCAGGGTGGCTTACAATAACTTAAAAAAGGAGAGCAAGAAGAGGACCAAAGAGCTTAAAAAAAGATTTAGAACATCAAGATAAAGTAGAGACCTCCTTAAAACACATCTCATCCTAGTTTTGCTTGATATATGTCTGCCCAAATAGTACTTATAGCACTTCCAAAAGATGTCCAGGCTTAAGCTCTGCTGAACCTTAAGAAGGAGGGTACTCCAAAGCTGAGGAGTACCTGCAGAGAATAACCTCACATGCATTTTCACCAAGCTGACTCAGCAAACCGATGGTGCTCTTGGCTCATTAACCACTTTATATCTATGGTATTAAATGGTCTGACAAAAAACTATAGGCACACTACATAATTTCTAATGAATCATTTACCGGATTTTATACCATGATAAATTTGCTCAGTAGCACAAAGCAGCTCACTGCCTTTAGTCGGCATTATAATCCACTGCCACTAGCTGGCTAAGAAGCAACTTTACACTAAGCAAACTATGACTTTACACTAAGCAAACTATGTCACAACAGACACACGACACCTACCTTGTAATTAAATTTATGACACATTTTTGAAGGGATAAGTTTAGCTTGGATTCATACGATCTAGTATGTAGCTAAGCTGTTTACTGCTTGCTTGCTCCATTTTTACTATGTAGTAAAGTTAATCTCCTTACTAGTAGTGTAGTAAACATGTCATGTATTCACATCCCATGTTTGGCAGAGGGCAATAGAGTTACTGTAGTAGAGTTCCGCAAAACTTGCCCAAGGATGTGGCAATAAATGAAGCTGATTGAAATCTGCCAACTTATTTTAGCTGGAAAAAAGCGGAAGGCTGAATTCACAAACATGGAGGAGAAATTAGTACCTCTGTTCTCCCTTAGCCCCCACTCCCAACCACCAACTAGCCTACTCTTCATAACTAATGTCTCAGTGGTTTAAGCACTCACCCAAGATGCAGAAGATCCAAGTTGAATTCCTATAAAATTGTCTCTCTGGAAGCATTTAACCCCATATCTCCTATGTACCAGGAGAGTAACCTAACCATCTAGAAAATCATCTGTTGCTCCCTATGGACATGTCCAGATGAACAAACATGTGTGGTTTGCTGCAGTGCAGACCCACCTGCCATGCCGCAAACTGCATGTAGTACACATTCAGGCATTGATCACGGTGTCAAAAAACCCGTGGTAGAAAAAAGCAGGAGTGCTGCATGTGGTAGCAGTATTCACCGCCTGAAACCAGAGCCTGGTTGGCTGGAGCCCTGCTTCGGCTGCTGGCCAGACTCCACACACCCAGATCACCACCACTGGAGCCTTGGAAAGCTCCCAGAGCCCCAGGTTAGGCTGTTGGGGCCAGTCCAGGTGTTGGCCCCAGCCTCCCTTACTCCACAGAGCTAACTTGCTGCATGCCAGAGTGAGCATGCACAGGAGTTCTCTGCGGACAAGTAGCAGTGGCACAACTATGTGCTGCTGCTATTTGTTCCTGGGGAAACACATGTGTGCACTTATCTGGATGCACCTATGGCTAATATATTAGTTCTTTCCCCTTGAAAATCCCTCTGCCTAGAGTTAGGTATATCACCCACCTTGAATTATTTCCTTAGTTCGTTTTCATTTTCTTGAGAGGCTGTATAAGAGGCAATATGTTCTAGTGCATAACTGATTTAGATGTGGCTGTAAATAAATGTTCACAGTAGTTCACTGTACTGTATATGTTACAGCTATATAAAAGCATATCTTTATGGGCAGACAAGAAATAAAGCTAAAGAAAACAAAGCAGCAGAGCAAGCAATCTTCACAGTGCCCTACTGACAAGTGTGGAAGAGTTTGTTTGATAAATTCTCAAAATGTGCTTGACTAAAACTTGAAGATTGTGCCTACATGATAGCTTTACACAACCATCTGTGACCCCCTGCCTTTCTTCAGGCCCCTAATACATTTCTGAGGTGTGACTGATTCTCAATTATGCCATGAAGAACAGATCAACCATCTGGGAGGTCAAAACAAGTAGCAGCAAAGGGGCTTTCTTAGATTTTAAAAGGAAAGTGTGCATGCATTGGGACAAGAGAAGAGATCAAAGCTTTGCCCAATCATAGCTTCTTGTTGGGACACTTGTCTTTGGCCAAAGAAACTCTACATTTTGGAGTCTGAGATCCTGGAGTTGAGTCATGATTGCATTAAAGATGGATAACACAATCCAAGTAATAAATGTTAAAATAGTAATCAAATGTGGAAGAAATACATGCTATCTATTGGGAAATAGACTTGTTAGCTATTTTTATTATTCCTATAATATGCTTCATCTTAGTGTCCAGACATGTCAGCACTATACAACAATATATAGCTATATAACCATACTCTGAAATAGAAAGAAAATCTCCACCCTTTCTCCTTCATTTTAAAGTCTTACTTAAGGGTCAATTAAGAAGGGTTTACCTGTAAATCTCTGTAGTTCTGGCTTTTATGCATAATGAATGAAGTTCTCTCTGGCTGCTTGCTCTCACTGCCATTGGTATCAATACTCCATGAATGACCATTGTAACACTCCACTTTGGGTACCTTACCCGAACAAACAGTGATAAGTAGCATTTATCTCATCACATAACGAGCAACACAAGTGACAGGCTACAAAATGTCATTGTGTAATAGTAGTAGTGATGGCTAGTGCTGAGCATGGTGAACTAAAGGCCCATGTTGTCTTTATTTTACGTGGAGAACTATAATAACTGTTGTATTATGGTCAAGTACGGGCATTACATTTTCCTGGGAGAATCACCACTCTCTCAATGCAAACTAGGAGTGAACAAGCATTTATTCACTTTCTCCTGGAGCAAAGATCTCCCTCTGGGACTGTGATCTGGGGAAGGTGGAAAGACATTGCCCTGCTGCACAGTTCCTCTCCCATAGATCAAGAGGGGTGTGGAGAGGAGGAAGAGCTGCCCACTGTTCCCCTCCACCCTTTTTCCCCAGACCAAAAACTCCCCAGTCTACAAAATGAGTGGGGGGCATGGCTGCTCCACTCCGCTCCTGGTTCAGTATCCCCAGTCTGGGGAAGTGTGGGGAATCTTCCTCCATTACTCCACTCCCCACTTAGGAATGAGAGGAGTGAGGCAGCGCCTGCTCCTCACTGCTCATCCAAATCAGGATCACCTGTGCTCCCTTTTCTGGAAAGATTTAAAAAAATTCCACTGCTAGAAATAAAAGCTTATTTATACCTTACATAAGTAAGAGGAAATAGTGAAAATCCCAGCTTCCTAGGCTCCCATTTGTTCAATGTTATGTGGAAAGACAAAGAATGCTTAACTTTTGAGAGGTATCCAGGTTGTAGCCATATTGGTCTACTAGCAAAACTATTCAGGAATCATTGTAGATATATCTTTTATTAGACCAACTAGATTTTTGCAGAAAAAAAAAATTATTGCAAGCTTTTGGGCACAAACACCCTTCATCAGCATAGGAGAAAAGACTGTAAAAGTTCTCCCGGGTAGAAATGGAAGTTCATATTTCATAGGAGAGTTGAAGGTGCAGTAAAGTCTCCTGTTTGGAATAGTTCATGTTATATGCAGATTAGGCTCAGAGAAAAGTTGGAATGGTCTGTTTACATCAAAGTTGTTTGGTGGTAAGCAGGCTGTGGTCATATTTCCTTCTGGTTATGGCATTTCATATTTCACAGAGGAGGAGATATCACCTCTGCCATGGGTCTTTCACCTCTACCATGGCTTCTGTTTGCTTTTTTGTGCAATCCTTTGAAGGGTGATACAAGGTGTGAGGAGGTAAGCCAGGTGTAAGGAGATAATCGGATATGTGAAGTCTCATGCTTTTCTTATCTAGCCATTCACCTGCCCTTACTGCCAAGCCCCTCTGCAAGGAGGTAAGCAGTTTAATAATATGTTAGCTTTTTTAATGGGTTGCTGCTCATTTCACAACAGTTATGAAGGGTGCCTTGAGTCTAAAATGGTTGGAACTACTACTTTAAGGTAAATGATGTACAACATCTTTGAAAACAAACGAAAACACAACAATGAGGCCAGGTACAAACATCATACTTTTTCAAGTTTAGGTAGTCAGAAACCAGTTTGTACCAATAACAGGACAGAAATTCGGATCACATAGATTGCCTTAAAAATGGCAGATCCTGATCTAAAATAAACCTGGATCCATGTAGTATCAGACTTGCTCAATCTAGGTTAGACTGGTGAATCGAATATCAGTATCAGGTCCACTCCTGAATCAAGGTAGGTCACTATCCATTGGTATCCCAGTTGCCTATGCAGCTTCCCTGCTAGACTCGCTTGCCCCCCCCTTCCCCCCCGCCAATGCTGCTACACATGCTGCAGAAGACTATCAGACTGATTGCTGACGCGGGAAGGCGGGGGAGGAAGGGTTGGTTTTCTTTGTGTTGATTGAACAGGGTGAAAATTAGTCATTGTTGTTAGGGGGGTTGTTTGTTTTGTGTTTTTAATTTTCCACCCCCTTGAGGGCTATTGAGAGAAGGATCAAGAAAGGTAGTGTGTGTGAAAGAGAGCCTAGGTTGGCAGGTTCACATGAATTGCTTCTTGTGGCATTTTTTCTCCTCTCCCTCTGTACAGACCCAGCTTTTCTGTCTCCCTCTTTGTTTCCCTGATGGCCAAGGTGACACCACTGTTTTGAAGCAAGAATAAAGTGAGTGCCCCCCTTCTCCATCTCTGCACAGGCAGCAGTTGCAAGGTTATGTACATGTGCCATACTGTCATAGTTGATTCCTACTTCCCTCTCACCCCCATCAGAAGTTAACCTGACAGCCTGACCAAGCTGGTCTGCTTCCTATCACTGACTCTGCAGTGCTCACCAGCCCAGGAGGCTGCAGGTCACACTGGGAGGTGTGCTTGAGCACCCCAACCGTACTGGCCTCAGGCAGTCTCATGCCTCCCCCACTCCCTTCCCCTCCCCTCCCCACCATATAGTGAACTTCTATTCTGTTCTCCTGACCTAGACTTAGGGCACTTACAGAAACCTCTGCAGGTTTGGGTGATTCCAGATTCTGCCTCTGGTTTTTTGAATGTCTATACTTAGTCTGAAAGAAGAAGGTTGAAAGTAACTCTCCAGAAATATTTAGGTTATCCTTGACCTGTTCGTACTATAGGTGAGCTATTGACGAGTTATTCAAAAGTGATGATTTTGTGGCAGAATTTTAGCATTATTTGAAAAAGAGTTTGGAGACAACAGGTCAGGTCATTTGTAATTGGAAGTTTATATGCTTCTAACGTGTTTGATTGACTGTGGTTTTTACTGCCAAAATATTGTTCCTTCCTGTCTGCTGTTGTTTCCCATTCATCCACAGAATCCAACCATCTACTTTTGTCTGATTCAAAGATGTCCCTCTCACTGTCTTGCCTCCTCTCCTCTCTTACACTTCCTCTCATTGTTTTATTTCCTTTTCCTACTGTCAATGGGCACCGAGCCACATTTAGAAAATAAAGTATTTCAGAAAAACTCCCTGCTCGTCCAAGCATTTGATTTATAATTAGCATTACCATTCTGTGTATTTACTGCATTGTACCTGTAAATATAACAAGACAGTAAGGTCTTCAGGGCAAGGATATCTATGTTGTAGCAAATTTGTCTATTGTAATTTTGTGTAGCTTATGCCAATGTATAATCTATGATTTGATCATGCCTTTGTGGTTTACTTAGAACAGGTGAGGCTTACTGTGGATTTGGATGTAATAGCTTGAGGACTAGCTTGAAATATGTGGAGATGTGGGAACCACAGTATCAAATTCTGGTATGGTCAGCTCAGCTCTCTGTATGTACTGGCTGAAATGTGTGACAGTCAATGTCTGGGTGCATGGGAGTTAGCTTTCTAGAAGCTGGACTACATAACATGTAGTATGGCATTACTTCAGGTAATAGAAAGTCTCCTTTTATCTCTGATAGAATGGTTCACACTTTTATCTTGTGGAATATTGCACTGGTTGCACATATGATGAAATAGTGGATTTGTTATTTTAAATAGTTTCTCTTTAATAAGGTTAAAAAACCTTTACCTTGCTCTGAGAAGAATATATGCAATATTAGAGTATGCTTTTGATAGTAGAGAAGTCCTCTTTAGAAACTGCCACCATAATCTGAGGAAGAGGGATAGGATAGAAAGTTTCTAGCCTGATTATGTATTTATCTGAGTTTGAAAAAACCCATTTAGTCATGATGATAGAAAATTTAATTTGAAAATTTAGTACAGCAGAACTCAAGGTTAATCTTGTTAACATTTTAAAGGAGAAATCATATTCTTTTCCTATGTGCTATAAAATTGTTGTCCCTTGTTTCAGATGTGCAAAGGGGGAAACCCCCCCCACTACTTCCCTAATGCATTGCATGTAAACCTAAAGGTACCCTCCTCAAAAGTTCCTAAACAGCTCAGGAGCACAAAGTACATTTAAAAAATGCCTCAGCCATTTATGCAGGTCAGTTGCATTTGCTCTTTTAAATAACTCAAGCACTTCTTAAAAAAAAACTTGTCCATTATCTTGAATATGATTTAAATGTATAAATTAGAGAGATCATCTATCTTGTACTATGGCTACATTCATTTAATAATATTGTCCTACCTTACTTTAATGAAAGAGTAATTCCATTCAAATGTTTAACACTGCACATTGTAAATTAAAAACAAATAACTCTGAAGAGTTTGCCACTGTCTCTTAGTTGCCAAGCTGACATTTCTACCTTCTGAACTATAATTTACTTTTCTCTGGCACCATTACTATGCTGTAGACCCAGTTCTGATTCACTTTTTCCAGTCATTCAGTGCAACTCCTTTCAAACACTTCCGGGTACAAAATGGAAATCCTCTGACTGGGTAATAAACCTAATTGACAATAACAATAACAAAAAGGAGGAAATAGAGCAAACCACCACTATCTCTCTTCTCAGGCAAGATGCAAATTTGTCTCTGATTCATTTGTGAAGATGCTCCCTCAGCTGTGTATTTCTCACATCTCCTGTATTTTGGGAAAGGTCATTTGAGGACAGAAGTGATTATGATTCTGAATGAGTAAATATAACCTACAATGCAGAGTGATAAATCTGAGCATTTGCTGTAAAATTTAACAATAGTATTATAAAAAGACCTCTTCATGTTATTTCCTTAAAAATAATGTTTGAAAAATAAATAATGTAAAGGGTAAATATATAGAGAAAATAAGGAAGGTAAGGGGGAGGGAAGGCTACTAGAGAAAATATCTGTGGGCCAAAAAATTGAATTCCAAAGTAAGTCCACACGCTGCTAATATTAACATGTGTGATTACTATTAATGCTAATACAAGTGGGTGCTTTGGTATATCTAAGGACAGACTTCAGTTCCACATGTTTTTATATCAATGGTTTCAAATCTAGTCCTTCACAAAAGCTTAGTGAAATGAATTAAGAGTATAATGCTAATTACTAAATGACAGGTGCCTTCTAAGGCAAAAACAAAGTACTTCAGAAAGTCTGACTATATCTGCCTCAGTCTCAGAGGACAAGGAACACATGGATATGAAGAATAAAGTACTGACTAATCAGGATTAAAGCATGCTAACAGTACAACTGAAAGTTGGCACCAATGTTTCTTGATTATAAAAAAAGAAATTAGTGATGCAAAATGACTGATACAACATGGTTAACACAGCGTACAGTTCATTAGGAAACATCTTTAAACAGGGAATACAGGGAATAACATGCTTGTTATTTAGACATTTATGATCTAAAGAGAATCGTTGTAATGTAGGCTTTTGGTTAGTGCATAACAAATTGTACATGAAAATATAAATATTAGTGAAAGGTTAAAGATGCTACTTTAAACTGTATGTGACAAGCTGGTTTTTGTAAGGAACAATTTGATTGGACAAATGTTTCTTCAGGTCGTGATTAACAAAATTCAGTGGACTGCGTGAAGAGAAAAGAAGCAGATTTATCACTTGGATTAATTTATTTTAAAGTATAACAAAGGACTAAGAGTATAAATACATTTATAACAACCTCCCAGCAATGTCATAATCTGATTCACCAGCTTGGGGGTGGGGGTGGTAAGAAAATGACGTATTGAATAATTCCCACTAAAAATATTTCACTAGAGATAATATTTTACTCACACTTGAGAAATAATTACTCATCTTGGACTGATGGATAAGTAGAGTTTTGGAAGGCTAGTTGATAGACAGGTGTGTAGTTGCAGGCAATTCATAAGAAGATTTGACCTCTCTCAGACAGAAGCCAAAGTCTCCTTGAGTTCAGCAACTATTGGACAGATCTGTCAAATGCATGTTATGTATTAAGGTAAGGTTCTTTGGGTGAATCGGATATCGTTTACCCCTGTTATGTATTAATGAAGCCAGTAGAACACAGAGTAATGTATGAAATAGTTGACACCAAGAGAGCCTGTTAGTCAAACACTACTTGGAGGTTACTCCAAGTTATCAATATTTTACAGAGGAAGAAATAGAGTACAAGGAAAAGTATGTTAGTCTCCCAAGGCCAAACAGAAACTCCATAACAGAACTGGAAATTGAATGTGAATCTCTCAAAATCCATGCCAACACCAATACTACTGTACATCTTTGTAGAGCTTAACTTGTCAGCTCAAGATTTAAATATATCAGCAAGGTAATGTAGGTAAACTTTAATTTCTGCTACTTTCTGCTCTTTGGATATGTTGTACAACCAAGTTTCTTAGGCTGTCAAACCAACTTTTTTTCCTCCAGGACTAAATACTTATGCATGAATTTTAATCTCCTAAACACAGAACACTAATGGTTGATTATATCTGTCAACACTGAAGCAATATATTTAATGTAAAGGGTACAGCCACCAAGGCTCTTTAATGGTTATCACTACCCACACACATGTTGGAAATTCTAAACTGTTTTAATTAACCCACCACCTTTTCTGGATTGCAGCTTGTAGCATTTTTAATATTGAAAATAAATGTTGTTAGGACTCTCATTGTCTTCAGGTAAAATTATGCATCAAGAAATAGAATGTGATTGAAATATATGCTCCAGGATCGTTGTAAATTAAATTGCAAATCTGCAAAGAATGGGACTGCATCTGGTTTGAACATAGTACCTTGGGATGAAGCGATTTTTCAAACCTTTTCCCATTCTCCGCTATACCTCGCTTGTGCCGGGTGTAATCTGTAATATAATGCATCAATGTCTTTTAAAAATATTCCAGTGCATTATGCCATATTTCATCCTAATGGGTTTCTTAAAACATGATGTAGTGGAACAAGATATAATGAGACAAAAATGAATTAATGAGGCAGGCAGTAAACAAAATATCTTTCTGATCGTGATTCCTTTGCATAATGAACATTCAATTCACAGTTAATATAGCTATAAAGCCAGCTGGCATCCACCATGTCAGTAAATTGGCAGCTATCACTATACAAAAATGACTCAAATCTGTACACTTCTAGATATAATTCAGTGTTTCCAGTTTCTAGTCTGTAATAGTATTTCTTTTTGGGGTTTTTTTTTACTTAGTTTTTAGTGGAGGAAAAAATAGTTAAAAGTAAAACTGTGAGTCATTGGGGTTTATCCCTTTATCACTGATTATAGTAAGGTGTGTGTCATGCCTATAGCGAGAGAAGGTATAAGGATGTGTGTTGGGGAGGGGTGAGGGAGGGAAAGGAAACCTGGGTCTTAACATTTTTCTAAATGAAAAATCCTAAAATAAATCCTGACTGACTAAAAATATCTGTTTCTTTCTCGGAAAAGTACAGCTCTTCTTTCAGCAGACGTGATCCCTCCACTAAAACCTCTTACATTGAATATTCATCCCAGGCTCACATTTGGAGTGTTAGACAGCACCCCCCCCCTTCCCACCACCACCATGAAGAACTCCTGACAGTGATGTTGGTTTTAGTATATTACTTTTTTTTTTTAAAGAAGAAGAAAGTTGTAGAGTGGAGCATAGATCATCCTGCCAAAACCAGGAAGGACTGTCACATTGTTAAAGTCATTCCTTCTTAATATCATCCTTATTACTGCCATAGCTCCCATGGATAAGGACTGTATAGACAGAACAGAAAAAGCTATCCATGCCTAAAAGAGATATTGTGGGTCATATGCATGAGCTTGATTTCCCTATCATTTAAGCGTAGGCAGGAATGAGCTAATTAAAGGTTTCTTGCGTGCATATTAGCCTCAAATTTTCATTTGTGTAGTCATTGACATTGGCCTATTAACATAAAGTAATGGTGAAAGCAGATTGTAACTTCTTTGGGGCAGAGTCTGTCTCCACCTCTTAGTACAATAAGTCCCCAATCCTATTTGGATCTGTAAGTATTAGCGTAATACAAATAAGTAATAGTAAAGATCAGCAATGAAATCTCTTGATTTTTGTCCTTAGCTCTGCGTCCCTGCTCCCAGTATGGGCCATGTAAAATTTCTGTATGTTTCTTTTAAAATAGGATTTACATTTGAGTCCCTTAAGAAACAACATTTATGTCTAAGATTTGTTTAATGCATGTTAATTTAAAAAATAGGCAGAGGCTGAGATGCTTAATTAGGGCTTGGACAGATGACACATTTACACCTATGTACATAGAAATGTACATTTGCATACTCTGGGATACTCTGGATCTGTTATTTCAGGATAGTACATCCCATTCTAGCACCTCATCACTTTGTATGTGGGGTGTTTGTATGTGTGAAAGAGAAAGGTGGGGGGAGGAAGGAAGAATAATGGCTTGTTTTGTGCAAATGGCTACCCTGAGATAGCAGCAGACAGACAACACCTACCTTGCTGTAACTTAAACCAGCATATTTCTACCCCTGGATTTCCCAGAGGATTTGAGTACAATGGGTTTCAGTAAGTTACACTAGTGAAAAGCTAAGCTATGTCATCTATCTACTCATTGTTTTAAAGATGTATAAAGACCAATTACATTAATATAAAGTAATCATATGCCATGTCCCTATGTTTCCTTTACATGACCATGGCTATGGTGTAAATTAGAATCAATCCTGCAATTATTAGCCATTTCTTACACAGGCAAAAATTAAATCAAAAAAGTTGATAAGGATTGCTAGGCTTGGTCCAGTGTTTGTAATAATCAATCAAGTGCCAGCCTAGTGCAAAACAGCATTTTGAATTAGTTTAGAAAATATAAATACTAGGTCCTATTAGAAAAAAATACAGTGCTTTGATGCCCTAAGGCTTCAGGATTCTCGGTTGTCTTTGGCAATGCTTCTTTTTCTCTCCATTTAGTCATATTTTGCAGTACTAGCTAAAAGGACACATACAGCGGTCAGCCAAACTAGTCACAAAGTACCAAAAAGAAAAAACTAGGGCTCTGCATGTGACAGCGCAGCTGACATGGCATTCTCATGTCACAATTTTAATGATGGAATACAGGACTGAATTTTCCTGAGGGGAGCTTAACAAGTTCAGAAAATAGTAGAAACTTCTTCACATTTCCCATCTGTATTTTTCAGTTTCCCAATCATGAGCCAAATTCATATCTTGTATAATTCTGTTGAACTTACATGAAACCAGGGATGAATCTGGCTCAATTTATTGTACCGCTTCTGATATGATACAAGAGATGGAAGCAGGATTGACTATCTTCATTATGTAGATACAACATCTCTTTGGGAGGAAACAGACCTTGTCTGATTTCTCATTTGTGCCACCTTAAAAATGTTTAAGGTGGCACAAATGAGGACAATATAAATGTGTTCTTACCCTTTGTTGCACAACATAACAGGAAAATCAGTGACACAACAAAAGGTAGTAATAGGCTCTCATGGATGGGGGGAACTTTAGACTTTTTACAGTGGGAGAACTGTACAGTGGGGAAAAATTCTTGCCTTCAGAGATTTCCAGCAGAATTGTGTGGACAGGTTGAAATGAACTGCTCGGTTATTTTCCCGCAAGTATAATTGCTACATTAGATACGTTTCTGATTAGTTGTTATTCATCTGAAGAACCTTTGCAAAATGCAAATACTACATGAAGCAATTAGACAGCACATCCCTGGATTAGAGAACCAAAGATGCTCAGTCTGTCAGCTCCTTACTCATCCTGTTAAACAGCTCAGAGCAGCAAAGATCAAGACACTTAGACAAGTCCTCAGCAACTCTGTTGACATGAGTACAATGAAACCCAAACACAGGATTTGTCACCTGTCTTTAGGTAACAGTGGGTGCATCTACATGTGCCATTAGGGGGAAGCAATAAACTGTGGCGCTTGGTGCTCCTGGGAAGCTCCTGGGTGAGCGTCTGCATGTAAGCCCAGAGCACAGCAGCCTGAGGCTGCTCCAACTGGGCTCAATTTGCTGCAGAGGGGCTGTCTGGGGCATAAGGGTGCTTCAATGAGGACCTAGTCAGCAGGCAGGCAGCCCAGACATTGAAGCACCCTTGTGCCCCAGCCAGATGGTCAGCCTATACACATGCGCTGCTGCACATGAAAAACTCCACACCAGGGTAAGACATGGGGTGCACATGTAGATACTAAGACACTTACTGCAGAGCTAATTGGGAAACTGCACAGTAAACATCTTGTCTAGGTGTGGCCAGTGATAAGGTGTGTGAAGATATATATTTTCTTAAACTTATGACCAGTTTTATTCCATGTTTTCCATTTCTGTTTGCTTTGGGAGCTCAATAATGAGAGATGCAAACAATATCACAGGGAAACAGCTAGCATTCTGTGTTGGGAAAATTGTTAGGATAAAATAAGAAATCATCCAGTGCTCATTTTCACTCATATTTGAACCCAACTCTCTGTGAGTCTGCTGTGAGATTCAAATAGAGGTTTTTCACTTCTGTTTTCCAGCTAGGCTTGGTGGATATTTTGCAAGAAATCCCAAGGTTTGGGTGATGCAAACCCTTGAAAGAGTAGTTAATTTTGTACAAGTATCATTTTTATTTAAGCGACCTCTTGATATTTTAAAAGAGGGAGGGCTCAGGGAGCGAAAGCCTGTTGTCCTGCCTAGATGCTTGAAAATATCTTCATACAAGTAAAGAGAACCACACAGTTCACTCTTCAATTTTTTTTGCCCCATTCAACTGTGAACGTGAATCTTCCCTGTGCATGAGAGAGGTGTGTGAAATGTAGCAATGTTTTGCAGGGGGAAACAACCTTCCAATAGAAACAGGGTAGAGTTTTGGATGTACAAGAGGGCCAAATTTCCAGCTCATTTTATATGTAGCATTGCATGAAACAGCCAACGGATAACAGCTCCTCCCTACTTGGATAGTCTAATGGATTATTAATTGGTATATAACTAGCCCACAGCTCATGAAGGCCAGTTGAAAACTCAGACTTTCTCTCTCTCCTATGCATGTTGAAATTCTTGGAAGAGACAGGAAATGTTGTGAGTCTAGGAGATGATTTACTAGAGCTCATCAGACAAGCAAGCCCAGTTGCTTTATATACCAGGCAGAAAAGGAAGCTGGGAAGCAAACACTTCTGACTGCAGTGGGAGGGGACTGGTCAGTAATGTACATCTAAATTCCTTTTGAGAGAGTAGAGTTTAGGTGAGTATATGGGCCTTGGAATAACCCACCTGTGCATGCAGACACTTAGGCTAAGTACAGACAGTCAAAATGTCCAAGGCTGAATCAATTCAATCTTTGCAGGTTAGTCTAAGCTGAACAGATTGAACCAATAAACAAGTGAACAGACATTCATTCACTTTTGATTCTGGAAATGCAGCCATATGCTTGTAGTGGCCCAGGCCAGAAGCCAGGGGTGCTAAAGCATACCTCCCTCTACCAGCTAGAACAGACAGCTTGGGCCAAGGCTAGCCCACTCATCCTGCGAGCAGAGCTTGCAGGGGAGGTGAAAATCATCCTGAGATGCTGGAGGACTGTGAGTTAACTTGAATCTGGTGTGGATCTGGGACAGATGTTCAATAAACTGATTTAATCTAAATCAGGTATGTTTGAACCTACATCCATCCAGGTTTATCTTACCCATTTCAGCCATTTTGAAAGCAGTTTATGTGCACTGCACTTCTGTTGTTACAGATTTGAATCAGTTTCTGATCACTTATACTGGTATATGTGTAATTTCTGTCCCTAGTCTTAAAGAGCAGAAAGTCAGGATGTGAACTTTCAGTGTAATAGCGAGTCTGCTAATTCCCTTTCTGGATGCTCTTAGGGTATGGACAGATGTAAAATTTGAAGTGCTCTAATTGTTTTCAAAGTAATCCAATAAGTGAGAGTACAGATATAGTTGGTTGATTAAATGCTTCAAGAAAACCTATTCCACCTTGAAAATGAGCGTGCACTAAAAGTTCATGTGTGCAGCCCTTGAAGGATCTAGCTGCAAGGACTTTTATTAGCTTTGAGGCTGCTGTCTTACACACCGGTTAAAACTTCTGAAAAATTATTAAGGGTAGCCCTTTCTAGAGTTCATTTTACTAGTCCCATCTATATTTGAAACTGTTGGCAGGTCAGAGAATATGAAGTGTCCACACAGGGAGTTAGTAAGCAGTAGTTGATTCACTGCAAAATCACACCCTTGTTTATAGGAAAGCCATGAGAGGAAAAAATCCCTTCATTCTAAAATCAGTCCCTTGAGAACTTTCTTATGTGTGTAATTCAAAGGCTCCTATGTATGAACTCCTCAGAAGTATATATTATTTTTTTAGAATGCTTACAACCATTTATAATATTTTTATGCAAATGTTCCATTCAACTTTTGAGGTAGGATGAACAGGAAATCAGGTCCCTACAGATGAACAGCTAGTATGCTAAGTCACTAAGCCCTCAAGCCTCCTGTTTCTTCAGAGTTACTGTTCTCATTTCACTATTTTTAAAGTACAAGTCTGTTTTTCTCTGCATAGACCTAATTCTTGTCTTTTCTTTTGTAAAATAAACCTATCAAAATGCTAATACTGGATGTCTGACTCACAAATGAACCTGCTATACTAAGGCAGACAAGGTTCTTTGGGTGAATCTAATATCTTTTATTAGACCAACTTAAATAGCTGGGGAAAAGAACTAGCAAGCTTTCGGGTTTAAAAACCCCTTTGTCAGGCTGAGGAAGCCTGTGCAGTTGGGGTGTGCTCTTCCTGGATGAAATCAATAGTAAAGAAGCCAGAGGCTGGTATGCATGCAAGACAGGAAGTCAGTGAAGATGAAAATTGAAGAGGCAGGTTATAATGTGTCGTAAGTCCAATGTCTATATTTTGTCCATGATTTTTTGTATCCAGGAGGTCGATGAAGTGAAGTTCATAGGCACGTCTCTGAGAAGTTTTTGTAAGTTCCCTTTGAGGATTAGAACTGAGAGATTGAAGAGAGAGTGGTTTTCTTGGGCTTTTAAACCCAAAAGCTTGCTAAAAATTTTTCCAACTATTTAAGTTGGTCTAATAAAAGATATTAGATTCACTCAAAGAACCTTGTCTGCCTATGTCCTTAGACCAAAAGGGCTACAACCTATACCCCTGCTATATTAATACATCCAAATTTGTAAAATATCGACACAAATCTCTCCCTAGACAGGAAGGGGGTGTGGGGAGATGCAAGGAAAATCATTTCTTCCCCATCCCTTTATTAAAGCTAAGTACAGATATTTGGGGAGGTTAAATCAGGTTCAAAATAGCTGACCTATTTAAACTTATCTCATCTTGGTGCTGACTTTACATTTACAGACTCAGTCTCAGTGACCAGCAATCAGTCTAAATCTGTAACCCTACAAATGTGACATGCACATAAACTGGTCTAAAATTGCAAAACCCAGTTTAAGATAAACCTGGATCTACGTAGTATCAAACTTATTCGATTTAGGTCAAACTGGTGCTCCTGTACAGTTTCTCAGTGCAGTCTGGGGCTGGGAAAACCCAGCCAGTGGCCTCAGTCCTAAGGCCTCTCTTTTCACACCCCCTGCATTGAGCTATTGCCCTCCACTCCCTGCCCCTTGCTCACCACCCACCACCAGCCAGCCCCCATCCCACAAGCCACTTAGAGTGCAGCCATTTTTATCAGAATTCATTGCTACCACAGCCAAGCAAGTAAGTCCCCCTGAGGGGAGGTGGGGAAGGATTGGAGGTGTAGGTTCACTGGGGTGGAGACCCCACTCCATGCCAGCCATGGGTCATGCCTACTGTCCCCACACCACCAGTGGTTCATGCCCCCCCACTGCTTGTGGGTCACACCTGCCCCTCCACTCCACCCGTGGTTCATGTCAGCCCTGCCTCCCCCCCCCAGATTATGCTGGCCCCATCTACCCTACCTGTGGGTTGCACTGGTCTCCCACCCCTCATGGTTCATTCCTCCCTCCATCCCCCACCCCAACTTAACTGATATCAAGCAGCCATTTTGAATCTATTTAACCTCCCCCTAATACACCAAATATCTGTACTTAACTTAAAAGTGTGGGTAAATGCAGAAGATAGGATTTTAGAATGATTTTTTGAGAGCAGTAATTTAGCTTTTGTCAGGCTAATGTAGGGAAGAAAGTAAATTCTAGAGTGGAATGTCTTCAGTTCAGTATCAACTCTCTGATGGGGAAGGCAGCTTGAGAATCTCAGCTGAGCTCAATTCCTGCTATAACAGACCTCAGAAAGCCCTCATGTCTTTGAGTCTTGAAGTCCAAACAGTAAGATTCTAACTGCTGGTTTATTGGTAATTACATTCTGCAAGTTTGAAGACTGCAGGTTAGCTTGGGGAGATGGGGCTGACTGTTAGGAGATCTTATCCTGCCACAGGTTTGCTGCTCAATTGCTTAATCACATTACCACCTGGTGCCAGAGTTCCCCATTTGTATAGAAGAAATAAATAGGCCACATCTATTTACATAAAGTAGTCAGCAGTGTGCTGTTGTTGCCAAGAAAGCTAACAGCATACCAGGCTGCATTAGTAGGAGTGTTGCAAGTAGATCAAGGAAAGTAATTATTCCACTCTATTCTGCACTGGTGAGGCCACATCTGGAATACTGTGTCCAGTTTTGGGCCCCCTCACTATTGAAAGGATGTGGACAAGTTAGAGAGAGTCCAGCAAACAGCAATGAAAATGGTTCAGGGCCTGGGGCACATGATTGATGTTGAGAGGCTGAGAAAACTGTGTTTATTTAGTCTGCAGAAGAGAAGACGGTGTGCTGATTTGATAGCAGCCTTTAACTACCTGAAGGGTTATTCCAAAAAGGATAGAGCTGAACTGTTCTTAGTGGTGACAGATGACAAAACAAGGAGCAATGGTCTCAAGTTGTATTAAGGGAGGTTTAAGTTGGAAGTTAGGAAAAACTTTCTTATTAGGATGATGAAGCACTGGAACAGGTTACCTAGGGAAGTGGAATCGCCACCCTTGGAGGTTTTTAAGGCCTGGCTTGACAAAGCCCTGGCTGGAATGATCTAGTTGGGGATGGTCCTGCTTTGAGCAGGGGATTGGATTAGATGACCTCCTGAGATCCCTTCCAACCCTAATTTTTTGTATCATTCTAGGTACTTTGGGATATTAAGATGAAAAATTGTATGCAAAAAGTATGTTTAGTAATACTACTGAGTGATTAACTAGAAGTTATAAAAGCTAATATTTCTAAGTGGTCAATAAGTATGGTCCCATGCATCATGTACTGTAATGATCCAGTCTAGTTTTTAACTAAGAAAACTGTTAGCCTGCCATAGCCTCATAAGTTCACAGCTGAAAAGAGTTTCAATTTCCAGGTTAGGTACAAATGAAGAACAAGTGAATACTTTCAGCTGCTCTTATTACCTGTGCATTTTAATTCTATTCAGTTATAGTAAGTACTATCAACAATTTGTAATGTACCTTCACACATGGTCTTTAACTTTTACAGAACCAAGCTTGATTCAAGCCAATTAACTTCAGTTAAACACATACTGCTGGCCCTAGGGCTAGGTCCTAGAAATTCAGAATATGTTATCTGATCTAAA
Source organism: Crocodylus siamensis (assembly GCF_052110815.1). Classification (NCBI taxonomy): domain Eukaryota; kingdom Metazoa; phylum Chordata; order Crocodylia; family Crocodylidae; genus Crocodylus; species Crocodylus siamensis. Next base: position 145,921,103 of record NC_143395.1, on the reverse strand, counting down.
TGGTGTCACCCAATGAAAATTATGGCTGTTGCCAATTTACCAGATTGGTTCTTTATCTCAGTGTCTTGTTCAATATGCCTCCATAGAGTTGTTGTGAATTTCCCTGTATTCCTTATTCTGACCCATCTTAAATAATTTGATAGATGTATAAAATTTGTTGCAGATGTGAATCCTGATCTGAGTGCATTTGTTAATGATTGACAGTACTGGATACTGTGCAGAACAGGTACAGAATATTCTGTTCCATTGAGAATTCCTTGAGCCATCCTACACATTCACAGATGTATTTCTTGACCTTCATCCTGCAAAAGAACAAACATTTGGCTTTAGAGGTTTGTCTAATTCCTTTTTGCTGATTGTCAGGTAAACAGACAGGCCAAAACAAAACAAAACAACACCCCCAACCACTCTGCAGCAACTGTGGGCTAAATCTTTCATGAGAACAGAGAGATTGTTCCCCCATGTAGCCTCTATTAACAAAATTCTTCTTGGCACTTGTGGAATCTTTCTGTTCCTAAGCAGACCTCTTATTCTCTGAAATGTATATGGCTGTTAGAGTCAGTGCACTGTAGATTCAGTGCACATGCTAAGCAGAGGAGAGGCTAGATCCTCTCTGTAAACAGCCTGTCTACTGTTCAACTTCCTTGTTATTCATCTGATTCCCAGGCTTATTAATGCTGATCTCAGAGTCTGAAAGCAGCAGGTCTAAGTAGAATTCGGTTCTCAACTTTTCATCAGAGAGACTGGATGCCACATTGACCTCAGTTAATGCTGCAGACCTGGAGCTCGTAGGGGGTCCATGTTCACTACTGTGACTTAAAATCTGGAAGGTCTGTGACATGCTCCCGAAGTGAGTGACTGGTGCAGCCCCCACCATGTAGAATGACACTAGCTTGAAACCACAGTGTTCTCAAATTCCCAGCCATCTGGTGAGCCAGCTCACCCAGAGATCTGGATGCCCTGGGGTTCCTGGCATCGGGGAGCCCACTGATAGAACTGCCTAGAGCTGCACATCCCCTCAGGTGCTACAGCTGCTAAATCAACTTTGACATTGTTGTCACTTTCCTGGCTGCTGATAACTGAAACTGACAAATATATCAATTTCACTCAGATGTTAGGAAGACTCAAAGGAGAGCAGATTGTTTCACATTTTTGCGTTTCAGAATTTCTGGCTCATGAACTCTTTTGGAAAAAAAAAAGTTCATCTGATTAACTGATGGCTACTGTACTTTCTTTCATGACATAAAATTGCCTTTGAAAATAGACTCATTGAATATTCCTAATAGATAAAAATGCACTCATAAAAAGGAAAGTGAAATGGGGGTACAGTGAGTATCAGGCTACAATAACAGATGGAAAATAAGAATATTTAAAAAAAGTTTCTTGTTCAAAAAAGGCAATATTGATAGCTTTTTGGAAGGTCTAATTTACTATAAGGCATTAGCCAGTATTCTGAATATTTTGAGGCAAAGTAGCCTTTGTATAAAGTCACTTCTGTCATCCACAAAGATATTAAAATAATTGTTGCAGTTTTTAGTAACATCAAAATTAAGATGCTTCCTTCTTTAGAAATGGGAAAAATAAATAATTAGAACTCTTTCAGGAAACAAAATGGGATTGCCAATTTGTTCTCCTTAGTTCCTTCATTAAAGAACAACTCCAGTGAAACACTACAGACAATCTAATCATTATATAAAATTAAAATAAATCACTTGAAAAAAATGTTAATGTCTCTTAATTAAAATGCAAATACATAATTAACTATAAACTAGGAAGCTGGAAACTTGATAGTCATTTGAGCCACAATTCAGCAAAGCTCTTGAGCCTAAATCTGTGCCCATGACTTCTGCCTTAGGCTACATACAGACATTATCTTTCTACTGGTAGAGTTGCTTTTCTCCTGGAAGGAACTCTGAGCATTCATTTAATTTCTCTTGAGGCAAATATGCTCCCTCTGGAAGTCAGAGTAATCCCAGGATGACATCTGGAAGGTCTCTCCTATGAAAGAATACATGCATGCACACTAGACTGAAGTCTTCATAAAGTTTATCAAGTGTCGTACTGCATGGGAGCCCCAGTTACATGGCTAATTTTAAAGATGTGACTAGTTAAATTGTCTTCAGGAAGATTACTCATAAGTTTGGCATGTGTTTTAGTACCTTGCTTGAATCAGATTTCTGTATGTACTGTAGAAATGAGGAACACTAGATCCTGTGATTAGGACAAGGGAGGGGTTTTTGTGAATTCTGTATTTTTAAAAAATTAGTTAATTAAACACAATATATTTTTTCTGTGATCACCTCCCTTCTCCCCAAATTCTCCCAATTGTATAAACTTGAAACTGTGCAACTTGAACCCCAAGGATCTCTGAGAATGCATGAGGTGTTTTTCAACTGATAAAATTTCTCCCTATTTGAGATTACTCTTAAAGTAATTAACAAGCAAGAAATACTTTTTTAAAAATATAATGCATACTGACAATATTAACTTCTGATGAACTGATCACAAAGAACTTTTAAGGAGTGGTCTGTGTTGTCCTAGTTTATGAAGGATTTTTAAAGTCTGGCTTTATTTTGAATTTGCCCAAAAGATGATTCTTAATTCTACAAACAGCAATGTAAAAAAAGAATGCATTTTAGATGGTTTGAATTATTTGTCATTCTATTGTGACTTTTGTTTGCTATTTTACTACAATATGGGTGTGTCTACACGAGATGTTTACTTTGCAAGTCTCCCCACCAGCTGGGGCGGCTCTGACCAGGCTTCACATGTTGCACATGAATAAATTCCAGAGCTTATTGTTCTGAGTTATTTGCTCCCAGGAGCATGTTCAAATGGTGCACACAGGCGCAGTAAAGTCTGGAGCAATAAGCTTCAGAGTTCATTCATGTGCACTAAGTGCACATGTAGATGCGCCCCATGAAAACAGAAATAAAAAGTGATTTGTGATTGAAAGACCAAAATGTTTACAATATCATTTCAGCAATGACAGAACTTCTCCTATTTTTTCCCTGACAGAAGTTGGACAAATGGATCTGATTTCACAAAAACATTTTGATTTTGATATAACCATGTGTTTTGAGACTATATGATCTGACAAAGTTCACAGAGAAATGCTATCATGAATAACTTGCTTTTTCTAGTTTTATTTTATAAATAAGGTTTTGGATGCTCATTCGGTGCCTTCTTCCTTCCTGCCTGTCTGCCTGCCTTCTGAATATCTTGCTTACCACATCACTGAAGGCTGTCTTCTGGACAGTTTCATTTATGACAGTTGGGATCTTCAAAATTATTTTTTACATAATATGTATATGACAGGTGTCAGGGCTTGTTTTTATTTCAGAGTTTTGAACAGGTAATAATTGCTAGGGGGAACTTGATAATGCCTCTCCTTAACATATAAAACATTTGCATCATTATGCATGATGATGCTTATCCAGGTTCTAGAACATATTAGAAGCCCAGTATTAGATGCAGTTATAGAAATAGTGATGGATCTAAATTCCATTAGAAGACGCAGTTCCATGAAAGTTGGTCTACTTCATGAAATCAGGACACTGTGTAAAGTCGGGTTAAGGAAACAGAGAACAAAAGTTATGAATAGTTGAGAAACATCTCATCCCAGTATTTCTAAAATAAAAATGTGATTGTTTTTGTTTTTAAACAAGTTTTACATTGTTGTAACTGTCAAGTTAAATGGTACAAAATCAAAGTCATAATGGAAGCAACATTTTAGTTTTCACCAAAATGAAAATTTCTATCAGTTGAAAACAACATTTCTGTCACATTTTTCTTCATGGAAAACTTTAAAATTTTCACTCTAATACAGATAAGGCCAACTTCAAAATCTTGAAATCCTTTACATCTTGAAATCCTTTCACATAGCTATATCCCATTTTTCTGTCCACAGGATGTATGTAAAAGTATTCAGACAAAGGCATTTCCTTTTAATGACAAACACTGTGTATTTTTATTTGTTTGTTATTATCTAAGTAACAAGAAGCTTTAAAAAATAAATCTCGATAGATAGTGCTGAAGTAATGTTCAGTGAGCATAAATCCCCTCTCATCTGACTGACTGTTTGATTAGAGTTCTCATGTGTTGCTTTTCTGTATATAAGTGCTTATAGTCTGTGCTATAGTTCCCAGGCTGCTACTTGGAAAAGCTTTTTATAAATGGCTTTTCCTTTTTACATGACAAATTACTATTACACATGATGTTCTCTAGAGTAGGTATCTAGGTAACAATGATGATACTGCTCCTTGCAGAAGAGGGGGTGTAGGAGACAGGGAATAATCAATGATTTTTTCCAGTGATACGAGGAAAACTGAATCTCTTGGATTTGGCAGGTTACTTTGACATATCTGTCAAGAATTAACTATCCTGGTGACCTTTTTGATGCCTAGTTTGAACCATGATGATGATGATATTTATGGGTTTGGCTCTGTCTGACTGTATTCCCCAGTAGCTCGGGAGTTCATTTTGCTTTCTTCCCTAGCAATTTAGTCTCAGACTGAACATAGGTAAGCAGGGTACTACAAAATGCGCAGTTGTGGTATCCACTCTTCTCCAATCTGCTCCTATTCAGAGTAATTAATAGAAAATCTTTGTTTTTGAGGTTCTGTACAGCACAGACTAAGCATACAGAAAATTAGACTGAAATTAATCTCTCTCCTGTAATTCTAGATTACTTTTAGAAGTGCACACAGCTTCTAGCAATACATTTGTGCTTCTGAATTTTATGAGTTTCATCTCCCAGAATAATTTAAAGTTCAAAATTACACAAAATATAGCCCTTAAACAATATTTGAGCTATAGAATGGTGAATATATTATGAGAAAAAATCAGATTGCACATTTCTTGACCTAGGTAAGCATTAGGCAGGGCTGGAGTTGTTTATGGAAATCACCAGCAGAAATACTAAAATAATTAAATTTTGTTTTGTTCAAGTATTTTCTCTTTCAGCACTGTATAGTAGGCTGACATGTAAACTTCTCCCTTCGTTACTTACTCCTATCAAACTGTTTGATAGCTTCTAAAAATACAGTTAAGCTGCTGCTCCTAATATAGTCTTCTAGTTTCCATAACATACTGTCCCCTGCAAAGCTGTTCCCCACAGACTTTCCAACATCCTTTTGAAATTCCACCTCCTTAGAATTTATTCTAAAGAATGCATTTCTCTTTCCTTTGGAAGAATCACTGCTAGATGAACATATAGAGCTTATATGCTTAGAGGTCATGTGGCTTTAATTTTTTTGGAGATTAGCTGGAAAGCAAGGAAAATGAGCAACAATGTTTGAATAAATACATGTATAAAACAACAGATACAGATAAAGTAGGAAAGTTTTCCCAGAGCTTTGACAGAAATTTAATTTTATTGGGATGGAATGACTGGCTCGTAAAGTCAGGATAGATACTTTCATGAAGAGTATGGCTTTTGAAAAATTAGCTATTAACAGTTTTATCTTGTAGTAGCCAATGGTTTTGCAGGTGACTTTCAAAGATGCAAACTCAGGATGCAATACACACTGTTTGCTACCTTCCACCTCAGTATTTGGAAGTGGTGAATAGTTTCAGTCAGTCTTTCTGGTCTATGAAAATATGTGTTTATGTTTTCATATGCTCCTCAATACTGGCACTTGACTTTGAAGCTTTTGAAAATGGTTTTGTTCCTCACTGGGACAAAAAGAAAACATTTTGGTGAACTAACCTTAGAATTGAAAGTGCGCATGGGTCTCTGCCAGTCTCTGCAGGGCTGGTGGTGGCAGCTGGAAGGAGCTACTGCTGCCTGGGCTGCCTAGAAAGGTAGCCCAGTGGCAGAGCCACCTCAGCCCTGCTGTACACCCAAGGGTAGTGGGATGTGCCACGGGTTGGATGGTGCCTGAGGCAGGACTGAGAGACCCACTGTGGGCCAGTCAAAGTAACGCCACGGGCTGGATTTGGCCCACAGGCCATATTTTGCCCACCCCTGCTTTAAATTGATTTAAATTGGGTTAACCCCATCTAGTGAATGCCTCCACATGTACATGAGTTCACAGTACATCCCCAGGGCTGGAAAAACCCAGTCACTCACCTCAGCTGTGGGACTGTGCTGTTTCTACCTCCTTGATCCTGACTCGGCAATTTTTAGCACTCTGACTACTGCCTTCTCCCTCCCCTCTGCCCAAAGCAGGCAAATCCCCTTCCCCACAGACCCATCAGCTCCCACTCCAATTTTATATACATACACATTTGCCACATTCAATATATGATCACATGGATTAATTTAATCTGCATAATCATAGATTGGGTCTTGGTTGTGCAGGTGTTTGCAGATGCTGGGAGCCATGCCATGATGACATATTGACTCAGTATCAGCTGTCACTGGGGTGTTAGAGGTTACTTATTGAATGGCCAACCTTACTTGTTAGAAAACTTACATTATGGTACCTTAAAGAATTTTGTTCAAATATTGCATCAGCTAAAGTTGTCTTTGAGTTCTTTTGGATCATAGCACAAGCTGGTATAAATATAGACTGAAATCCTAATGCTTAAAAAAAAAAAAGACATCTCCAGGCTTAACTATCTGGTTTCTCTGTTTTTCTTCAAACTTTGTTTCATCTCTACATTAAGTCAAGAGACCTCAAAGTGTGTACTTTCCAGATGATCTTTCTCCAAAAGTATGCTGAAAGTATAAAGGATATTAAATACTATCACAGAAGACAAGTATTTTAATTTATTTTTTTTAATATTGGAATATTAAATTGCTCAAATACCTTCTCCCAGAGAATTCTTTCTAATAAAATGAAGAATGGTTTTCCTTACAGTACAGTACTTAATGCCATTTGAATTGGTAGAAAATTAATTTGAATACTCTGTGTACTCAGTGAGACTGGATTTGAGTATTTCTGTTCAGTAGAATGTATGGTCTATTAAAGTAAGGTCACTTGCGTGATGATGACTTGTATAAGCTGAGGCACTTCACTGAAATCCCAGGGTCAAAATCTTTTCATGCAGTTTTTCTTTGTGTTAAAAATGTTATTTGCTTGTCCTTGAAAAAGGACTGCCATTTGCTTCAATTGGATATGGGGGAAGGGACTATTTGGTGTATATGCCTTCTATTTTTACATTGATCAGTACAAAGAACATGTGGCTATGGTCTATATTTGTTTTCTGTACTATGCTCTACTCATTGATCTTGACCAATGCTACATTTTCACAATATTGTTTTGTCAGTAAAACATATTTGAGCAAATACAGCAAAGAATCAATTGAAATTCGTTGTTCCTGAATGCTATAACCTAAGTGTTACTGAATTGTCAAAGTGCAACCAAATCAAATAAGTTTTTGGCCTAAAAAAATGCCAATAGTGTAGACAGACAAAATAGGACCAATGGGAATATTGTATAGCTCAACCAGATCAGAATAAACTTTTTATAGCTGAGCAACTCTCAGCAATAACCAAGAGCTTGTGATAGTTGTTGCGGAAATGATGAAACAGCATCAGTTCTTTAAAAGTAATGAACAAAGACTTAATCTCTATCATTTAGTTTTGTCTCTGTCTGACAATGTGTGTGTGTGGAGGGGAAAGGGAGGTGTAAAAACAGTGCCACCCTTATTTATTTTTAAGTGTTATTGGAAGACAAACTGTAACAGGGCACTTAAGGCACTTGCCACTTTAAGTGGAGGAAAGGCTTCTTAGAAAGCTCAGGCAGCAGTCAGGGAAGTCACCTGACCAGCCAGGGGCTGGGCTTAAGGAGGATGTATATCAAGGGCTTGAGCTGGGCAGGTAGTCTAGCCCTGAGAGCCATGGAGGGAAGAATCTTTGAGCAGCAGCAAGGCTCCTGATACCATCTGAATGGGGGGGAAGCAAGATCAGAGATTTAGGGTTTGAGGGCATTAATACACAAACTTAATTGCATTTGCTCTACACGCAAGCTGAAGCAAACTGCACTGCACCGCTTGCAGTTGTATAAGTGGTGAAATGCACTTCAGGACACAGAAAATGGCAGCAGTGCCCGTTTGAACTAAAGCAACTCTGATGCACTTTAGTTCAAAAGTGCACCACTGCGATTTTCTCAGTGGCCAGTGCTGTGGTGCCTACATGAATAAAAATGCCCTGAGACTGCAGGGGTGGTGCAGGTCTCAAGTGGCTTGGGAGTGGGGCCAAGGCCCAAAGGATAGGAGCCAAGGCCAAGGAGTAGAAATCCATCTGTGATGAGAGAAAACCAGGGTCAGAGATCTGTAGCCCAGGAGGGGCATTGGCCTGGGTTAGGAACCCATCTGCAAGTATAAGAAGGACCTGAACTCCAGAGCAGGATGAAGTCAGACAGGGGCCCAGCAGGTGGGGGAGGCAGAAACTGGGTCAAAGACCCAGGACCACATGTGGGAGTAGCCAGGAGAGGTGAAGTGCCTGCGTCTAGGTGGAGGAGGTAGAGGCTTGCCCCTGGGAGGAGCAGAGAGTGCAGGCATGAAAAAGTGATCAGTAACAGCTGTGAGGCTTGGGCATGGCCAGGAGGGGAGATGAGGTGGCCACATAATTGGCCCTGAAGGCAAAGAGCAGCGACACCAGTGCTCATGAGTGAGATCTTGCTTGGGAAGCCCTGGTGTAGATTCCTGTTTCTAAGTACAGATACATCAAGGCATGGCATGTGAAAAGGGAAGATGCCCAAAAACAGCAAAGCAGACAAGAGCTGAAGGGCTTCAAGGGGCTTCACAGCTACCCCTGGGGTGGGACCCTGCTATACAAACCAAAACATTGTATTTGTCAATAATTTTGTAAGGTGCAATAAATACATTTAAATGTTAATTTAGAAAACAAGATGTTTGAAGCACAATGGTGATTCATGGGAGCAAGAAAAAGGAAAGCTTGTGCCTTTAGGGTGCATACAAGTGTTAGATTTAGATTTACCTAACCTTGGGCATGAAGGCAATAACGCAGCTTAAACTGCCCAAAAAACTGTGCACCCAATTTAAGTTAGTTCATATCAGGAGGTGAACTAACTTTAGATTGATCTTGGTTAAACCAGTGTAAAATGGGTTAACCTGATCTATCAAATGCCTGTATGCATTCACAGAACAGCCCTGGGTCTGGAAAAGCCCAGCCCAGGACTGCGCTGTTCCTATCCCCACAATCCCGACTGGGCTATTTTTACTTCCACCATGGACCCACTTGCTCTCTTGCCTGGACCTGTCAGCTCCCTCTGCTGACCTGCCAGCTCACCTAGATCTCACCAGTACCCCTGTCTCCCCAGGTTATTTATCTTGGCCTGCCCATACTGCTTCCAACAGTGGTGAATGCCTGCATGTGCTGCTTCTAGTTTAGGTTTAGGCAGCTTAAAGTAAGCTGCCTAAACCTGAACAGGTCCAGTGAATGCTTGTTCTCACTCTGAAGGTGCTGAGTTACATGAGCCGAACTTCTACTGCACTTTATAGGAGATTTGCTTGAGCACAGGATTTGCATACAGTGCCCAAAAACTGTCTTTACAAATTGGAAGACAAGGAATGAGAAGCAGGTAAGAGATGTATATAGCGTAAAGTGTTTTCTTCAAACTCTTGCCATGTGGACATTCTCTCTTGTACACATACTATTATTGCACTTAGAAACTGAATTTCTAACCTACTGCTTTATGCACTGACGCAACACTCGGTAGAATAGCAGAAAGGCTAGCTTTAACTACTACCAACAAGTTACAAAACTAAATAACAGAAAAATATTCTTTCCCAATGTAAAATAAGCTATTAGTCCTTAGTATTATCTTAGCTGCACAAAGATTTTTACCCAAAGCAGGCAAGAAGCAGTTCTTGTACAGCCTCATGGTGTGGATCATTCACTTTTGGCTGGGTGGCACAGGATGGCTTTTTGATCTTCCCTGGACTGCACCAACACCTTGCTAGCAGTGTCTTGCTTTTTACACTGTTTTAATTGCATAGCTTCAAAGCTTTCCTTCTTGACAGTTGGTTAATCAGAGTCCGAACAAAGCAGGCAAGGACAGAATTAATATATTACACAATTGTATCTTGTTTGTGTATTTGTGAAGTTTGTAAGCTTTCGATCAGTTTGGAATCAAATAGGATGGCTATTGATGAATGAGATATCTTTAGGAAGTGGATCACAGAATACTGTTTTTTAGTAGTTATTTTAACAATGGAACCTAATAAATAGCAGCATCTAATGGCTTATGGAGATAGTGAAGTTCAGAGACCATTGGATACAATAGAAGTCTGTTTCAGGATAATACATACTGGTTTAGCACAATAAGCATTTAAAGACTGAGTGCCTATTCTGAGAAATATACCTTAATTAATAAATGCAAATATGAGGTAGTGAGGAACAAAGGCCACTGGGGACAATAAGCATGAGTTAGGTTAGATGCAGTCACATAGACTGATTTAGTATAAAACTTTAGACAGATATTGGAAGTTTGCTTTCGGAAATACGGGGAATGTGTTAACCAGGATATACTTAGGCATGTTTTCAGTGCACCTTGGCTTTTGTCTCTTACACACTTTGCTTTGAAGTGGATACTTTAGGTCTTTTGTTTTATTTAGTGACACTTAGCTCAATGGATACGTAAATGTAGTTTGTAGGTTTCTCCTACAGAAAGCCACCTTTCTGGCTTGCTCTGAATCTTGTTACATTTATGCAATGAGTGTGTTAGGTCTCTGCCAATACTTTTAACCGTCACTTCTCAAGTGTGGTAGGAGGCTGAGAACTGTTCTTATGACTGTTGTTATCTTATGACATGGGACTTGTACTGGGTACCTCAAGCACTCCACTCTCTCTTATGCCTAACGGGTTGCAAGCCATTAGTGGAGTTTGATTTTCTTGTGGCAATCTTTTAACCACAACCCCGTCTTGCCCCAGCCATTGTCTTGCATTTTTATGCAAGAGACACTGTCCAAGCTTTCACAGTTTTCATATGCAGCACTATAGATGAGATTTCAGTGTTAACTTTCCTGGCATTTTATTTTAGCAGTACCGTGTCAAATGTTTACTTAAGCAAACAGTGCATTTAGAAAGGATCCCAAACCAATCATAAATGCCATCTTCCCAGCATGAATTATACAGGAGCTCCTTCCAATGCTTAATGAAATACACTTCTGGCTAGGCACTGGGAGCAAGTTCCTCATATTGAGAGATTACAGGAAGGTTATTTACTGACCTAGTTCTCTTTTCATAAGAGAGTAGTTGATTGACTGCTTCATGTTGGCACCTCAGAATTCCGCATTTAGTTTGAGGACCATTTTGATGCAACTTGTAAGCTGTCATTTGAATCACGGATCAACCTAGCTGAAAATCACAATTAGTCCCATGGAAATGTTTATATTGTGAAATTTATTTTTGTTTTGTCCTGGGACCAAAAAAAAGGATATATTTAATTATGGAAAGTCTTAGAGAAACTTGATATTTCATGCCTACATATCTGTTAGAAATTCTGCCAAACTTGGTTGTCTCATTTTAGCTTGATGAACAGAATGGAAACATTTCATTTTGGGTCAGTTTGATGTAATCTGTGGTCGTTTATGCAAATATGGTGGCTCATGGGAATTTTAGTTCAGATGACCCATGTCCACCTTTCCTTATTTTGGCTGGGCTCTATATTTGGATGATGTCTTCTAATTAATTGACTCCCATGTGGTACTATGACATTTCAACTAGGGCGACTGTGATGAATCATGTCAGATATTGTTTAATCAAGAAGTTCAGCTCATGAAACCACTTATGGAATGACACTTGGTAACTAGGATTTCACGGGCCTCTGATGTTTGCCTCAACTCCAGGAGAGGTATTTTAACAGTCCCCTTCACCCAAGCCATGGCATTTAAAAATTACAGGAACCTTGAGCTGTACCCAGCTGACTTTCAAGGACCCACACATAGAATCAATCACTAGAGATTTCTTGCTTGGTGCCCTTGCTGACACTTTAGATAGGGCCAGAGATGTGGATATGATACAAATAGATATTTGCAATGCAAACCAAGAGTTGCATTTATGTTACGCTTTTTGCCAAGAAACTCCAGTTGGGAAGAGGTAACATGCTTTTTCCTCTACAAACCACTGAAACAGATATATATTTGCTTTTTGCAGTGCAAAAGGGGGGTATTTTGTGCTACAAATATACGTCTGTGACCTCCATGTCACTCCATATACAGCAATGGGATTCACAGATTCTTTAGTTATAAAAGTGCAATTTTGTAGCAACTTTGCAACATGAGCCATTCTCTGTGTTTTCCATATTAGGATGCTTTGAAAGTAGCAAGAGAAACGCATTTGTATGGTGGTTTCCCCCACCCCCTTCCTCCTTGCCCCAACCCAAAAAAGCATGAGACCTTCTGTACACTGGGTGTTTTTGAGCAGGAACAAGTTGGTGGTCTTACTTAAAAAGAAAGTTAAAACTAAAACCCCCATATATATTGTTAGAGCTGCTCTGGTTTATACACTTAGGCACAGTTTCTTTATCATCCTCACAGTCTAATACTGTCACAAGGCAGAGTCATTTTTATTTCATTTTTGAGCATCAAGTTAGGTCACTTAACAGTGATACACCAGGAAGGCAAACCACTGGTATTAACAGAAGAATGTGTTTTCCAGATCAGATTTATTGATCAAAATTAGAAAGGGATTCACCTTAATTAAGCTATCATAGCCTTTACATTGTTTCAATCAATACTGATGAACAGTGTAGGAAAGCTGTCTTAAGTACTGTTTCTCAAATATAATTAAATGAGGGCATAATGTTTTGCAGTGGAAGAGATAATGCATTCGCTGAATTTAAATTGGGGAAAACAGAAGACAAAGGTTTAGCTGTGCACTGAGATATATTGAATTAAATGTTTGGAGGTTTAAGCGAAAAGTTTTTCTTTCACTTTACAGTTTCCCCAAATTCTTGTATTTACTGTTGTACAGCGATTGCAGAAACCAAAGGATTTCAGGCTATTTTTTGTAAGTTGATACCAGACAATTTAAGCTTTGTAGTCTAACCAATCACATACAAAGAATCCCACAACTACTGTAACTAATTAGGAAATGGGTATTTTGTTATACGAAGGTTCAAAACATTCAGAGTTGCTTACATTATAAACAGCGCATGGTGATCAGGCCAGTCAGTCCACACTGGGAGAATCTAGACCTTCAGTAACCTCCTGAATGAAGGATATTCACTTCAGAAATGTAACAACACATTGGAGTGACTTCTTTGTCAGACGTGCAAGGGAGACATTTTTTATGTAAGAACAGAAAAACCTCGGGGGTACGTACAGATGGTATGTTTAGATTGACTGAACTAGGGTTAAGTTGATCTAAATGCCCTTATCTACATGCACTTTGGGGATTTAAATTGGGTCAAAAATGTCAGGTCCAATCTAAGTTAGTTCCCCTAAGAAGGTGAACTAACTTTAGTGAAGGACAAGTTAACATGCTCTGTTGAACAACTGCATGTATTTGCAGTGCAGCCCCAGGGCTGGGAAACCAGCTGCTCTCCCAGCCCTGAGGCTGTGCTATTCCTATGCTCCAGCCCCCCTCACCAGGCTATTTTTAAGACCCCAAACCCTTTCATCCTCAGGCAGACAACCCCTATTGCAGACCTGCTAACTCTGTCCCACAGATACAGTAGCCCTCCTGATTCTCCTGATTCTCCCACTCCCTCCCCTCTACAGACCTGCTATTCCCCCCTAATCCCTTCCTAAGTTGCTTACACTCATTGGGGGGGTGAGACAGGCAGGTGGTGTGTGCCCTTTGTCCAAGGTGGCCTTGGTTTCTCTTTTTGGGGACTGTGAACAAGTCCAGTTATCAAAAGGTCTGTACCCGTCCGGTCACTAACCTCCAGGCGGAAGTGTACCATCCCCGGAGCTGCGTACGTCAGAACCCGCCTGCCACGACTTTGATGATTCCTAGGTTCAGTGTTTTCTTCTGATGTGCGCAGGTCCAAAAACGAGACTTCCAGTTATCCCAGAGGTGGGATCTTTGAGGGCTCCTTCCTCCCCTACACCTTCACCCGGGCCTCCATGTCAAATCACAGTTGGCTTTCCAGTCTCTCCTCCCTCTTTAGAGAGAGTGAAGGCCAACACCTTAAATATACGAGTCCCGAAATCAACAAATCATGGGTCACACAGTCAGTTCCACTCCCGGGCACTAGGTCCCGAGTTCCTATGGTTAGTTGGCTTCAATAAAGTTCCAACGTCCTTTATCAGGGAACTCCTTTCCGTCCCCTCAGAGTCCTCCCCTTCCTGGGGTAATTCCTTCACTTGCCGGGATGCACTATGGCTGAGACTAGCAGCCCTATAAGCTGAGCTGCCTGCCGTGCAGACTCAGCCGTGGTGAGGCGCCTCCGGCTGCCACGACTCCCACAATCAACTTCGGGGCCTATTGCCCCCTTCGTCTCGCCCCTCCAGGGCCTTACCTTTGCCCCAGAATGTACGGGCCGGTCGCATGTCAGTGTGCCTCCGCTGCGCTGGACTTCTGCCGGTGATCTGCTCCCGCACCGGCACTTCTGGTTCCCCGCTCCTTCGTTCCGGTCTGGCTTTTAAGCCAGCCGGTTTCGCCTCACACCTGCAACAGGTGAGTAAGTGCCCCGCCCCCTGGGGCCATGGGTGGGCTGTCGCTGTGGAGCCTTCTGCCCCGCGGGTCTCGGGGCTTGACCGCCCCGCTGCACTCACACAGGGACTCTTTCCTGCTCTGAAATCCATCCTTTTTTATCTTTTGTTCCCTCTGACTATCTCTGAGCATTGTTGCTTGGTCTTCCTGTGGTTCTTATACTGTCCACCTTCTGTCCTGTCAGCATATCTGTTTCTTTGTTTCAACAAACCCATCACATGCACACATCTTAATTTGTTTATCTACCCATCTCTTAATTAGGTCTGTTCACCCAAACCAGGAATTTCAAGAGACTGTTGCCTAATGCTACCTCATCTCACATTATGCCCACTTGTCCGTTGGCCTCAGACACAGTGGGCCTTGAAGAAAATGGTCACAAACAGGCTTTTAGAAACCAGTTAACCCTTGCCATCTCCCTGGACCATTGCCCTAATGTCTCAAGGCACCTATCATATTTAGGACATACTGCCATTGAGGTTAATGGTATTTTTTCTATTGACTTTAAAAATACTTAATATTCAAATTTGTTGTTAATAACCAATTTGCTAAATAAGGTTGATCAAAATACACATCTTGCACTTGTTTTCATAAGTTCATATAATTGACAGTCACAGCTGATTCATCTCCCTTTCTCACAGTGACTTTGAATAACTGCAGCCATTAACATTAGTCTTCTACATCTTGTTCTGCACTTGACTTACAACATGTACTCACATGTATATGTGTTATGTTTTATCAATACCATCGAGTTGTTCATGCATAATACATATGCATGTGCAAAAGAAGTTGTTCTCCAAATATTCTTTGGAACTACAATATATATAGTCATGAATAAATGTTTTTTTTTTACCTGGAGCTTGAATTATATAATTGAAGTTAGACATTATGGGAAGACTAAAGATGAAATAATAGGATTATTTTAAATTTACACAAGTGGAGAAATAATTTGTATACCTTGTTGAATATTAATAAAGCATGTAGCAGAGCAGGATAAAGACTGATAAATTGTATTATACAAGTTATCTGCACGGAATTCCAAAGAAAATGGTTTGCTCATACTTCAAAGGTAGTCACTATTTTTTTGGCTTGAATTGTGGTAGGTGCAGACTATATCAATTCTAAAATATAGTTAGACATGAAATATCTACTACAGTAAAAATACCAAAACCAGTATGAAAAGGAGAGTGGAAACTCTTTCTAGCTAGCCACTAAAACAGAACTGTGTTCTAGATGTAGGAGTTTTGGGGGAGGCAAAACCCACCATATAATTTCCCCCCTCTCCTCCTATTTTTTCTCTTGATCTCAAGACGGAAGAGAGAATATATCTTGCTTTGGACTTCAAAGCTTTATTTTAATTTCAAATAGCCTTTTTTAACACTGTGTAAATCACTAAAACAGCTTTACGGGTCTGGCTTCAAGACAGCTAATACTTTCAACTCATTTAAATCAAGGCCTGGGGCCTTTAAATAGAGGAAACAGCTGTAACAGTTTCTAAAATGTATATGAGATGCACTGCCATTATAGCATGGTGTTGGAAGCTTCTGAGAGAGAGGGAGCACCTAGGTAGCTGCTTTAGATACTCTGAAATCTAGTTTGCTTTTTTATATTTGATACAATAGCAATCACATTAATAGAATGTGAGGTTCCTTTTCCAACAATGGTTTATAGCACTTCAGAAATAAGCCTTCTGCTTTGCCTCAGCATTTCTTTCTCAAGAGAGATCAGAGCACAGACTCTGACTGTATTAATGTTGTCCTTGAATAAAGATCTTGTGGCCTTTTACCCTATTAAAATAAAATATAATTGAAAACGGTCAAATGCAGTAAGTGGACACTCTTTTCTGAGAGACTGGATTAAGATTTCTCTGAAAATAAATTTCTGGAAAGAAGATTCTAATTTTCTTTCTTCTTCCTTTTTCTTTCTATATGTTCAGATGGAAGACGTCATAGCCCGTATGCAAGACGAGAAAAATGGGATTCCTATTCGTACAGTTAAAAGTTTTCTTTCCAAGATACCCAGTGTCTTTTCAGGTAAGATTCAAAGTATGTTTTGTACTGCTCAAACGATTTGGCTCTAGCCAGTACAAAGGGGTGTTTATGCAGAAATAAATTATTTAACAAAAGCTTTTTTTTTTTAAATCCATGAACATATCTGATCTGGCAGAAAATGTGAATCCATTGACAATTTGAATTGTTGGATAATAGGCCATTGTTGAGCATTGTTATGTAGTTTCTTATGTGCTGGAAAGGATTTACACAGGTTTTTTTGTAAAGTGTTCAGTGACTTAAGACAATGACTAAAGAAAGGCGGTATGTTAGTGTAACAGTTGCATTCAAATCTGATTATAAAACAAATTAAAATATGAGTGCAGTAAGTTTGCTTGTTTGTCTAGTCCAATATATGAAGAAGATAACTCCCATCTCATGGGAGGATCACTCACCAAAATCTGAGCGGCCGCAAAGCTTCCACTCATATGTGGATGACCTCTACCTGACTCAAGAAGTCTATGGGCCAACGAGAGCCAAAGCGCTGCTTGACCTGGTACTGGCTACTGGGGATGACCTAATCAGTGACCTAGTGATCAGTGGGAAGCTGGGTGACAGCAACCATGAGCTGATCACCTTCACCATCTGCTGTAAAGCTGGCAAGTCAGTCAGCAACATGGAAGTCCTTGACTTCAGGAAAGCCGACTTTGACAAGCTCAGGAGGCTGGTCAGTCAGGCCCTAAGGGACCTCTCCCCAGGGAGAGGGGAGTTTAAGAAGAGTGGTTGCTCCTCAAGGAAGTGATCCTCAATGCACAAGCTAAGTCTATTCCACCTTGGAGGAAAAGCAACAAAAGGGCACAGCAGCCCCCCTGGCTCTCCAGGGACCTAGCAGACCTCCTGAGGCTAAAAACAAAGGATGGAGGACAGGATTCACCTCCAAGGAGGATTATTTTGCACTGGTCTCATCCTGCAGGGAGCAAACCAGGAAAGCCAAGGCTGCAACTGAACTCCAACTAGCTTTCAGTGTCAAGGACAATAAAAAGCCCCTTTTCAGATATATAGGGAGCCAGAGGAAAAGCAAGGGCAACACTGCTGAACCAGATGGGGCAACTGACAACTGATGCCCAGGAAAAAGCCAATCTATTAAATGGGTACTTTGCGTCAGTCTTTCATCAGTCCCAGCCCATACCTACTACGGGACAGGGAGGTCCAGGTAAGGGAGATCCCCTTTCCTCCATTAATGCTGACCTCATGAAGGAACATCTTGAGAAGCTGGATACCTTCAAGTCAGCCGGCCCTGACAATCTACACCCCAGGGTACTCAAGGAGCTGTCAAGCATCATAGCCCAGCCCCTGGCATGGATCTTTAAAAACTCCTGGCGCTCTGGTGTAGTGCCCAAAGACTGGAAGAAGGCCAATGTGATGCCTATCTTTAAGAAATGGAGGAAAGTGTATCTGGCTGACTATAGGCCCATCAGCATGCCTTCTATCCCGGGGAAGATCTTAGAAAAGTTTATTAAGGAGGCCATCCTTAATGGACTGACTGACGCCAACATCCTAAGGGATAGCCAACATGGGTTTCTTACAGGTAGGTCTTGCTTGACCAATCTCATTTCCTTCTACGACCAGGTGATCTATCACCTGGACAAGGGAGAAGAGATTGATGTCATATATCTTGACTTCAAAAAAGCCTTCAATCTGGTATCCCATGATTACTTCTTGGCAAAACTGGCCAATTGTGGCCTTGGGTCCACCATGATCTGCTGGCTGGGAAATTGGATCCGTGGTCAGACCCAGAGGGTTGTAATTGATGGAAGTCACTCATCATGGTGCCCTGTGACCAGTGGGGTCCCCCAAGGCTCTGTCCTTGGACCCATATTGTTCAACATCTTCATCAATGATGTGGACATTGGAGTGAGGAGCGGACTGGCCAAGTTCACCCATGACACCAAACTTTGGGGCAAATCATCCACACCAGAAGACAGGAGGCTGATCCAGGCTCACTTGGACAGGCTCAGCAAATGGGCGGATGAGAATCTGATGTTGTTTAACAGTGAAAAATGCAAGGTTCTCCACCTTGGGAGGAAAAATCTGCAGCATCCTTATAGGCTTAGCAGTGCTATGCTGGCTAGCACTATGGAAGAAAGAGACTTAGGGGTCATTATTGACCACAAGATGAACATGAGCCTGCAATGTGATGCTGTGGCTAGTAAAGTGACCAAAATGCTGGCTTGCATTCATAAATGCTTCTCAAGCAAATCCCAGGATGTCCTTCTCCCCCAGTACTTGGCATTGGTGAAACCGCAGCTGGAGTATTGTGTCCAGTTTTGGGCTCCATAATTCAAAAAGGATGTGGAGAAGCTTGAGAGAGTCCAGAGGAGAGCCACGCACATGATCAGAGGTCAGGAAAAGAGATCTTATGATGACAGGCTGAGAGCCATGGGGCTCTTTAGCCTGGAAAAGCGCAGGCTCAGGGGTGATCTGATGGTCACCTATAAGTTTACTGGGGTGACCACCAGGATCTGGGGGAACGTTTGTTCACCAGAGTGCCCCAAGGGATGACGAGGTTGAACGGTCATAAACTACTACAAGACCATTTCAGGCTGGACATATGGAAGAATTTCTTTACTGTCTGAGCCCCCAAGGTCTGGAACAGCCTGCCATTGGAGGTGGTTCAAGCACCTACATTGAACACCTTCAAGAGCAAATTGGATGCTTATCTTGCTGGGATCCTATGACCCCAGCTGACTTCCTGCCCTTTGGGTGGGGGGCTGGACTCGATGATCTCCTGAGGTCCCTTCCAGCCCTAATGTCTATGAAATCTATGAAATTTTTGCTGCGGGAAAGGAAGTTGCATTGCTTAGCATGCCATGTGGTACCAAAAGTGGAATTTTTCACTGACTCCCACAGAAAACTACCTTCTGAGCTGAGGCACGATGGCTATGAATTCAATCTTAATAGTCCAAGTGCAAAGATTTTTTTTGTCTTGTTTTGTATGTACTATTTATGCCTTGTGAATATTAATCACAGAATGATTAACATGGTTTTATGGTACCTATGCCCAAGAGAGGCTGAATTCTAAACATCAAAAATCTTAGAGAAGTCTGAGATGTTCATGGAAGCTTGCATAGTGCCTACCACGTTTATAACTAATCCACATCTATCTTTTATAAGTGAAAATATCCACTTCAATTTTAATTCTACCAAATGACCACAGAATTTCTTCTAAGTGTATACCACTGGCAGATCTAACCGTAAGTAAAGGCATAAATAGTTTTTGTAGTGGAGAAGGTGACCTGATCAAAGAAAATAAACCATACAAATGTTCCATCTCTCACTTTATAACTTCTGAAATATCTATATTTGTGATTAAGACTGCTGGAGACAAAGTTAATTCTCAGCTATGAAAAACAACAGAAACTGACCCCTCATAAATGGACTTCTATATTTCAGAAACTTGTTGACTGTATAGTTTCCAAAAAGGTTTTATAGTGACTGCTTTGTTCTGCTTCTCTTTGACTGTCAAGCCCACAAAGAGTCATGCTTGTAAAAGCATTATTTAAAAAAGTACCTCATATATATAAACAAACTTCCTTTATAGATAACAAGGATTATCATTAAGTCAACATTAATTTTTCCTTGCTCTATTTTGTGCATCAAATATAATTTTGGTACCTTTCACTATCTGATGATAAAAATAAGGGAGTTCAATTTTTCATGAGTTCTGAACATAACCTATTTCCCACTGTTCAGGATGCTTCTGTTTTGCAGTATTGTGGGACTACAGATAACTTGAGTACATAACCACACACACTAAGTAGATAACTTATAAATAAAATTGTATGTATGGCAGTACCCTTTGCTGCATGGAAACCAAACTGCTCCACTTTGCTAAAAGTAATGGATATTCTTTAACTAATATATTAAGGGTTCCTACCTTTGGAACAGGGTATGATGATATGGTTCAGGAGCACAATGATGTTTAGTGACCAGAATATAATAATTATTGGGAAGCTGTGTGTGTCCACTGTCCACAGATTTCATATGGCATATGTACAGCATGTTTACTGATATACATTTATCTAAGAATTATTCAGTCAAGTAGATAAAATTCATTTTTTTAAATATTGTGGAAATTAATAAGTCACTCTCTGTAAACAGAGCTTAATAAAGTGTTGCTTGACATGGAAAGGGATGGCTGCAGGGCTGTATCATGGATACACAGTTGTTGTTTGAGATCTATATAGATTAGTGTATATTGCAAGCCTTCATCTTTGAACAAGATCCTGAAGAGGGTGTGAGTAGCAGTAACAGAAATGCATGTTGGTTGGTAAGAGTTTTGGTGCATGTTAAAAGTATGGGCAAATGTTATCTTTTCCCAATACCTGTCACTGGAAAGGATAACGAAATGAAATGATAACAACATATTTTGTTACTGTAGATAAATCGCCAATTCTGTATAGTGCACACATGTACATATGCACCCCACTTAGTCCTCATGAAAAGCCCTAGTCTTCGGTACTAAAACCATGAGTGTAATTTTTTTTTCAAATCTGAATTCTTCATTCAGAATTTCTTATTAGTCTTGGGCATACTTTGTACTGTTTTAAAGAACTGTGAAAGGTTCAGGCAAGGAGAATGTTTCCAGCACCTTCTATTACATAATGCCCTAATCCTAAAAAACATAACATTTTGCTAGGGAAATATTTATTTTTCAATATATTTTAACTCTTGTGAATAGTTGAACAAATTCAAATTTCACAGGTAAACTGACAAACACCATGATCATTCTCTTTCAAATTGGTCCCCACATAGACAGTGTAGGCACACTGCATGCATTAATTCTGGCTGTTCAGGTTAAAGTCAAGAAGTGCAACATACATCACACTTTTTTCATTTGCTCTGAACCTCCCTGTAATATGGCCCCCTCTACATGTTGTACTTTAAGCATGATTAACCAGTTAATTGTGCCTAAAGTTGTGACCCAGCTACACATTCAACCAATTAGTGGCATGATAAAAGAAAAGCTACAAAGTTATTTCACAAAAAATGTGTTCTAACTTTGTAGCTTGATCTAATCACACCATTAACTGAATGTGTGGCTAAGTGCTCCCTTGTGGCTGGGAGCCCTATCAGCTAAGGGGCTTCCAGTCACAGGGGTGTACTACCCGCGGACAGCTCTGCAGCTGACAAGGCTTGCAGTAGAAGTGGTGTTCCTGGTGCTGTCCCCACTGCAAGCCTTGTCAGCTGTGGGGCTTGCAGCAGGGGCATCAATGGGAATACTCCCACTGCTGGAAACCTCCTTGGCTGCAGGGCTCGTAGAGGGGGCAGCAGGTACAATGCTGCCACTACTGCAGGCTGTGCACATCACAAGGCTCACAGCAGTGGCGAAGTTCTCCTCACTGACTCTCTTGTGAGCTCCACCACCCCCATTGCAAGTCCTGCAGCCGATGAGGTTTGCTGTGGTGGAAGAATTCCTAGTATTACCCCTGCCATGAGTCCTGCAGCCCATGTTGGCTGCGGAGCTTGCAGCAGGGACAATGTGAGAAATGCTGCCCCCACTGTGAGCCCCATCAGCTGTGGGGCTCACAACCAAGAAAGCTGGTGCAGAGCGAGCCTGGAATCATAAACCCGTGCTCCCCCTGCACGGGTGATAAGGTGTAATGGGATCTAATGTGCAATTCTACAGTTGCACTTCCTGCCAAGAACATGATCCACACAATCATGCCTCCTGCCATGCACATGTAGCATAGCAGGAGGCATAATTGTGTGAATTATACCTCAGATCTCATTGCGACCTTACCTGCACATGTAGAGGGGCTCTATGTGACACACACAGACAAGGTTCTTTGGGTGAATCTTTTATTAAAACCAGCTTAAGTAGATGGAAAAAATTACACCCCTATGTACAACCTACACCCCTATGTGACATGCAATGAGGTATTTTAGGATAATGCTGTATGTTGTTGTTAAGTAAAACAACTTGCCATTTGATTTAATATTTTTTTTTTAAATCCAGGATGTGTATGCTTAATTACCTATCCTGCAGATTGATGGTTCAGGGGAACTTCTGCACCGGCAATATGGCACAATGGGATTTAATGTGGGATCACATAACTTCCCATCGTGTCTTTATTTTAACATTGGTCAGGGACCAGAGAAAATACTTCTTTCTTTTCATTGAGTCTTATTACACATAACCTTTTGCGTTGTTATGATAGTTAATTTCAAATGTCACTCACTTTTATTCAGAATACTGTAAATTCTAAAATTTAGAAAAATATTAAATTAAGAATTGTATCTGTCTTTACATTTTCAGTTGAATGTTGTGATTGTAATTTGTCACTTTTTATAGTAATTCCTTTTAGGTTTTAGAAATACAATATCAAATAGAGATTAATTCATAATTCTTCCATAGTTATATTAAATGAGGGATTATACCAGCCTTTATGCAGAAGGGGAAGTTATACAATTTAATGCACTTGTATAGAACAGGTGTATTTTTACTGACATGGTTTGCACATAAACAACTTAATTTTAAAACCACCATTTAGGTTTTTTTTTCTCTTTAAGAGTGCAAATTGATTGGCAAGTTACAATTGTATGGCAGTCTGTTTTTAAAGCTATTCTTTAAAACTCCTAGAATGCAAAGAATATGAATCCACACGATCTATGCATCTTCTGCATCTGGGTATGCCTGTATGTATGTGTGATGCTGTGAATCTTTAACTATAATACCAAATAATTTTGTTTAAAGGCAAAATTCAGGGAGGAATAACTCTACAGAACTTAATGGTATTAAATCAGAAATTAACTGGGCCCTATTTTCCAAACTTCTTAATCCAAATATTTCCTAATTCTACAAAAAGGTCTGCTCTTGGATCAAGACCTTATGTGACAAGTCTCAGTCTAAACATTTTTAGTTTCCAATTATAAACCTTTGAAAACAGAGAAAGGTAATAGGAGTGATGGCAGCACCCAGCATGCTGCTATAACTCACTTCTTAGGACATGGGGACTCATGTGCACATAATAACTACCAGAAGTGTTACAGTTTCATAGTTTCATAGTTTGTAGGGTCGGAAGGGACCTGAGCAGATCATCTAGTCCGACCCCCTGCCATGGCAGGAAAGAATACTGGGGTCAAACGACCCCAGCAAGATGTTCATCTAACCTCCTCTTAAACACCCCCAGGATAGGAGCCTGCACCACTTCTCTTGGAAGTTGGTTCCAGACCCTAGCCGCCCTGACCGTGAAGTAGCGCCTCCTGATATCTAACCTAAACCTACCCTCTGCCAGCTTGTGACTGTTATTCCTGGTCACTCCTGGTGGTGCTCGGGGAAACAGTGACTTCCCCAGTGCCTGCTGATCCCCCCTGACTAGTTTATAACAGGCCACAAGATTCCCCCTCAGCCTTCTCTTGTGGCGGCTGAACAGGTTCAGGTCCCGCAGCCTGTCCTCATAGGGCCTGCCCTGTTGTCCCATGATCATACGAGTGGCCCTCCTCTGGACCCTCCCTGTCGACATCCCTCTTGAAGTGCGGCGCCCAGAATTGAACGCAGTACTCCAGCTGCGGCCTGACCAGTGCCGCATAGAGGGGGAGGATCACCTCCTTGAACCTGCTCGAGATGCATCTGTGGATGCATGCCAAGGTGCGGTTGGCCTTCCTCACTGCCTCTCCACACTGCCGGCCCATGTTCATCTTGGAGTCAATGATGACCCCCAGATCCCTTTCCGCCTCCGTGCTGACAAGAGGGGAGTTCCCTAACCTGTAGGTATGGTGCCGGTTGTTCCTCCCGAGGTGCATCACCTTGCACATGTCTGTGTTGAATCCCATCCTATTCTCATCTGCCCACCCTTGTAACCTGTCATAGTTTCATAGTTTCATAGTAGCTAGAGTCGGAAGGGACCTAGGTAGATCATCTAGTCCGACCCCCTGCCTTAGCAGGAAAGAGCACCGGGGTCAGATGACCCCGGCAAGGTGCTCATCTAACTTCCTTTTAAAAATCCCCAGGCTAGGAGCCTGCACCACTTCCCCTGGAAGCTGGTTCCAGGCCCTAGCCACCCTGACTGTGAAGTAGCGCCTCCTAATATCTATTCTAAACTTACCCTCTACCAGTTTGTGACCGTTATTCCTGGTCACTCCTGGCAGCGCACGGGGGAACAGGGACTCCCCCAATACCTGCTGATCCCCCCTGACCAGTTTGTAGCAGGCCACAAGGTCCCCCCTTAGCCTTCTCTTGTGGAGGCTAAACAGGTTCAGGTCCCGTAGCCTCTCCTCATAAGGCCTGCCCTGCTGACCCCTGATCATACGAGTGGCCCTCCTCTGAACTCTTTCCATATTGTCCACGTCCCTCTTGAAGTGTGGCGCCCAGAACTGGACGCAGTACTCCAGCTGCGGCCTGACCAGTGCCGCATAGAGGGGGAGGATCACCTCCCTGGACCTGCTCGAGATGCATCTGTGGATGCATGACAGGGTACGATTGGCCTTCTTGACTGCCTCCCCACACTGCCGGCCCATGTTCATCGTGGAGTCAATGACGACTCCAAGATCCTTTTCCGTCTCCGTGCTGGCAAGAGGAGAGTTCCCCAACCTGTAAGTGTGGTGCCGGTTCTTCCTCCCCATGTGCAACACCTTGCACTTATCAGTGTTAAACCCCATCTTATTCTCATCCGCCCACCGTTGCAACCTGTCGAGGTCTGATTGTAGCCTGTTGCATCCTTCCAATGTACCCACGTCCCCCCACACCTTAGTGTCATCAGCAAATCTGAACAGGGTGCTTTTTACCCCCTCATCCAAATCACTGATGAAGATGTTGAACGGTGCGGGCCTGAGGACCGAGCCCTGCGGAACCCCACTGCCCACGTCCTTCCAGGTTGAGAAGGACCCATCCACTACCACCCTCTGGGTGCGGCCCTCCAGCCAATTGGCGTCCCATTTGACTGTGTGGGTGTCGATACCACAGCCCTCCAGTTTCTTAATGAGAACAGGGTGAGAGCCTTCCGGAAGTCCAGGAAGACGATGTCCACTGCTACCCCTGCGTCTAACAATCTGGTGATCTGATCGTAAAAGGCCACCAGGTTGGTCTGACAGGACCTTCCACTGATGAACCCATGTTGGTTATGTGGGTGACTGAGAGCCTTGGCTCCCCTCAAGAAGAGGACTGTTACCTGAAATGCATAAAGCTTTCTACATGTCCATCATCTTAGCCCTCCCCCCCCCCCAAAAAAAAAGGTGGTGCCTATGATACCTACCATTAATTAATAGAAAGAGACTCATGCAAATTTTTCTGCATGAAGATGAAGTTCTGGTTTTTTTAATATGCACATAACTACAGTTAATCCTGTAGTGCCTGACAAAGTCAAATGGAGCTATAATCATATAAACAGTCGTATATGATTAAGGAGGATGAGTAAGCCACACTGGCCCAGTTCCTGCTGAGGCTCAGCCTGAAAGAACTGCCAGAACTTTTTTAGCTTTGGGCACTGACTACTTCGACATGTAACTCATGTTGCCCCCTGATTATTCAATCACATAATGCTGATCAGCATAACATGATTGTGGTGCATTTTCATAGTTCTGTGACAACCAGTAGCAACAGTAAAATGCTGCAAAACCCACCTTTTACACTGCAACATGCTCAGTTTTTGTTCTGCGATCTTTTCAGATCCCACAAACTAAAGTCTTGTCTACACTTAGAATTCCACCAGGCCTGTAGATCTGCAGGATATCTGCTCTGATGTGCTGCAATCACATTGCATTGGAGCAGGCTCAGTTAATTGAGACTTCACCACAATCAATTAATTGAATCTGCTGGAGCATGCTAATTAGCAGGTTGTGTATTTATTGTCAGCATGTCATGTATTCAGCATCCTGTGCTTCAAAATGGCTGCAGGAGCGCTTTTAACTAAAGTTTGTCAAATAAGTTTTAGTTAAAGCATCCCTGTTGCCATTTTGAAGCACAGGATGCTGAATACGAGATGCTGAGGGTGCTTTAATTGGAGCAGCTCTCAGGCGCCGCTCTAAAATGCCCTTCCCTCCTACCCCCAGAGCATATGTAAAGATGCCCATAGAATCATAGAAAATTAGGGTTGGAAGGGGCCTCAGGAGGTCATCTAGTTCAAGCTCCTGCTCAAAAGCAGGACTGTCCCCAACTATCTCATCCCAACCAAGGGTTTGTCTAGCCAGGTCTTAAAAACTTCTCTCATTTTGAGTTTTGGGGCATTGATTATCATGGGATAGATATTCTACACTGTTTGTATCTTCTCAGCTAGCTGTGTCCCACTTCAATCCAAAGAAATTGATTATCTTTATCAAGAACTTCTTTAAAAATAAGCGTGTAGCACTGGGTCTGGGTCATCCTGATGAAGACCTCTGTGCATTTTTCCTCTTTTCTCAAGCACACTGTAGGGCATGTAATAAATGCACGTATTTCCCCACGATTCCTCTTCTGTCTTGGCATAGTTCATTTTCCTTTGAACCTGTGCTCTTTGCTAAAACAGTCAAGCCAAAAGCACCACAAATGCATTTTTAGAGAATTGCATGTTCTTTACCTCAGACCCTCTGAAATGGCAATCCAGCACAAGAACAACCTTCAGTGTCCTTGTCATCTCAAAGCTCAAGTCCCCCCCATGTGAGCACCTAACTTGTTGGTGTGAGCAGCTTGACTGTCGAGTTTATTGATATTGAGGTATACACTTATTTGAAAAAGGTGTTAAAGTCATGGGTTGTAAAACATGGCAATATGCAGGAGGTTACTGGTGGGTTTGAATGCTTAGGGCTCCCAAATTTTAATTTGGGATATTGATGGTACTTATGCAGCCATTGTTTGCTCACCAGAAAGGGCCTCAGAATTTATAAAATAGAAAGGGTTTCCTTACCCTGGTTGATCATGTTGGCAGCTTCACCAACAGCAGTGCAAGTGATCTGGGATGATCCATGATGTTGGCATCTTTAGAAATATGTAACTACTTCCTATAAAAGACAGAATATTTGCTCCTGGGACTGCAATAGTCACTTGTCTTGTTCAGATTTCCTACTATTGTTCTGGCTGATATATCTTACCCTCTGCTTCCCTGGTTCATGAGAACTATACCAGATACTTGGATAGTAGAAAAGAACTGTTTAACTATCATTGAGCAGTTACATGATAGCAGTGGATTATGCATGTGAAAGGGAGATCACATTGTTTGCCTAGGTATTTAGCTTGTAGCTGGAGCACTCTTCTCTGAATGTTGTGGGAAGAGGCCTTTAGAAAATTGAGTTTGAGTGTTTTGAAGTTGACTCTCAGTTCACTCTTCTAGCTGCTTTGCTGTGCAGTCTAGGCCCGGGAAGCAAAGGGGCTTTGATTTGGTAAAGTCTGTGCAAAGCAGTATTCTCAGTAGGACTGGCACGTGTCGTTGTCTGTGAGAAACCTGTAGAAATAAAGAACAGCTTCTGTGTGCCCATATCTTTTTCAGCAGTCTAATAAATCAGGTCTGTGCTCTGCTTGGCCAATATGAGGTTCTGTTCTGTCAGCTGCTTATGACCTGACTCTTTATCTCCAGTTGTCCTTCAGGACTAGCCCTCTCTAGCCTTCAGCTGCCTTTGAATCTCTTCTAAGAAGCTGTTGTAAGATTGCTGAACATTCACTCCTTTGCCCTGTATTTCTTCCCCTTCATCATGGCTGGGTGTTCAACAACTGGTTAGCTTCATCCTCGAGGGCCTTGGCACTTGAGGTACAGTAAATGGAGGAGCTAAAGACAAGTAGTTACAATTCTTTTTTCAGTCTGCATGACTGCAATGAGAAAATACCTCGCCTCACTTTTAGCAGGGTTTCCTTTGTGTCTTCCCTGCCTTGGGAAGGTAGAAAATTGTCTTCACTTGTGTCTGCCTAGGAGCCCTGTTACTAGGAACCCCACTGTAAACTGGGAATGTTTTGAATGGTGGCTGATTACTGTGGATTGGCGGAGAGTTGTAGTTTGCCATATTAGTCTGAAGTCAGTCAAAAGGCTGGGTGGATATGCACCTTTGTAGGCTAACTAAATAAGGTAACTAAAGCACAGACTTTTCTGGGGTGAAGCTTGATTCATCAGATGCTGTGAAAGGATGTGCAGAAATCAGAGCAAAAGAATACAAATGACAAGGGGTGGGGAGACAGAGACATGAGGGCAGAAGGGAAGTGGGCAGGAAAGACAAACATACAGTTTCATAGTTGGTAGGGTCAGAAGGGACCTGAGCAGATCATCAAGTCCGACTCCTTGCCATGGCAGGAAAGAGTACTGGGGTCAAACGACCACAGCAGGGTGTTCATCTAGCCTCCTCTTAAAGACCCCCAGGGTAGGAGCACCACTTCGCTTGGAAGTTGGTTCCAGATCCTAGCCGCCCTGACAGTGAAGTAGCGCCTCCTGATGTCTAATCTGAATTTACCCTCTGCCGGCTTGTGACCATTATTTCTAGTCACTCCTGGTAGTGCTCGGGGGAACAGGGACTCCCCCAATGCCTGCTGGCCCCTGTGACTAGTTTGTAACAGGCCACTAGATCCCCCCTCAGCCTTCTCTTGTGGAGGCTGGACAGGTTCAGGTCCCTGAGCCTGTCCTAGTAGGGCCTGCCCTGCTGCCCCCTGATCATGCGCATGGCCCTCCTCTGGACCATCTCCATGTTGTCCACATTCCTCCTGAAGTGCAGCGCCCAGAACTGGATGCAGTACTCCAGCTGCGGCCTGACCAGTGCTGCATAGAGGGGGAGGATCACCTCCCTGGACCTGCTTGAGATGCATCTGCGGATGTATGACAAGGTACGGTTGGCCTTCCTGACTGCCTCCCCACACTGCCGGCCCACGTTCATCTTGGAGTCAATGATGACTCCAAGATCCTTTTCTACCTCTGCACTGATGAGAAGGGAGTTCCCCAGCCTGTAGGTATGGTGCTGGTTCTTCCTCCCCAGGTGCATCACCTTGCACTTGTCAGTATTGAATCCCATCCTATTCTCATCTGCCCACCCCTGTAACCTGTCTAGGTCCGATTGCAGCGTATTCCTTCCTTCTATCATGCCCACTTCCTCCCACGTATTAGTGTTGTCTGCGAATTTGAACAGGGTGCTTTTTACCCCCTCGTCCAAGTCACTGATGAAGATGTTGAACAGCGCAGGCCCTAGGACCAAGCCCTGTGAAACACTACTGCCCACATCCCTCCAGGTCGAATAAGACCAGTCTACCACCACTCTCTGGGTGTGGCCCTCCCTCCAGTTAGTGACCCATTTGACTGTGTAGGTGCCATGCCACAGTCCCCTATTTTTTTAATGAGAATGGGGTGAGAGACAGTGTCGAAGAACTTCCTAAAGTCCAGAAAGACTACATCTACCGTGACACCTGCGTCCAAGGATTTTGTGACCTGGTCATAGAAGGCCACCAGGTTGGTCTGACAGGACCTGCCTCTAATGAACCCATGTTGGTTGCCTCTAAGCCTAATCTCCCCTGCTGGCCCCTCGAGGACATGAGCCAGGATAATTCTCTCAAAAAGCTTACCCAGGTCTGAGGTAAGACTAACTGGCGTATAGGTTCCTGGGTCCTCCTTCCTCCCTTTTCTGAAAATGGAACCACATTGGCCCTTTTCCAGTCCTCTGGCACATGCCAGAGCACTATGAGTGCTCGTAAAGCCATGCGGGGGTCCTGCAATGACCTTTGCTAATTCCATCAGCACTCTGGGGTGGAGATCATAAGAACGAGCTGATGTAAATGTGCCCAGTCCCTCTAGAAGTTCCCTGACCAGGTCCTCACTGACCCTAGGCCTGGATGCACCTCCCCTGGGGCCCATTGGGGTCCCGGTGTGGGAGGGGGTGACCTGGCCCCTGCTCAGAAAAATGGAATCAAAGAAATTGTTAAATAGTTTAGCTTTGTCATCTGGTGCAATGACCAGATTATCTAGCATGTCTTGCAGAGGTCCCACATTACCCGGTACCTTCTTTTTACCCCCAATGTATTTAAAAACGGACTTCTTGTTGTCCTCGATCCGGGAAGCTAGTCCCAGTTCCATCTCCACCTTGGCCTTCCTGACTGCCCCCTACAGCCCTAAGCAACCAAGGTATAGTCCTCCCTGGTGATGGCTCCTCCCTTCCATTGGGTATACACCTCCTTTTTAGCTAGGAGATGTTCCCATATGCTTTTGGTGAGCCATGAGGGCTTTTGCACCCTCTAGCCCCCTTTGATCCATGTTGGGATTATCTCCTTTTGGGGTTGGAAGATTGTCTCTTTAAGAATCGACCACTCTTCTTGGACACTTGACTCCTCTCCCCTCTGGGACCTCAGTGCCTCCCCAACTATTCTCCTTACGTCAATGAAATCTGCCCTTCTGAAGTTCAGGGCTGTTGCCTTACTGCATGGCTTTGCCACCTTGCGCTGGATGTTGAATTCCAGAAGGCGATGATCACTGGTGCCCAGGTGGTCAAACACCTGCAGCCCCCTCACCAGGTCATCGCCTGTGGCCAGGAATAGATCTAACAAGATGTATCCCCTGGTGGGGCTGTGCACCTCCTGGGTTAGATGAAGGTCCTGTATCTCAGCTAGAAACCTACATGAGTGGTCAGACCTGGCTGACTGCTCTTCCCAGCAGATGTCTGGAAAGTTCAGGTCACCCATGATGACCACATCCCTTGACCTAACTACCTTCGTGATCTGACTTAAGAATTCCCAGTCTAGCTCTTCCCCTTGGTTGGGAGGTCTGTAGTAGACCCCCACCGTTAAGTCCCTTTCCCCTTGACTTCCTTGTATTCTAACCCAGAGCACTTCACTGTGCCCCTCCTTTGACCCCATGGTACTTGTTGAGGATGTGTATTTCTCTTTGACGTAGAGTGCCGTACCCCCCCTCTCTTCCCTGTCCTATCCCTCCTGCACAGCCTGTAGCCCTTGATATTCACTGCCCAGTTGTGCATTGGGTCCCACCACATTTCAGTGAGCCCCACTATGTCTGGGTTGGTGTCAGCTAGCAGGAGGGGTAAGTTCCTTCTGCTTGTTCCTCATACCATGAGCATTTGTGTAGAGGCATCGGAGGCCTCCTGAAGATGTGTGCACTGGCCCCTAATCTCAGTACTACCCCGGCCCCTGTTGCTTACCTGGGTATTGGTTCTGCTTGTCGTCAGTCTAGGCTAGCCTGTTCTTGTGGGTGACACTTGGTTTAGCGGTCCAAGGCTTCCTCTGCCCTCATCTTCCCCTTCCTCTGATGAGCCTAGTTTAAAGCCCACTGGAGGAGATCCACCAACTTAGAAGAGAACACACCTTTGGGGGAAAGGTGAAGCCCATCTCACCCGAGCACATTAAACCCATAGGAATAAAGGGGTCACAAAAGCTAACCCAAGTAATGAGATAAGAATCCACAGTCCCTGTTTAAACCATATATAACACAGTGAAATTTGTGGATGATTTCTTTCCCCACTGTTTCCCATTCTAACTTGTTTTTACAATTTTTCTGCCAAGAACAGAAATCCTGTGGCCAATGATGGAGTCTCTAAGTGTTCTGCCACAGGCTTTTGCATCTTTTTGCAGCCATCAGATTGGTGTTCATTCATTCTTACACATAGCCCAGATGCAGCAGATGCGGTGGTGGCATATGTGATGTTGGTTGAGGTGCCTTATGCAGACATGCAAAATACAATACAGTAGAGCCCTGCAGCAGGACCTTGTGCATTCAAGAGAAACAAAATATTGGGGTTTCACACCCATGTGATGCTATGCTATGAAAAGTGTTATAATTAGAATATTAATAGGCTTTGCTTGGCAGCTGACAGACCTTCAGTATTAAATTTGGATCTTCACTCCAAATCTTACAATGGCATGAATGCCATAGGATTGCACAATGTCTGGGTAGTCAGTGGTAGTAACACTGGGCTTCCACAAAAAATTCTCTAAATTTGGGTTGTGAGGAGGATTATTGGTTTCCCTGGTATGAAGCAGGAATTGATGGCTGGCTCGATGTGAACTCTGATCCATTGCCAATGGTGTAGCCAACCTCTATCGTTGGGGTTTTCATGACAACCCAGACTGTAGCTGTGGCAAAACACACACCATGTTGCATATTAATGATGACTGCCCATTGACAAAGCACATGGCCACTGAGGATGCTATTACATGGCTTGGCAATAATTCACACACTGACTGACTGATTAGAATATTAAAGTACTCCTTGTAATGTTGTGATGTGAAATTCACCTCAATAACTACTGTAACAAAATCCAGGACATAGATGGAAGAACACCATTAAGCTAGGTAGCATTTTTTAATGGTATCAGACATTCCTATAAATATTTTCTCTTTCAAGGCTTTTTCTGATTTGAATGTGCCATGGCAGAACAGGGTGTGTGTGTCAGAGGAGGAAAACAGATAACAAAGTTGAGGGAAAGGGACCAGCAATAAAAGAGCTTGTTTGGGGTAGCTGGGCACTAGCCATAGGTTTACCACTGGCCAAACCACCACCATTGCCCATAACATACCAGGGGTTTTGGGAGGGGGTAGGGTAAAAGCTCAGGAAGTTTCCTAGTTTACCCTTGTTGAAATACAAGTTATTCTTTCCTAAATGCTGATGCAGTTGGTCTTAGTATATCAGCCAATATTTGTTCTACCAGACATCAGATTTTAATACAAGTCGGCTTGGCAAAATTCATTTTTTTTTTAAATAATTGTGATGGATAATATCAATGTTAATTTATAAGCAATTATTTTTATTATTATTATTTTAATAGTAAAATACTGTTATCTTTGGTGTTCTGAGGATTTTACTTAGTGCTGTAGATTTTGAAATTCTCTGGAGATTTTCTCTTCCCCATCAGATGCCTGGCTGATTAGGAAGTGATCCTTGTTTATAGTTATGATTTATTAATATATAGGATTTATGTTCTTATCTGTGCTATTGGTGCTGTCTTTCATATATTGAGCCTCCTGGTAGCATCACAGGAAAAAATCCTGTCTGCTCTTTTGTAGTAAACAGAGGTAGTAGAGCACTGCCAGAGGTCCTGTATTGTCCTTGGCTTCCTTAGAAGCCTGTTTGAGCTCTTTCTTTGGTCACATCATTAGATAGTTTGCTTAGCAGTGGCCTTTTCAGGCTTGTTTTGTGCTGTAGTTCTTTGAAAGGGCTGCCTGTGGCTTCACCTCTCTTTACAGGGCAAGGCAACCCAAGAACAACTGCATGAGACATGGCATAAGGCTGCAGTGCTCCAATGCTGGTATGTGCTACTTCACAGCTGCAACTGCAAGTGGGCCAACCCTGAGCATGAACCAGTGTTTAGACGGAGAGTTGACATTTCATCAGGATGATGTGAGAACAGTCAGGAGTGCACAGGTATAAACCTGGCATCATATACAAACCTTTGTGGGATGTCAGTTGGATGACTGCCAAGGTTGTGTGAAGGGCAGTCCATACTAGCTTGAAGTGCATTAACTACTTTGAATGTGGGTATTAAGAGCTACCTCATGGGTAGCAGATTTGTTTAAATTAAAACTATATATATAGTTCTCACTTATTGCTGCATGCATTGGTGCCTGGAAGTGTCACTTACAATTGTTAAAGATACAGTAGCTTAGCTAGCAAGATAAGGGTTGACTTCCTGGCTGACTTCCAGCGTGGGTAATTGCTGTCTCTTTTGCTCATCTCATCTTCCTCTGTAGTTTAAACTCAGTGTTGTTTTTCTTCCTGTCCTTTATGTGCCGCTCAGCAATTACCCAGAAAGATTGCTGGTCATGATTTAAGTGATTCCTGTTTATTGCTTTCCTTAGTTAGTGTCGTTCTGCAGATTGTTGATTTGTATTCTTCTAAAAACAGTCACATTTTTATGAGTCTGATTTTTTTCCTCAATGGCTTTTATTATTTATTTGAAAAGGTTTCATGTGTGTGCCTTGTACACTTCTAGAATGTGTAAAAGATACCAGGTAAAATGCCTATGGGTTTCCTATTTGCTATTTGTAAATCTGGTAAGTGTTTAAACCAACTCTCTTGCCTGTATGAGCAGAAGAGCAGTGAGAGATTCTCTCAGAAACATGATCATTTGATAGTATCTGTCTGGGGGACAAACACCACCCTTCTCAACTGTTAGATTGCCCAGGGTATTTTTTTCCTTGCTTAAAAAAAACCCCCCAGAACCCAATACTGTTTGTTTCAATGATTATACCCAGTATTCTGCATGCTCTATAGCAAATTAAACAAATTTGCTATAAAGAAAATTAAAAGCTCTAGAGCAAATTAAAAGCTCTATAACTCTGGAGTGAAGTCTTCTTCAATAGCATCAAACTCCTTTATTGAATCTTTTTAGTCCTGCTGGGTGTCCACACACTGTCTTCACCCAGACTAGCCCCCTTCCCTGTAACTTTGGCTCCATGCTCCTAGAACAGTGCTTCCCAACCTTTTCCTCAGCATGACTCCATTTAAACCTTGGAAATTTTTTGAGACCCCAAAATGATGCATAGAAGATCAACACGCCTTCCACCCACGACAGCATGGCCAGTGTGGAGCCTATGAGGAGGAAAGATGCAGGCTGCAGTTTCGCGGCTCCAAGCCCTGCTGCCCTCTCCCTCAGGCTCTGTGACCTAGTGGATCGGAGGAGAGCAGGGCAGAGAGCTCTGGGCCCACAGCAAGCAGCCCGCATCCACCCTAGGCCTGCACGCAAACCTGGGGAGCAGGTGCCTCCCTGTGCTCCCCTCCCTGGGAAGTGACAGGGAGCCAGCCCCCTCTGCTGCCCATGGCTCAATCCTGCTTCGCCAGCCAGACCCTGCATTCCTGCCCTGGCTCTGGGTCCCATGCATCAGCCCAGCTGGGCAGCACCTTCAATCCCAGCTCTGGCCCGCTCCCTCCCTCACTCCCCATGGGTGCCTCAATCTGCCCTTCCCCTCACATAGGCTTATCTGGAAGCAGCTGCAAGAGCTGCTCTCCATGCTGGCCTGGCTGCCACATGCATGTGTGCACATCCATGAACATGTTGCCCCCATCCCGATTGCCCTTCTCCCATTCCCACCGGCCCCAAGCAGCCCCTTGAATTCTGCCAGCCCACAAGGAAACCTGCTGTTTCACACTTTTTTCTGTGATTGTCATAATAATCAGTTGACACTGTTGAGCATCTTTGCAATCCCATTTCTTATCCTTGTGACCCCAAGGTTGGGAACCACTGTCCTAGGAGGAGCAGGAGCATGAAGCTGTTAGGAGAGGGGTTTGTGTGATGGGAATATGGAGCTTGCCAGGTTTTCCATCAGTGCAAGCAGGGGGTAAAACAATACAGCACTGCTTGGCAGCAGTTAACTGTCAAAGACTGAACCATGCAGTATATTCCTGCAGGCTTGGCATTTTTTCAAAAGCACTCTGTGCCCTTTCTGTTTGCTTCTAGTGGGAACTAGGACTTGAACCACGGGATGTATTTAAGGAAAACCCCAGCTGCTCGCCTCCTGCTGTTCCCTCCCAAATTACGCACTGTTTTTTGCCAATCCGACTTGCTACATTGCTTCATCAAAGGCCTGCTCACCTTTGTCTAGTTAGACTGCGACTCTTTAGGGCAGAACTCTCTTTTATAGTGCTTATGTAAAGTTGGGCCACATTCTCAGTTGCCATCTATGCACTTCAGCAGTCAATATGACAGATAATTAACAGAATCATGGAAAGGATGAACCCAGACATGCCCCTGGTCTTCAGCCCTCTACAGGCAAGTCAGAGCGGTGAAGGTCAGAGAGTATTTAGCCTTAATGGGAGACTGCTCAGAGCACATTCTACTTAATACCACATGATATTACATAGGTTTAGTATTAATTATAAGATGTAACAACCAGCCTTTCAACTTAACACTTACAGCCTTGGTACATGTTACCTTAAAAACATCATAAAGGCATTTAAAATGAGAGCAGTCATCAGTTAAGGGGTATTAAACTGCCTCTCTGAGTGTTTCAAAGATATACCACTCCAGCTGAGTTTTTTATATTTGATTTGTTTTACCTGGGTGTAGCATGCCCAGTGCTGGGGTGGTGGTGATGTTACTCTACCTGGCATGAGTGACTGGTGCCTCCTGAACCTGGGGGGGCACCTGCAGAAGCCACTGACCCTGTTGGCAGAGGAGAGGGGGCACCAGCCCTACCAACAGCATCAGTGTCAGCTGTCAGGGGGGCACCGGCCCTGTCAGGGGGGCACATGCACCCCAATGCACCCCCTACCAGTCACCTATGCTTCCTGGCCACTACCTGGACCCTACCATCTTATTGTCTGCTACAGCCTTTCAGGGTCCCACCCTATTACCTTGCATGCTATGATTTGATGTTATAATTTGACAGGAAGGTTGTCTCTAAAGGGCAAAGGAGGCTTTGGATGGCAGGTTTGGGTTGAGGCACCCTGGCCTTGGCCCACTTTGCTCTGGCTAGGTTCCTCCACCCAAGGTCCACAGTACCAGGGCCTTAATCTCATAGTCCA
This sequence comes from Crocodylus siamensis, assembly GCF_052110815.1. Lineage (NCBI taxonomy): Eukaryota > Metazoa > Chordata > Crocodylia > Crocodylidae > Crocodylus > Crocodylus siamensis. Next base: position 145,884,138 of record NC_143395.1, on the reverse strand, counting down.
CAGCTCCAATCCCATCTCTTGTGGGCTCTGGACCCCTCAGGTCCCAGTATTTGCTGTCTGCCACTAGAATCTTCCTACTAATAACAGCACCTAGGATCTGTGGTACCCCTGGGCACCCTAGTCAGTGGCATCCTCCACGCCTATCAGCACAATCCAGTCCTCCAGTCTCAATGCAAACCAAAAACATAAGCATCCACTCTCAGAACAAGTTTCTCTCGCCCCACAGTCGCACTGACACAGTCTCAAGTCACTTAACTGCTGCTGCTTGGGGTGCAGGGTTTCTTTCAGCTGCTTCATAGCTCAGATTCGTTCCTCCATGGGCAGCTCAGACTAGCTCTTCCCTGCAGCTCTATCTCCCACAGCTCCTCCATCCAGACTCCTCTCTCTGCGTCAAGCCCTGGGGTTATGAACGAGTCTCTCCCTGGCTCGCCTGATTCTCTTCTGCCCCACGCCTGTTAATTACCTGACACCTGGGACGAGTGAGCATTTTATTTATGGCCTCTGTGCTGTTATAAGTCTGTTTCAGGAACTGGGATTGGTCATCCAACCCTCAGCTCCCTCTTCTCTTCAGTAATGGAGTAGCAGCCCTGTTACAAGAGGTCATTCCAGGGTATTGTATGAATGCTGTGGGGAAATAAGTGCCTTACTTTCATACTGCCTGTCTCACAGGATGCATGGCTTCCAGTCACTTCACTCCTTTGTACCCTCCAAATTTCCACTGCCCTTCCATGCTGAGAACAGCCCTCTCATCGTTTAATTGCAGAGAAACCATGTAGTTGAGGGAAGTAGCCAGGTTTAAGTGCATGAAGACCCTGAAGCTAGGGGAGGGTTTTTGGTTGTAGCCATGTGGGTCTAAGGAAATGGGCAGGAAATTTTCTTTGAGCAGATATGATACCTTTTATTAGACCAATTGAGTAGTTGGAGAAAAGTTCTTTGCAAGCTTTTGGGCGCAATTGCCCTTCTTCAGGAATAGAGGGACTCTGTTGTTCTGAGTTCTCCAAGGAATTAAAGAAGCTAAAAGTGTGACAGGAGGTCAGTGAGAATGTAAATAGGTGGAAATTAGGAAAATTAGAAACTGAGAAAAGCATGCTTCTTCTGTCTCCAGGGTCTTGCCTTATTGCCTCTTGAAGTCCTGGCCTGGCTGCCCTGCGGCTCCACTCCCAGGTGCTGGGAGTTATCCTATCTGGGGTTATGGGAAACATGCTTCCTGTGCTTAACCCCCCTCAACCTTTTATAGCCTCCCTCAACTGGGGCTGGACTTAGTGGTATATGAGGGAAAGTTTCCCTCCTGCATCTGGCCAGGGGAGGAAACAGAAAAGGGCCCTGTCCTTGTATGAAATTTTCAATTAACCTCAGGTAAAGTGAGCTTAATTGAAATTTTCCCACACTTTGCACCAGGCTTAAAAGTGTAGGCAGCTCTGAGCAAGGCAAGTGGGGGGTGCTGACTGTATGGATCCAGCTGCCTGAGGTCCATTCACCAGCCTACTCCCTCCTAGGATGGGTGGGACATGGGGGACTCATGGGGGAGAGCTGGTCCCCCCTTTAAACCCAATGACCTGGAACAGGACCATTGGGGGCTCAGCAGGATTTGTTGCAGGAAGCTGGTTCTTTTCAGCCCCTTTCCTTCTTCTCCCCCAGTCAGGATGTGAGCACATGTCCCTCCATGCCTCAGTAGCTCCATTCCAGTCTGTACAACCTCTCTTCCCCTGACCCAATCCTGCTTCCTTCACCCCCTGTCTTTCCCAGAGATGGCAGCACAGAGGAGGTGCTTATTAGAACAGCCTGGTTTGGGGTCAGCCAGTTGGGCACAGCTAGGGGTTCCTTAGGGCTGAGCCCTCTACCACCACACACAGTTCATTGATACGTGGCATGAGAGAGTCTTTATTGTATTCAGTTCTTTAATTTAATTTCAAATCAAAATGCTTTAAATAATTACATAAAAGACATTGTGTAAAATTACATACCATTACATAAAATAATGTACCTAACCTTAAAGGATTTATGCAGACCAAGGCAAACTGATGCCACGGGGTCTTCCTCCATGACTGGTCCTCCCTTCCTCCATGCCAGCCAAATGTGATTATCAGCACTGCCCTGGTGTGTGCTCTGTGCCACGCAGTGAGCATGCTGGTTCTCAGTTCTGTCATTATGCTCACTGCCATGCCCCCGCTGCCGACAGCAACACCACTGCCTGCAGGCAGTTGCCGTGCTCCCCCAGCCTCTGGGGGTACTCAGCATTCATGAGTTAGTCTAATAAAAAATATCAGATTCACCCAAAGACCTGTGTCTGCTTAACTTTAACAGGTCATTGCATTCCTATGATATGCAACTGTTGCAGATGAATATGTGGCAAAGCATTTTCTGATGACCTCACCTCTTTTCTCCCATTCCTGTTTCTCCTCTGCTTGCTTCCATATTTCCACTTTGTTTCAGATTTTCTCTGCGTCATCTCTTCCCCAACTCTTCAGCTCTAGGTTTCCATTTATTTCTCTCTGTATCTATATTGGGTTTTATCTACCACCCCCCAAACACATGCCTTTAACATACATTGGCTTCCCCCCCCCCCCACTTGCCTGCTAGTGTCCCTCTGATATGAAATGAAAATACTTATTTAGCCCTGCTTTCCTAAGCTACATCTATAATGGGTACTTTGGTTGCTTGATGTCGGGGCAGGGAGGATGAAAAATTTGTCCTCTTCCTTTTTGCTCCCGTTCTCAAAGTGTGTGGTTTTCAATCAAGGATCAAAGGCCAATGACCTGAAAATAAAAAGTGGCTGCATGGGTAAGCTTTCTTCATGGTATGAACACAAGAAAGCAGTTATAAGGGGTATGAGCAAGACTTCATAAGTCCCACAAGTCTGTCACATATCTTAAGTAGCAGGTTTTTATCCTCAAGTAGACAGGCCTTTTGAATTGCCTTTCTAGTTAATTTGGCATGAATCTTGTCTATGGCCTGTATCACACTTCAACCAGACAGACACTATAACGTATGCTTTTTGTGGCACAGACATGACTGTTTTTCCCCTTTTCCGTACAGTGTTTAACATAATGTTGGCAGCTGTGTGAATCCTAGATGCAGCATCTACTTCTAGTCTTGAGAATGCCATTGCCTCAGCAAAATCACCCTTTTAAAAACAAGTATATTTGTAGACTGCATCACAGAACAGATGTCCACAGCCCAATTTATAATTCAGGCCATGTCTAGAAAGACTCCCTCTCAAGATGGAGGCACACCAGAGACTGACAATTTAAACAGTACAGATAGGTTGGAGAGGCTCTGAGAGTGTGCATCAGGGCTGTGCTAAGGTCCTTAGCCTTGGAAGTGGTGGAGACCAGAGCTCAGTGTGCGGGAGACACTCAGGTCCACTCCAAGCTGCTTTGAGCTGCACATACCCTCCTCCTCAGAGGCCCTAATACATAGCATGTAGGGGGCGAGGCGTAGGGGCAAGTGGGGAGACAGCCCCAGGCAAAAAGCAAAGGGGCACCAACAGGTGCTGCCCAGTCAGGGTGGTGCGCAGGACAGAGCCCCAAGTGGCTCATTTGGGAGGATGCGAGGACAGGAGAAGGGCAGTTCCCACCACTGCTTGGACTCCTGAGCAAGCATGTCCCCACTGGATCCATGCATGGGGCTTTGCCCCGGGTACCAAACTTCCTTGCCATGGCACTGAGTCAGGGTGTCTCTGGACCATCTATTCTACATAAATGCCAGTCTTCAGCATGCCTGGATGGGGAGAAAAGGCACAGCTTATTTTGTCAGTGGCAGTCCCAGTGTTGGGAAGGAGGCTGCGTACACAGATGCTCCCTAGCTAATATGCCTATATCTTGTTTTTTCTAATGGGTGGAAACTGATCACATCCTACATCCTAAATCCTACATCCCTGGCTGCAAAAGATATTGCTTGCACTAGTTTAATGGTCTTTGCCTTGAAAGATGAGAAAGTCTGTTACCACTCTGGCTGAGAAAGTCCAGGTAATCACCAGGGATCCTGGTTTTCTCCAATTTAAAAAAAAATCCCCAATTTTTGGTAAAAAAAACCCAACAATGCAAAATCCACATTTTTTCCATGATTTAAATGAAAACCCGTGTGTGTGTGTGTGTGTGTGTGTGTGTGTGTGTGTGTGGAGGTGTAGTAGTAGAAAAATGTGGATTTGGAGTTACTTTTGTTTTAACTGAAAATAGTTTTTTGTTTTTTAATCAGAGAATACCAGGATCTCTAATAATCACTGCATATGCCTTAGTCATGGGGATTAAGATCCCAAGTGGTCACAGATGTATTCTGTGGGCTTCTTCAAGCCTCCAGAATCAATCTGGTTAATTCTTCTTTGTACTTAGTGCTTCCAGGGAAATAAAAACAGGTTGGCAGGCAGAAGCATCAATATTCTTTCTAGATCACTATATATCCTAATCTCTCTAGGGGATATATGGCAGAGTGTCTGGCTCATTTGATGTTCTCCTGATTTGTGGCTGATCAGGGTCTATTTACCACCTTAATTGCTGTACAAAAAATATGGAAAATAGTAGGCAAATAGATGAGTAGAAGCAAAGATATGTAAAATAAGACACTGAAACAATTACAGGTTCCTACTGCTAAATTAAGTGAGAATGGGTAGCTGATATTTCTTTTAACCAATGAGAGTACTGATATATAAAAGAAAAAGCTTCTGTCATAGTCTGTATAAAAATGAGCATGTGTCTACGTGTCCACACCTTTAAAAGTTCTTTCTGTATATCCCTCTTAATTCCTCTTGTCCACTCTGAGACCTGCTAAATTCTTGGTTTTGCTTCACTGCATGCTAACTGATTAAAAAACTTGGATTCAGTCTTGCATTTCTCATGAATTCCAACTAAATGGATTCCTGGATGCAGAATGAATCCAATGCAAAATTGGGCCAAACATTTGTATGTCAAATATGTTATTCTAGTATATAACTAATGCCTAACTATAAAACCAGCTGCAGAAATTGGCAACTCAAACAGAGCAGTTTGCTTCATTTAAATCCCTTGTGAAAATGTATTTTCTATGAAGCTCTTCAGTAACAATCTACAGCTGATAATTGGCTGAATTATTGAAAAAAAAACTGCATGGGTGTAAAGTTGCATTCTCTACCAATATATCATTTGGATTTGATCTGAATTGTCTACATCTCAGTTAGACTGCAAGCTTCTTGTGGTAGGGGCAGATTGAATTGTAAATTTTTCAGTAATTCTGAGCATGCTGTTCTGGGTTAATACAAAATTATCTTAAGGTGAGGAACACCGTGCATCCATTTTTCAAATGTTAATGCTTTCTATTCAGTTCTAAAATATATATATATTTGACAATTTCTGAGAGTCCAGATCTGCTTTGGCGATTGACAATAGAATTAAAAATAATGAGGACTGAATTTTCAGAAGATGCCAATCTGAAACGATGGCTGTTACCTACTGTGCTATGATTTTATACTTTTTCTTAAGAGGCTTCTTAAGGTGTAATCACTGTCACCTTATTATGTTGTTTTCTATTGTAGCATCAATTTGCATAGTTACATGGTGCAGCAACAGAGAAATGTCTGAGTGATTGGTCTGTCTTTTATGCTTTAATATTTGATGAAGGAAAGTATTTTTTTAAAATATCTTAAAAAATATTTTACTTATTTTTAAGAGGGGCTTGATACTTTTGCCTAGAGTGAAGCTGCTAGTCTAGTTATCTTAATCATCTCAATAATCAACGCAGGTAATCATACTAAGGAATCTGGATGCATTCACAGCTGAGGCTGATTTAGAATATCAGAAAATAAATAGGAGAAGTATGATTTGTCTGAGATGTGATTCATCTCCAAGGCTGTGAATAGATAGAAACTTGTTTGATATAATAAACACAGGTAATCTGACATATGAATCATAGAGATTATGAAAAACACTGAAATATCTTTCTCTTTACAAAAGAAAGGTAACAAGCAAATGTCACCATCTTGTACTGGGGGAGGACTTGGGCTGAAAGAGGCATTCAGTTACTGTGCTGCATGACGCTACCTACAAAGCTTGCTTTCTTTGATATTAGGGTGGAAGTCTTCATAGATTGTCATGATAAACCATATTTGTTTAAGGCCAACTATTAATGTGGTAGTGCCACGCAGTTATTCTAAAGTACCGTCGTGCAATTTTGTGCATCCCTAAGATATATAGTGTTTTGATATCACTGGTGATGAATGAGGTGCCAAAACCAAGTTAAAGGCTAATAATCAGAAATCCTGGTTCTCTCTGATTTAAAAAAATCTCCAATTTTTGGTTTTAAAAAAAAGCAATCCCAAATCCACATTGTTCCATGATTTAAATGAGCAATCACCAATATGTAGATGTAATATGTAGATATAGAGGTGGTTCATTGGTTTTGGGGTTAAAATAAAACACTACTATATATTATATCTACATATTAGTGATTGTTCATTTAAATCATGGAACAATGTAGATTTGGGGTTACTTGTTTTTAACCAAAAAGTTGGATTTTTTTTAAATCAGAGAAAATCAGGATCCCTGCTAATAATAATAAAAACAGAGGGTTGGCAGAAAATGGTTCCCTTTATAAGCTTGAACTTCTGTGTATAGTGCCTAATATAATGATGTCCTGGTCAATAACTGGGATTTTTATGTGCTAATGCAATATAAATAATAACAGTATGAGGATTGTTCTAGGAAACCTTGTGATTGATTCAAACATCATGATCTCATATTTATGTTGAGCGCATTCCTGTGAAGTCAGCAGAGGCTGGAAAGTTGCAGATAGGTGGACTACTTATTGTCCTAGCAAAGGAGGAATTGATTTTTTTTGGCAGCTTCTTTGATCATGATAAGAAATATATAATATCTGGGAACTCGAGGGAGAGAAATAGAAGTATAATTAGAAACTATCTTCCAGAAGTTAAGGGGAGGTGAGAGGATTGCCCTTTTCTTATATCACCCCAGAAAATGCAATGTATCGTTTGCAATGCATCATTAAAAACAATTTAAAAAATAGACACACACTACCAGAATCAAGTCTTAGAAGAGACATGAAGGCTTGGCATATTCACCTGAGACCTGAAATGAGAAAGTGCTCATTTAGGTGGCCCTTTCAAAGCAATGTGGTGTTGCAGTTGTAGGTGAATAGAAGGATGCAATTAGTTCTGTGGTAAATTATCCATTTCTGGGGTAAAATGACCATATAAAAGAGGCCAGGTGCTCCATATTCCATGCCCCCGATGCCTTGAATATTAATTAATACAGAGTTTATAGTACTATGGCAGCTACTGGCTCTTATTTTAATTCCTCCCTTGATTACAGCATCCTGCTGGCCAAACTACACCTTTGGTAATATCTGTACAGTCCTGATCAACACTGCATCTCTGCAGCCCTGGTTCATTCTGTGAGTTTGCATAGTAGTACTGTTTGGATCTTAGTAAACAGTAGTGGTGATAAAGCACTGGAAATAATAGAATTTGGCTTGTTCTCTCTTAGTTGGCCCAGCTCTCTACTCTTAGACTGCATGGAAAAAGTCTGAGGAAGAAGTAGCCACTTCAGCAGATTTGCTTTCCAAGGGAGAACTTCTTGCAGACAGGGATTCATGAAGCTGGAGAAAAGGTCCAGGTTCAGTAGAGTGGTTGGCATCAGCATTGCACAGCCATGCTTTTGTCCTTGTTATTTCATCACCTCAGTAGTGAATTTCCAGTTTGAATGCAATTGTCATGATTTCCCTAGAGCCATTCTTTTTCAGTGCCGGCTTTCTCTCATTGTTGACAGAATTTATAGTGTGCAGAACAGAAGGACTTAACAAAATGCACGCATAGAATTCCCATTGTGAAGTTTTGAGAAGATGTCTTATTGACCAATGACAGACTCAGTACTTACTGACTTAAGGGATCTTGTAACTACTGCCATTTGACATAATGACACGGACATTTCAGTTTGTTCCGCACCCTTCCACTTCATATTGCTGTTTGGTTTGTTTGTCTTCCTTTGGCCTGAAATTTAGGACTGCCAGGAAATACAGCCAGAGGAGAGGCTTATAATAAGCTATTTAAAACTTCAGAGAATTCTTTTTATTTTATTGAAATCTGCTTAGTGACCACATTGCAATCCTGAGATTCAGCATATCCATGTGACTAGTCTTGCTGCGCTGTGATTAATAATAGCTCAAGGCTGCTTTTAATAAACAAAATGTTGTGTTTCCAGTAACTTTTGTGTTCAAAGATGACTCTCCTTTCATTTTAAGTTTTCAAAGCAGGACATATATTAACACTGGTCCTTCAATAATTTATTATCAAAACTATAAACCTTCATGAATCAAAGATTTTTTTTAATGGAATCTTATTAAATATTCTTGCTTCCTCCCCTCCCCCAAACCTCCCCCCCCCTTATGATTACCTTTCAATCCAGTGGGCATTGCCATCTGGAGCCTGAGTAGAAGAGAGAAAATACAGTAATGGAAATCAGAGGCAATTTTGCAAATTGTTATAAGAGACTTAAATATGATGTATTAAAATGCCTTTGTAAAATAATCTCTGTGGAAAACAACAATTGTAAATGTCAGCTTTCTAAACCAGCTGATACAAAAAGATTATTTTCACCAGTGTTTGCTGGAGGGGTAGGGCTAGACGTTATGGTGTGGTAGAGAATAGAACAGAACATTTGGTGGTCTTCTCATGAGCTGGAAAAATAGTTTGAATGCACACGGCAGCCCAGACCCGAGGAAGAATGCACTGTATCTGAAAACTTGTCTAGGAGTGGGGGGTGAGGTGGCAGGCCTTTACACAATTATAAAGGCACTTAACACAAGACCATCCATGTCTTAACACCGTAAAGGGTGTTAAACTGTGGTAAGTACTGTGTAAGCATTTTAAAGTTATGCCACTTTGGGTAAGGGTTATCTTTGAGCTGTTCTACCCACCTCAGACTAGGGTATCATATTGTTAGTTTGGCTCACAGAGGTAAAGCAACCAGTTTGCAATCATCTGGATTCCCAGGATGCACAACTCCCAGCCTCTTTACTTCTGACAAATTTTCCACCCTCCCACACTGTACTGCGGAGGTAGTATCGGTCCCAAGCACATATCCCCCCCCCTCCCCCAAATGGTACTATCCCACCAACTTCAAGGACCCCAAGACACCTTGATCCAGGCACCTGGGCTGGGAGCCAGACACGTGGCCCTCCCCTCAGAGGGCTAAACATTTGCCCTATATCTGTTGGCTCTCGTCTACCTAGGAGAATTTGGGGGGCAAGATGTGGCTTCCCTCCTATGTTCCTAGGAGGGGAGAGAAGAAGGGGCTGCCTAGCACTGAGCATGGTGAGACCATAGAGCCCATGCTTCTCGAGCATCCATGCTGTTGCCACAGTTAACCCCTCCAGCTCCACAATGGGAGTGGAGCCATCAGGCTGCGAGAGCATGGAGCCAGGGAGAAATGCTTCCTCCAGCTCCATGCTGTTGCGGCAGTTAACTCCCTGGGTGCTCTGCATCTCGAGAAGGGCTAGAGTGGCTCCTGGCCATGCCCCTACTCACCAGCCCCTCTAAGTGCCAAATCACAGATGTGCAGGTCAGAGGCAGCATTAAACCTTAACTTGAGATTGCTTTGAAAATGTTCTAACTTTAACACCACCCAGCGTTTTATAGATTTAGAATGCTTTAAAGGACACTTGTAACAGCCCTCTAGTAAGCCTATGCCAACCATGCAGTTCGTCTAGTAAAATATATCATGCACAAAAGTTCTTGCCTTTCCCATATTTCCTGGACCAGCATGGCTACCATATCCCTCCAACACTACCATGTTCATGTCTGATTTGCTGTTTCTTATTCTTATATTTATCGAGTTTGAATCAGATTACCCTCTCCTTCTCACATATTGAATAGTTTCATAGTTTCTAGGGTCAGAAGGGACCTGAGCAGATCATCTAGTCCAACCCCCTGCCATGGCAGGAAAGAATGAGGATTTACAGCTCAGCATGGACCCTTGGAAACAGCTGTAGGGTTTGCTGATCACTGTTTGCTACAGTGACTTTTCCTGGAGTATTATTTTTACATGAAAATGCCGAGGGTTTCTTTCCTCTTGATCCTGGAAGCCTTTACATGCCTGTGCCCTGCAGAGGTGAAGGGCCTGCTCCTGGAGAATGCTGAGTGCTTCTGAAAAGAGTGCAGAAAACCAAGGCCCTGCCTGCATTCATATGGCCAAAATTATGCCGGTTTCCTTTCTTTCTGATTCAGAAACCTGTTTTCCATATCCAGTAAGTTAAGAGAATTCCCACTGAAACTAGGGTTTTAGGACTTTGAATGATTCCTTATATTGACTAGGAATTAGTAGCAGTGGCTCAGCAGTGCTTAAGAGCTACCCTGTGGCTGAATCATCTTGGATATGATAATGGTAGCTGGGGGTTTGCTTCTCTACTATGTTTTTATACCACTGGAGTGCACAATGTAGTCACAGGGTGGCAAAAAAGGGCTTTTTTGTTCAAGGGACTGATATAAGCCGTACTGGCTAAAGGAATTCTCTAGCTATATCTCCACTGTGGGGGGATTACAGAAATAGCTGTACCAGTAAATCCTTTCTAGTACAGGCAACACTTTAAAAGGAGATAAGAGCAGGGGCATCCTTCAGGACCAGCCCCAATGCAGAAATGTATTCAAGGATTTTGGGAGACAAGCATTTCTCTCTCAGCTATCTCCTTGGTACTACACTGGGCTCAATGTTCTTGCTGGCCAAACAGCTTAGAGCAGCATCAGTTTCCCTCAAGCAATCTCAGCATGATTAATAAAGCACCATGTTCATCAGTCCTGCTCACAGTCCACTGCTGATCTGAAGTATCTACTCTCTTAACTCATACAGTGCCAAACCAAAAACTTTCTTTTTAAAAAAAAATAGCTGTAGGATCTAATTTAACTTAGATTAGGAAACAGATCACGTTATTAATTCAAGATCAGGTCAACAAAATATTAATGTGTTGGGTTTTTTTTAAATATAATTTTTTCAAATGCAGTATCTGTTGTGGGATTTTGAAATCTGGAGCAGACTGGGAATTAGCGCTTCAATCTTGCATACTCTCTTGTAGGATCTTGGCCAAATTCTGCAACTAGTTTCCAAACTTAAAATGGGCTGAGTTGAAAGGCTGGAACACTTTGGTTATTAGAAACTTTGCATCTGGATCAGAACTTTGTGCCTTGATGCCACCTCCACCCTAACATAACCATTGGCATTTACCCCCAAGGAAGCAATTACAGAAACACTTAGTAGACATTTTCTGCTGCTGTATGAGTTCAAACCAAAAAATGATTAAGTTTTAAAGCAAAAGATGGGGCTGTGCAACAGCATTGTGAACCCAAGATTAAAATCTATGAGGTATAAGCCTTGAAATGCAACTTATTTTCCTTCTTAATGATGCCTGTTATCTGTGTAATCTAGCATAAATGAAAAATGCAACTGAATTGCTCTTCCTAATGTATTTATTGGTTGGAGTTCAGGGTTTGCTACTGAGTTGTGCATTGCATTAGAAGAATAGCATTATATTTAGTTTTGCAACTGAGTCCCCACCATGTGAGCCATGTTGTTTTGTTTCCCTAGATACAAAATGAAGGTTAAGCATAACTACCTTTCTGAAGCATGTCAGCACCTGTACGTAAGTGCTGTATTAGCTAATAGTTATTTTTGGTGATAAGCCAAGAGTTACAAAGTTGCCTTGCCATGACATCTTAAACTGCTGCTCCAATTTAAACTCTAGAACCTTCATTTTGGCATATGAATATTAAATGCCCACCCATAAATATTAGTATGATAAAGTCAGACTCTCATGTAAGCATTGTCCCACAGGGTTTATAGATGATTATTACTGCTGATGGTAGATGCATCACTGTAGAGTTTATTAACAATATATAGAACTGTCTGCACTTCTAATTATGATAATATCTGCAGCATTTGATTTGTGGAAACTAGTTAGTAAATACAAATTATAATGACCTTCTAGACTTAAAAAAGTGTAAAATATGCTATTAAAACCCCAGAGTAAAGGTTAGTTTGAAAAAAATTATCAGCCTTGACAAGCCTGTTAATTTGGAAGTCTGGTGAGGGAAGTGCTATTTAGTTCAAGAGAAAAAAATTAATCTGTAAGCAGTTATAAGAGTTTTCAGCCACCTGTAATTTTAAATGATTTGTTTCAAATAAGGAAACAGAGAAAATAGCTGCTTGACTCCATTGGTTTGCTAGATGCTTCTGTGATGACTAGGCCGTTCATTTAAATAACACTGCAGTTTATTGGCAAAACAATTCAGATAGCCTAGAATGCAACTGTATTTGTCATTATTAATTTCTGAGAGAGGCTTAACAGTCACTGAGCACATGGGAAGTGTTCGATATGTGTATGTTTTAATTGGAGGAAATGTAGTCCCAGGAGCAGGCCCTTACTGACTGTTAATAGTAACTGGGACAAGAAGTCTACATCAGAGTCTCATACTATAGGTTCTCTGAAACTACACCAGAAATATACATAAACATACACAAAAAAAGGTAGTAAAGCCTAACCCAGTTGCTACTTTAGACAATACTGCACAGAGCAAGAATACATACAAGTTTTTTTACTATAGAATTACTCTTAGAATATATACATATCTCTGGTGCAAAATAATAATAATATGATTTGATCAACAAGGAGGTGGTGTAGATTCTTTTAAATATACCCTTGCATTGGGAACTTGAGTATTTGGTGCAGACTTAGATTGTTGTTACAGGTACGAATCCTCCAATATGTAAATAAGTGAGTGGAACCTTTCTAGACATTCAGCACAAGGGCAGCCTGGGATAGTTGTTCTCTCTCTCCCTGTTTTAAAACACCTATTGTTAACATATTGGTGTGTTCACTCAAGTTGTTTTGGAACAGTTGAATCAAACCTGTGATCTGTCATTGGTTCCCATTGTAACGTTGTGCAAATCATATACATGCTTGCTGCCTCAGTTCCCTCATGTTTAAAATGGAGAGTTGCATGTTTGTTGGAAATATTTATCTACCAGTATAAAGTGATTTGAAATCTTTGGATGCAAAGCGTTACATGGGTGTTAAGAAGTGGTGGTGTTATAGAGGTACTGTGTCTATGTTGGGGTCACGCCAATTACTTAGCAGTCAAGCAATCAAAGTTGTTTTAGGCACTGCCTGAAAAATGTCACTTGCCTCACTGAAATTTAATTTACTAGCACTTAAAAGAAGAACTACAATGTCCTAAATGTGTCACTTTCAGTAACTAGAAAAATACTGTTGGTTTTGTTAGCACAGGAAGCAGTCAGATTTACTTCAACACCAAAAAATGAAAAGAGCTACCAGATTATTACTTGAGGTGCACAAGCAACTGTCCCACTGTAAAATTATTATGCACTGTGTGTGTGGGAAGCTGTTTGTAGCCACACATAACATTAAGATTTTTGTTACACTTTGGAAGTTGTCTAGTACATGCATTTCTTGTGTGTCAGTGTTTCTTGGTGTATATGTTGTGTGCTTAATGTTTGTTATGGCACTTGATCCTGGTTGACAAATTTAAGAGGGACAGGATATGCTTTGGAGAGCTGCTATGGCTTTCACTTTGTTTTAATAAAGCCTGTTGTTTGTTGTTGCATGTCACCTTTAAGTACCTAGAAAGCTGGTGCAAGTGGTTTGGATTTGTTTCCTTCACTATTACCTGATACCTGCCAGTTTGGGGAACTGATTCATTTGAACTTATATTTCAGATGATTGATTGGTCCTTGTTTTAATCAATCTTTGCTAACCCTGTAGAGTACACACTTGTGACATTAGGAAATACTTTTGTATGCATAAGGCTGTGGGGCTGCCTTCCTTTTCTGAAAGCATCATTTCATCAAGGCATGGCAGATGAGGAAAAGGGGAAATTGCTCAAAGACAGCCAGGTTGACCAGGGCTGAAGGGACTCCAGGGGCATCATGGCCAGCCCTGGAGATGAACCCTGTTACAGTAAGCCTTTGTAAATAGATTGAGCATGCCCAGTAAGGCTACACACTGGCTGGGTATATATATACGTACATGACTGCATTCCATATGTCAGTGAATGAACAACTTGCTAACAGAAAGTAAAAGATCTCTGGGTTTTTTTTAATGAATATCCTTCCATCTATCACTGATTCACCACAGACATTGCTGTGAAATGCACCTCTTTCTGTAGAATTATGCTGCACTTATGCTGTTTGAAAATAATATTTGTAGCCCTTGTGATTGAGGAAATAACTGTAGAGAGCAAGATTACCAACATTGCCAGTCAAAACATAAAATGTATTAAGAGCGCAGATATAATTTTAACACCTCACATGGGGAAAGCCTGTACAGGGTAAAAACAAATTGGTATAAGAGGCTCATGTGTACATATGGTGCATTCTTCTTTGTTTAATCATTGAGAACAATTAGTGATTTGGAGGAATATCAAGGAGTATGATAAATTGCCCATGACTTGGAACTCTTCCATTCGAGTTTGGAGGTACAAACTCATTCTATGCTCTGGCTAGTTAAACCTCCAGATGATTCAATTGCCTACAGATGTGTCTCACTGTTGGTCATTGGCAGCTCATTCATGACATTGGACTAGATGATACTATTGGCCCTTTCTTGACTAACAAAAAAGGGGACTTTCCCTAGTCAGATCCACAGTATCAGACCCATACATTTTCTTTTTTAAAAAAAGGAAATTTTGGATTCCTTTTGTATTTCTGCTGATGCCCAGTTATTTGCTGACTTCTGAAGAAAGTTTATTTGTAAATGTCTTTACAAATTAGGGCCTAATGCTGTCATGTTCTTTGTATCTGCAACTCCCGTTTGAAATCAGCAGGGTATGCAGGTGTTAGAGAACAAACCTTTAGAGACAGTGGTGTATACTGTTATAGATTTGTTTTAAATTAAACCAACCAGCTGTGCCAAATGATGCCAGATATGTGGTAGATATTTGTGTGTGAACTAAAATCTGCAGGGGCTGATTTGTTTGGTTCATTCAGGCTATATTATGGTTTTAATTTGTTGGCTACACAAACCAAGTTGATAGAAGATTTAAACCAGCTGCAAGCCAGAAGAGGATGGCCTCTCTCTCTCTCGGCCAATGTCACTTGTTCATTGCCAGTTAAGCAAACTATGCTGTAGACATTCCTTACCATTTCTCTGTCAAAAGATGATGATAACTGAGATTTGCCAAATAATAATAATAGGCATTGGACAGTCTAGCATGTGGCAAAATCTATTGTCATATGGATCAGGCAATTCTTTCCCTCACCAAGTTAAAAGTAGATGCTTACATTTATGCTGCTTTGCAGGGAGTTAGAACAATTTCTAACCCCCTGCAATTGCCACGAGACTGCTCAATAGCTATGCATCTTCTCACACATGAAAATTCACCTCAGTACAAGAGCAGTCACAGAAAACCACTGAAATTGCATTCAGTCAACAATTTTGGACCTGGGGAAACTAGAGCAAACTTGCCGTCAGTGTCTTCTTGAACATGAATAGTCATTTTCACATGGCTTGCTTATTTATAGGGCCTGGTTTTAAATTGTGATTTAGCATTTTTCATGAAAATCACTAAATTAAGTGATTTTTTTCATGAAAAATGAAATTTGCAACAAAATGCCATGATACAGGTGTAGCAAGTGGCCATATCATGTCATTTCATAGCAACAAGATAGCTGCAGCAGGCTGGGGAAAGCATCCCCCAGCCAGCAGCAAAAGCCAAGCAGCCCAGGGGAGGCAGGAAGGGGTTGCAAAAGGGGTAGGGGAAGGAGAGAGCTTGGAGATGGGTAGGGAAGGGGCTATTTGCTTCTCTAGGTGGGAAAACTGGGACATGAGGGTGGGGGGAGAGCACATGTGTGGAGGAGCAAACAGCCCTTCCCCTGCCTCCAACTCCCTGCGCCCCAGTTTTCCCACCTGGAAGAGAAATCAACCCTTTGCCTACCTATCCCCAAGCTCTCTCCTCCCCCTGTCCCTTTTGTGACCCCTTTCCCCATCCCCTGGGCTGCTGGCTATGGGCTTTTCAGCAGTGATCAGAGGCTTTGGGAGCAAGGCTGCTGCAATTAAACCGGGCCCCTCAGCCAATCAGGGGGCATGGGGGAGGTGTCGGGGGGGAGGGGGAGAAACCGCAATCTAGGTGCAAAAATGGAGGCCTCTGCCATGATCAGATGATATTAGTGAACTAGGCTGGCGATTTTCAACCAGGCCCTACTCACTTATACCTGAAATATCTCCAGAAGAGAGGCTTCTTCAGGCCTTGGCTTCTCTTCTACATGTGAAATATAGATTTCATAGGTTTCTAGGGTCGGAAGGGACTGGGTAGATCATCAGGTCCGACCCCCTGCTCCAGGTAGGAAAGAGTGCTGGGGTTAAGTAACCCCAGCCAGATGCCTGTCTAATCTCTTCAACACCTCAAAGGTAGGGGAAAGCACCATCTCCCTTGGGAGTCCATTCCATATTTTGGGAACCCTTACCATAAAGAATTTCTTTCTTACGTCCAATCTAAATCTATTCTCCTTCAGTTTGTGGCCATTATTTTAGTTCTGCTTAAACATATTTTAGTTCTGTTTAAACATTTAAGTCCACTAGTGCTATTTGAGAGAATGTTAGTTGGCAATAAAAGGGAACTTGACATTTGGCCTGTGTGCATGTGTGTGTGATGTAATGACCATATTTTAAGGATGAATTTACAAATTAGTGGTGATCCTGCAATTCTATTGTGTATGAAACATTCCATTTGCTGTCGTATGCAGGGTGGCATGCATTCGTAAAAGTGCTGAGGTTGGAGTACTATGTATGAGCAGAACTACTAGGAGCAAGTACAACATGGAGCTAGTTTAACCAGCTTAAAATAAGAGACAAACATTTGATGGAGATAGTGACATGATCTCTTTTTCTCTTTCCTAAGATTTCCTGTGTTGCTTTGTTCTCATTTTCCCTATTTCATCTTAACAGCATCAGTTCAGAATACCATCTGGAAAATTAGGTAAGGGAACTCTTCTGGCTATGCTTGTACCCCTTCAGTATCAGTTAGAGCATGTAAAAATGTCCTGCTTCACAGAAAAGGGAGCTTAGAGTTTGGGGGGAATGGGAAACTCCTTCCAGTTATTTCATCCTTGTGTGCTATCTCTTAGGTCTCTGTCTGACTATTTAATCACCCTCTTTGTACTTTTTGAAGCATGAGCTAGTTTGCAGACTCCTCGTATCTGTGGCTATTTCAGAAAGAGCCTGTCTTTTTACCTGTGCCTGACCATGGAGGATGGCATACTGTTTGACAGAATAAGCATCAGTGAATTAATACTATAATATTTTCTATGCAATAGAAAATAAGACAGGTCATTGAACTATGGTATGATATTACAAAAGACGTATAAGGAGTTGCAGCTTGTGAAGGTTTTTTAAATATCCAAGCAGTGCCATAATGATTAACAAATAATTAGTCAGGCAGTTGGATGACAGGGGGCCTGGACTACCTTTGAATTAGGAAATTCTATAAGGAAAAACTGTGAAGCACAGTTACCTCTACTACCTCTCTTTTCCCATGTCTCTTGTTATTCCTGCAGGACAAGCAATAACTGAGAGAGAGAGAAGACTACAGGAAATTGCTACACTGAGTATTCATTATCACACCCTTGTCCTTCAGTTGTAGGCTCTTAACTTCATTCTTCATTCCTGTAGCAGTGAGTTCTCTGTCATCTTGTTAGTTCATGCTACTACAGAGTTAGTCCCCCTTCCCATTGTCCTTATGTTGTTATACTACTGGTCACCCTCCTTTTTTCTTCTCATTACTACTTCAGGTATCTATCCACCTGTCACTTTTTTACCCTTCTTGATGTTGTGTATCAAGGACCCTATACCACAAAAATATATAACTATTTGTATATGTATAAAAGTGTTTATATTGTATACAATACATGCAATGTGTGTGCATCTTCATTGTACTTTGGGGTTAGAACAGGGTTTGAATTATGGAGGAGCTGGATGGGGGGAGGGGGGCTGAGGCCCGCCCCCCACCTGCCCTGTGCCTCAAGTGGTGGTGGTGGCTCCCAAGAGTCAGAATGTAATTCGAATCCTGAGTTCTGTATAAGTATCTTTTACAAATCTATGATCAATAGAAACAGTTTCATATATTTCTTGGAATTCCAGTGCAAACGGATTTTAAATGAATTGCCTCACAGCATTTCCAACCCAAATACTGGATTGCACAGGTGTGCTAACACATAAGAACTACAAAATGAAATTTATTACAAATGTTAAAGTAACCAGTCTGTTTTCATTGTTCACGCTCAGTAAAGGTGAACATTGTAAACAAATAACATGAAATTAATTAAACTTTAAAAAGATGGGTTTTAATAATACTATGTGCTGTTGGTAATAACAGCAGAATTTTGACTTTGTTTTCTAATTAAAATAGTCAGTACATACTGAATTCTGACATATAATAGAAATATTAGCCTTTTCCACCCTGACCTATAGTTTCATAGTTTGTAGGGTCGGAAGGGACCTGAGCAGATCATCTAGTCCGACCCCCTGCCATGGCAGGAAAGAGTACTGGGGTCAAACGACCCCAGCTAGGTGTTCATCTAACCTCCTCTTAAACACCCCCAGAGTAGGAGCCTGCACCACTTCTCTTGGAAGTTGGTTCCAGACCCTAGCCGCCCTGACTGTGAAGTAGCGCCTCCTGATGTCTAACCTAAATCTACCCTCTGCCAGCTTGTGACTGTTATTCCTGGTCACTCCTGGCAGTGCTCGGGGAAACAGTGACTTCCCCAATGCCTGCTGATCCCCCCTGACTAGTTTACAACAGGCCACAAGATCCCCCCTCCGCCTTCTCTTTTGGAGGCTGAACAGGTTCAGGTCCCGTAGCCTGTCCTCATAGGGCCTGCCCTGTTGTCCCCTGATCATACGAGTGGCCCTCCTCTGGACCCTCTCCATGCTGTCGACATCCCTCTTGAAGTGCGGCGCCCAGAATTGGACGCAGAACTCCAGCTGCGGCCTGACTAGTGCCGCATAGAGGGGGAGGATCACCTCCTTGGACCTGCTCGAGATGCATCTGTGGATGCATGCCAAGGTGCGGTTGGCCTTCCTCACTGCCTCTCCACACTGCCGGCCCATGTTCATCTTGGAGTCAATGATGACCCCCAGATCCCTTTCCGCCTCCGTGCTGACAAAAGTGGAGTTCCCACACCTGTAGGTATGGTGCCGGTTGTTCCTCCCCAGGTGCATCACCTTGCACTTGTCTGTGTTGAAACCTGTCCTATTCTCATCCGCCCACCCTTGTAACCTGTCGAGGTCTGCTTGTAGCCTGTTGCATCCTTCCAGTGTACCCACGTCCCCCCACACCTTCGTGTCATCAGCAAATTTGAACAGGGTGCTTTTTACCTCCTCGTCCAAATCACTGACGAAGATGTTGAACAGTGCGGGCCCGAGGACCAGGCCCTGCGGAACCCCACTGCCCACATCCTTCCAGGTTGAGACGGACCCATCGACTACCACCCTCTGGGTGCGGCCCACCAGCCAGTTGGCGACCCATTTGACTGTGTGGGTGTCTACACCACAGCCCCGCAGTTTCTTAATGAGAACGGGGTGAGAGACAGTGTCAAAAGCCTTCCGGAAGTCCAGGAAGATTATATCCAATGCTACCCCTGCGTCTAACGATCTGGTGATCTGATTGTAAAAGGCCACCAGGTTGGTCTGACAGGACCTGCCACTGATGAACCCATGTTGGTTGCCCCTAAACATGCAGTCTCCTGCTGGCCCCTCCTGGATGTGTGCCAGCATAATTTTCTCGAACAGCTTGCCTAGGATCGAGGTGAGACTAACCGGCCTATAGTTTCCCGGGTCCTCCTTCCTGCCTTTTTTGAAGATGGGGACCACGTTGGCCCTCTTCCAGTCCTCCGGTACCTCACCAGAGCACCACGAGTGCTCATAAAGTTGTGCCAGGGGACTTGCAATGACCTCAGCCAGTTCCTTTAGAACTCTAGGGTGGAGATCATCTGGGCAGGCTGACCTGAATATGTCTAACCCCTCCAGAAGCTCCCTAACTAAATCCTCGCTAACCCGTGATCCAGGTGTGCCTCCCACGGGGCCCGAGGGGGGCCCAGCAGGGAGGTGGCTGTTCTGGTCCCTACTTAGGAAGACGGAGGCAAACAAATCGTTAAACATGTTAGCTTTGCCGTCTGGTGTGACGACCAAGTTACCCATGTCATCCTGCAAGGGCCCCACATTACCCAGGACCTTCTTTTTACCCCCTACGTATTTAAAAAAAGACTTCTTATTGTCCTTAATCTGGAAAGCTAGCCCCAGTTCCATCTCTGCCTTGGCCTTCCTAACTGCCCCTCTACATCCCCGAGCAACTACAGAATAGTCCTCCCTGGTGATGACCCCTTCTTTCCACTGGGTATAAGCCTCCTTTTTAGCAAGGAGACATTCCCGGATGCTTTTGGTGAGCCATGGAGGCTTGTGTGCTCTCCTGCTCCCTTTGATCCTCGTTGGGATTACCTTCCTGTGGGCTTGGAGGATCGTCTCCTTAAGGAGCAACCACTCTCCTTGGACACCTGGCTCCCCTCCCCCCTGGGACCTCAGCGCTTCTCCAACTATCCTCCTTAGCTCGTTGAAGTCTGCCCTTCTAAAATCTAGGGCCGCTGCCTTACTGAATGCCTTTGCCACCTTGCGCTGGATGGTGAATTCCAGCAGGCGATGATCGCTGTTGCCCAGGTGGTCGAGTACTCGCAGCCCCCTCACCAGGTCATCACCCATGGCCAGCACTAGGTCCAACAAGGCGTCTCCCCTGGTGGGGCTGTGCACCTCCTGGGTTAGATGGAGGTCCTGCACTCTGGCCAAGAACCTACGAGAGCATTCAGACCTGGCTGACTGTTCTTCCCAGCAGATGTCTGGGAAATTCAGGTCCCCCATGACAACCACATTCTTAGCCTGCACTACCTCTGTGAGCTGACCCAAGAATTCCTGGTCAAGCTCTTCACCCTGGTTGGGAGGTCTGTAGTAGACTCCCACCGTTAAGTCCCTTTCCCCTCGACTGCCTTGTACCCTAACCCAAAGCACTTCAGAGTGCCCCTCCCCTGGCTCCTTGCTAATTAACGAGGATGTGTATTCCTCCTTAATATAGAGCGCCATGCCCCCACCCCTCTTTCCTATCCTGTCCCTCCTGTACAGCTTATAGCCCTTGACATTGACTGCCCAATCATGCATTTCATCCCACCACGTTTCCGTAATCCCCACTATGTCCAGGCTGGTGTCAGCCAGCAGGAGGGTGAGTTCCTCCTGCTTGTTGCCCATACTACGAGCATTTGTGTAGAGGCCTTTGAGGCCTCCTGTGGGTGTGTGTACTGACCCCCTAGTCCGAACGTTACCCTGGCCCCTCATGACCTGTATCATGAGAACAGGAAATGAAGAGTGACTGCACAGAAAAAATCCTGAGACTCAGGATGTGAATTACAGGGGAGTTCGGGGGGTGGGGGGAGTGGGGGCTGAGTCTTCTTAAAAGATGAGAGTCCCCCAGTAAGATTTGGAAATCATAACCTGAGGGAGTCTCCAATTGGATTGCTTCTTCCAATGAACTGGTTAATTTTTTTGCAGACCCTGACAAAAGTCAAAGTGTAATTCGATCCCTGGCTTGGACAGGTGCTAATGGTTGAAATGTAATTGGCATGGATTTAGTACCAGCTAGAGCCATTCAACTCTGTCTTTCAGTTGTGCTGGTTCTTCAGAAGTGAGCAGTACTCAAAACTTAGGCTAGATTTCTATTTCCCTTTTTGTCTAAAAGGCAGCTCTCAAGCCATTCACTTGAATGTTGTTGGCTCCAGCTTTCTACTTTGGGTCATGTATAAGCCTTTGCAAATGGCATGAGACTGCCCAGTAGGGCTACACACTGGCTGGGCGAGTATGCATGTACCCGATTTCATTCCATATATGTCAGTGAATTAGCAACTTGCTAACAGAAAGTAAGAGAACTCCATTTTTTTTAATGGATATCCTTCCTAGGTGTCATTTATCTGTCACTGATTCACTACAGACATGGCTATGAAAATCCATGTCTTCTTCCTGTAGAATTATGCTGAGCTTATGCTGTTTGAAAATAATGTTTCTAGTCCTTATGATTGGGGTAAGAGCCTTAGAGAATGGTATAAACTGATCCTGCAGGTATCTGCAAAACAGGTCTGAGAGGTGTGAATTATTTCATCCTTTACCATTAGAACCTCAGGGACTCCACAGTTCAAAAGTTAGGGAGTTCTGCAGTTTTCCTGGGTACCGGATCCAGAATTTCTACCATACAGTTTACCATATTGCTGCAGTAAGGCACCCAACTCTGTTGTCTCCCTTCCATCTGGGACTTGCTGTGACGGCATATGGTTTCCTGTGCTCCTTTCTCTGCATTGTTCCCTGGAGCCAGGCAGCAAGGCAGATAAGAAGGCAAAGCTGCTGACCAGCTTGTAACCAGAAAACAAGGAATCCAGAGGGTAGGTTGTTAAGCTCAGCTGCCTGAACAGTATAGCAGCTGAAGAGGGCTGGGCAGCGACATAGGTGACCCACTGTACCTGGCAACATACTCCTCTTTCTCTGGTATGCAAGAGAAGATTGATTTCATGGCAGACTACTTGAAACAACACTATGAGAGCCAAGCCTTGGGGACTGGAGCCAAGCTGCCTAGATAGCACAGAGAAAAACTAATGTTAAAAGACCCACTTTCAAGAGTGTTCAGTGAATTTTAAAATAAGGAACATTTTCAACTATGTGAACCCTTGTGCCCATGCTTAGGGAGTTTGCAGGCAGGAATGAGGGGGGGTTCGTTGTGGTAGAATAAAATTAACATTGGTGCAGAATTTGAATTACTGTCGCAGAATGTGACCTCATCATGCTGAAAATAGTACGAGGTTGTGAAGAAAATAAAAGTCAATTCATAAGAAATCGTAATATGTTTTCTTTCTCGGAATCTACTTATTATTGGGTCACAGGATGGTCAGGAAACATTGAGACATGTACAGCTGCATGTCTGCTTTTCCTATATAAGTGCCAAAGCAGCTAACTCAGCTATTTGTATATGGGCAGTTAGACCTCATCCTTGTCATCCTGGCTCCTACCCTGGGGGTCTGTAAGAGGAGGCTTGATGTCTACCTAGCTGGGATCATTTGAGCCCAGTTTTTTCTCCTGCCCAGACAGGGGGTTGGACTTGAAGATCTACAAGCTCCCTTCTGACCCTACTTCGATGATTCTATGATGATGTGCGCTGGCAGATACCCTACAACAGTGGGGTGGGCAGCAATGTGGTTACACCACCCTTTTGGACTGGACCATGGTGGTGGCCCCATAACTAGGAACTTTTTTTAAAGAAGAATTGTTCTCAAAGCATATAAGAATCCCACCCTCCCCACTTCCCCTCCATGCTCAAATTCCTGTTCCCTCCCTCCTCCTCCTGCTTTCCTAGCAGTCCCATGGGCAGAAAAAGCTTCAAAGCCAATTCTGCCTGCTCCAGCCAGACTGCATTGGGGGTTGAACTCAACTTCAGTGGTGGCAGCAGCAGCAGAAATGGGCAGTAGTCAGTTCCCCCACCCTGCCCAATTCCCTAGGAGTAGGCCAAGAGAGGGGGAGCCCTCCAGCCCATTGCCGCTGCCCCGTCACTGTTCCCAGATGAGCAAAGCCCTTGCCCAGCCCAGCTGGAGTGGGAAGGAGTGCTCTGAAGCTTCCTCCACCCTGGGCCAGCTAGAAAAGTAGCAGCAAGGGGCAGGGAAGAGGCATGGATTGGGGAGAGGGGACATGCCTTTGAGCATGGAGTGAAATGGGGAGGCATGGATTCTTACCTGCTTTGAGGACTTTAAAAACATCCCCAGAGGCTCTGGCAGTGAGGTCTGCCCACACTGGTGGGTGAGGGGGAAGAGGCTGGGAGGCTCCTGTACCCATTTTTGCTAAATCCTGGATGCACCCCTGATTCACAGGCACATGTAATTATACGAAACACACAGGCTACAGCCACTCAACATTATATATGTTTGGCTCTGGTGTCCAGTTTTCAAATCTGGGTACTAAGATCCAGATTTTACTCCACCTTTAATACTCATAAGTAGACCTCAGTGATTAAGCACAATTTTGTTGCAACCTGCTTGGAGTCTTTGAAAAGCAGTTAATGCAAAAGGTTTGTGGGTCATCCTCTTCCTCACTGTTTTTTTGTGACTCAGTCTTAATGGGCGAGATGACAGTGTTGCAAAAGTAGTTGCACTGGTGGATTTTAAAGGTGGTTTAGAATCAACTTAGGCACCTAAGTCCACTTGGATATCTAATAGGTGGAATATGTAGGCAGCTGTATTTTCCCCCTCATTTTTCTTAAAGCCAAATAGGGTTATGGTTAAGTAGGGGCAGAAGGACTCTCAAAAGGTCTACTCTACTCCAGCTCCCTGCTCAAGTCACAGTAATCTCTGACAAAACCATCTCAACCAGGTGTCTCTTGAACTTGCTCTTGAAAATAACTAGGGATGGAAACAATGTCATATTAATTCATGCATATGGGGTTCCCATTAATAACTGTGCCCCTTGTGCTTGTCTTATGCCAGACTTTTGGCCATTGCTGCCTGATCAAATGTAAGATTTTTTTCTTGACTATCTCAGTCCTTCATAGAACATTTCTCTTAACCTCTTTGACCAGTCAAACTTTCAGTGAGATATAGAACAATGGGGAGGAGAGGCTTGAAAATCATTTTAAAAATCTTCAGTAAAATGTTCAGTCATTGCATGAAGCCATTTCTTGCTTCTTTGCTTGGTTACTTATTTCCAGAACTAGAAACACTTTGAGAATAGAGAAGAGACACTGGGCCAAGTGTCTCTTAACAGTTTTTAATATGTATTTCACAGTCCTGCTTTTCTTCTGATCCCTTAATTTCTTCCCAGTTTTCCATTATTTCCTTGCTTTAATAATATTCACAAGTACATTTTCCATGTTTCCTTACCACTTATGAAGAATATTCATACCTCTGTTCCCTATTTATTATCTTCTGCCTTTTTTGTGTCTTCATTTTTGAGCTCTACATCAGCACAGATCTTCTTTGTCGGGTAATAATTTTACCAGTCCTTTCATAATTATAAAGGTTTCTATTAAATATGTATCATCAGAATTGTATTTTATTACAAAGTACAAGTAGTGTGACTAGTTGCCTTTGTGGTTTGTGGCTGAGTCAAGGTCCAAGAGTGTCTTGTAATAGTATTTAGGATTTATTCATTATCAGTATTGTATCATGATGCTGATCATGCTGCCACTGCTTAAGAAATAATAGTTGAAGAGAATGAAAGAATGATAGGTCTTTAAAAAGGACCTTAGGTTGTATGGTGCCAGACTATAACATGTATGGCTACAGTAGTCAGCATATTAATTCAATCCAGCATGCTATTGGCATATTTTTGCAACTAGGAAAACACTATTGACTCATTTACCTTTTGATTCAGTCAAACGCCAAGGTTTTTTTCTGAAGTATTGCAGTCTGAGTAGTCATTCCCCAATTTGTATTTGTGTATTTGATTCCTCCCTCCCAAATGCAGTGCTTCATATTTGTCCTTAATGAATTCCATTAAATTTAATCTTGGACCATTGTTCCAGTTTATAAAGGGCCTTCTGAATCCTGATAATATCCTCCAGAGTATCTGCAACTCTAACAGGTTGGTGTAATCTGCAAGTCTGCTAATTGCATTTAATCCCCTCCTCTAATTCATTAGTAAAGATATGAAACAGTACCAGACTCAGGATAGATCCCACGAGGAACTGAGAGTCCATATTGGGTCAAGGCTGGTAATCTTTGTACTTCCTCTCAATTAGACATCAAGCCATTGATGACCCCCTTTGAGCATGATGATCCAACCAGTTATGTTACATTTTTCCAGATGGTATTTCTTCAGCTTATTAGTGAGTGTCATGAAATACAGTGCTAAAAGCCTTCCTAAAGTCTAGATATGTTGCATCCACTTCTTTTCCCTATACAAAACTTGTTAGTGAGTCAGAAAAAATCCTGTGCTTATTTTTGCCTCCTGAAATGCACAGAAAATTGCTCAGAACAGTAGTAGTCAGTTATTGACTTAAAGATCTCTGTTAGGCTAACCAGAGGTAGTGAATGACCATAGCTATCAGTTCAAGAAAGTCTGAAGATAGGAAAATGGAAACAATACTGGCATGTATAAAACATTAAACTACTTTCCCATATGGGAAAAAATTAATCAGAAATAAATTTACAGGGCTTGGGAATAAAGCATATTTTGGAGGCAGGGATCATAGCTATCTGCCATAGATACTACAGCAATATTGCTTCACTGGTATGTGGGAGATGCTGCCAATTATGAATGAGTTGCTGCTACTATTATCTGTGAACTTCTCTCATTTAATAGCCCCTTTTGAATGTATCCTTATAAAATGTCCAATTTATTAAAGTACAAAGCAGAGGGACTTAGGAGCTAATAAAGTTAATTTTGTTTTTAATTAGCTCTTAATAATATTATTTGGGGGTTTTTTAACCATCATTTATACCAGGGCAAAATGAGTATAAGATGCTACCAAATGTGTAGCATTTTACTCAGTGGACATATCTACATATCTGCAACTCCAGGAGCAGTTTAGTTTCGAGTAAACTACTTGAGTAAAGTCTCCTGGACACACATCTACATGTGCAGGATCATGGGAGATTTGCTTCTCCGAGCAGCAAACTGCTTCTGCTTCCTGTGGCCCTGCAACAGAGAGTGAACACTTTGTGTCGGGGGTGCCACACCTCCAGCTGGGCATGGTAGTGGTCCCGGCCCTACTTACTGGGGACTGCACCTACCCACTCCTCCCACTGGCCAGCTGGACCCCTGCCAGGCCCACTTCAACTGGTACCTCGGCCAGACCCACACTCTTGTGGAGTGCAACTTTGGCCCACTGAAGGGATGCTGGCACTCCCTCACTGCTCGCCTTGAGTTCACCAAGGCCAACATCCCCTGGGTCATTGTTGCAACATGTGTGCTGTATAATAGCTATGGAGCCTGGGGGGAACAGTTTTGTGAGGCTTGGGTGGAGGAGGCACAGTGGGTGAAGGCCACCTGGCAGTGGGAGCACCAGCTGTGGTAGCAGTGACAGTGGTGGGCCTCCCCAACCACAGCCCTGGGCAAGTTGTATGCCTGCTAGTGGGCCCAGGGCACTAGGTGTGAGAGTCACTGGCCAACCACCTCCTCCTGCATTCCCTGCTGTAGTCCTTCTGGACAGCTGCCCACAGACTCCCACCCCACCGCCTACCCCAGCACCATGCTCACTGTGGACAGTTCTCTGAAAAACACTTTATTCCCCTCACAGAAACAGGGCACCTCTCTCCTCTTCCCCCCACAACCAAGCCTATTCCCCCTTCATCTGCAACAACATTCTGTCCTCCACTCCCTCCCTCCCCACAGTGCCCCTCTACCACCTTCCCCACCCACCACCAATAAAACACCCTCTTTCCTGGTCAGTGTCTACACATGCATTACTGCTCAGTAACTACTTGTGAGTAAGTCTGCCACTTGCATTTGCAGGTAGCAAATTTACTTAGGAGTAGAGCAGTTTACCATGCAGTACATGTGTGCACATGTAGACGCACTTGTTTATTGTTCAGTAACTGCTCTACTGCACAAAAAAGTGTCCCATGTAGAAGTGCCCAGTTTGTCCTAAGATAAGTAATTCTGCAGAATTAAAGAAAATTGAGATTGTAGCACTGTCTGTTTCCATCATGCATATTCTTGACTGGGAATTAGAGTGATATAAAAATAAAAAAACTTCCTAGTGCAGTTTTGTGCTTTAATATTCCTGAACACTAACATACATTAGTGGAATGATTTGCAAGAAACTTCATGCATGTGGCTTTGTATGTGTGTCATTTTGCTCCAAAGGATTAACTGTTAGACATGAGAGATTCTGAATGTGTAGACACCACTTTAAAAAGGCAAGTGAAATCAGACTAGTTCTACCTGTGAAGATGACTCCCTTTTGTTTGGAAGTCCAAATCTTCTTGTAATGTACATTTTTACTTCAGGCCTACCCTCACCCTTTTTCCTTTCAAGGAAAAATATTCCTCGTAAAATGAAGCTGAGCTTGAAAACATAGTTTCACAACACAGACTGATTTAAAATATTTTATGAATACACAAATGTATAAATGTCTTAACTTGATTTCCCTAACCCATCTTTGGAACCCAATGGTTCATGCATTCTTGTTTAATTTCAATAAATGTCAATCATAGTTGGGCTGCCTTTTAAATAAAAAAAAGAATATAGCAAAATCTGGGTAAACCAAATTTATTATGAATTCATTAAAACACGGAAAATATTCTAATTTGGTTATCATTGCCATAATATAATAACTATTTATTATATGAAAATATTTCTTTGTACTGCTCTCTAATGTTAGAAAACTCAGTACTTTCCCACATCATAACACACTGCTTTGTTCAACCCCAACATGATACACAGCAATTTACTATGTTAGAAAGGAAATGACATATTTTCTAGGACTCAGTATGTCTATAATGCATTTTAAAGTTTAAAAGTATAGACAATATCAGCTGAAGAGGGAAAAAGTAAATGATGTATTGACAAGTTAAATATAGACACATTACAGTAAATTTGACCTCTGTTACAGCTACACAGCTTAAGTGAATTCATGTAAGTGCTGTGGGTTTATATAATATTCAATGTACACTTCCTAGTGGCAAATTTGCCAGTTAGCAAAATATTACTAAAATGCTCCAACAATGTTATGCTCCTCAACAGAATATATTTCCTTTGCTTTACTTTCTAATTTGATAGCATAATGTGATGCTAACAAATTGGAAAGTAAGGCATTTATATGATAATACTGAGTGAAATCTCTTTCCAGGGGATCAACATTTCTGGAGTGTACCTAAGTGGGCAGCACTGTGGTTTAAGGATGTGGTCCATTTGCACTTCTGTCTCAAAATATTGTATGGATATCTGAGTGAGAGAAATGGTAATAAAAATAGAATATGAGATAGACAGACTCCACTTTCAGGACACTGAGTTTTTCTCAGGAAGGAGTCCATGACTAAGTCTATTGTAGGAGTACTCTGAAATGTAACTGGCCAGTACTGCACCCTGGGCAGTACACTTCCTCTCCCCCACACCTTCCCATCTCTTGTATTGTGGAGGACATGTGCACGCACACACACATGCACACCCACTCTTTGGTTAGTTTATAAGGTACAAATCTACCCTTCTTTCTATAACTATGTTGGCTAGGGTTCTCACCCTCAAGACACTTAGACCAGAAGAACTAAGCCAGAGGAAGAATTGCAGTATAGGCATTGTGTGAGAATACACAGATGCAGGACCCAAAAATGGCCATTTACCATGAGCAGATGCAAGATAGACTTCTTAAACCTTGACATTAGCACATATATGAAAGGTAACAATTAACATATCAAGCAGACACTGCTTTTCTTTCTTCTAGAAAGAGACAAAGAGGTAGATCTGAAATGCTTCCCTGT
Source organism: Crocodylus siamensis (assembly GCF_052110815.1). Classification (NCBI taxonomy): domain Eukaryota; kingdom Metazoa; phylum Chordata; order Crocodylia; family Crocodylidae; genus Crocodylus; species Crocodylus siamensis. The sequence continues at coordinate 145,854,661 of NC_143395.1, read as the reverse complement.
TATGTAGTGCACTATTGAAAGTTGCCCCGATGCATGATGGTGGGTTTGGTGCAAGGATACAAGCTGAATAGGTAGCAGGCAAGTGCAATGTAATCAAATCCAAGCTTAAGGCTTAACTATACTTTATTAGATTTTGGAGAGTACTTGTTTAGTAGTTATCCCCTTTAACTGTCATTTTCCTTAGATAACTATATACTGTCACTTCATGATTTGCAATATTGTCTATAGCAGTGGTTCTCAGCTTTGTTAGACACAAGGCACCCCTTGGAATAGATTTCAATCATTTTTGACCATGGGAATAACAATAGAGCAATTCTTCTGTTGCTGGGAATTTAGAAAGGCCTCAACAGATCTTGACACTATGAATTCCTATTTGAAATCTCTGGGTTTATCTTGTGTATAATGTAAAGGTGTTTGCACACCTAACAGGGCTAATATTGTTCAACACCCCTAAAAAGATCTTGTGGCACCCCATGGTACCATGGTACTTGCTTAAGAATCACCATTTTCTACTAAGCATAAAAAATGAGAGAAATCCTAAAATAATCTCATTTATCTACATTAGATAGATAAGAATCATCATATCCATTTTTATATTAAGAGCTAGATAATGACAAAATGTATAGTATGTGAGCAATTGTTAATAACTTTATCTTAGAACCTTAGAAATTTGTCCAGTATGTGGACAAATGACATTGAGTATATACCTCAGTAGCTGTGTATTGATTTTAATTCCCCCTAGTTAATTTTATTTTTGTGTCACTGTTGCTGAATAGTAGCTGCTTTCTTACAAATATGTTTGAAATGTATTAATACAAATTAATTAAAATGTTGTATAAAACAGACACAGGGGAGAGAGTAAGGTCCATCATTAAAATATTAGTCTGCTGTTTGGGAGACCTGAATTCTGGTTCCTGTTCTACACTTTGGGTGTATAGGCTAGTTGCTGCTTGCATTTGCAAAGGTATATACCATTTAGAGCAAGAGAGAGCTAAAGCTTGGATAGTATTCTATACTTTCTTTTTCTTCCTGCTCTGTACAATGGTAAAAGAAACACTGTACAATGGGAACCATCTAAGAAAGGTAGTTCTTAATGCTACTGAAACCACAGGAATCCCTGAAAAATAGAATGCTAGACCAAGGAAAATGATACTTTATGTAGTTGTCCAAGGCGGAGTAGGGATGAAATCCTGATACTGTAGTCTTTCTGTGATGGAAAAGTTGATTCAGTTTTTGCATCCCAGAATAACCCCTTGGTAGCTAAGTACTAGCTACATTTTGGGGGTGGGCAGGTAACCCCTTGGTTTTAACTAAATCATGATTCTGAGTTTCTGGGTTTTGGGCATGTCACTAGGAAGGTCTCTAGCAGGTACCTTGATGCAAGGGGGCAGGAGAACAAAGCTGGACTCCCAAGGTGCCCAGGTTACAAAGACAGTGTAAATGAGCAGCAATGTAGAGGTTCTGTAGTGGTCCTATTCTTTTCTCTGAATGTCCTCCTAGTGTGTTACAGGGGGAAAGGTGGACTTGGATTTGAAAAAGGCTCGTCAGACTAGTGAAGATCCCTCTGCTCAGCAGGGACCTTAGAAGCTCAATGGGGGCCTGAAGAGAGCAAGCACCAGTTTGCCACTTAAGACTCAAAGAGAACTCAGCAGAGCCGGTGCAAGGATTTTTGCTGTCCTAGGTAATCTACATTTTCTCCCCTCCCGCCCAAGCTGCCATGGTTTCTTGTGTTTCCTGACCTGGTACCTGCTTCACCGAAACCAAACTCTTGAATCCTGTGTGGACACAGGAGCCTCTGAGAAGTGCATCTCCCTACCCCTCAGCCCCCACGCAGCACAATGAGACAGGGCTTAGGGCTGCAAGGAGGCAAAAGTACCTGCCCACTGCCTGTGAGCCACAGGGCTCTGCTCCTGCTGGTCCATGCTGCCTCGGAGCACTGAGAAGAAGCATGTTGCATGTGTACGCTGTTCATGAGGCACCAGAGCCTGCACTACCTACTCCTATCACTCTCTGTACTCCATGCCTCATGATTGCCCTCAGTCCCGGTGGCACAGCTGAGACATGGGGCTCTTCCCCTTGACTTGATCCAGGGTCTGAGAGAGTCTGGGGCTCAGGGAGGGCTGGGGAAAGGGCAAAGCAGCCCAAGGAGACAAAAGACTTGGGCTGGGATGACCCTGGCAATGGTGGCTCTTGGCCAAGTGCCCATTCTGCCAACCTGCCCAGAGCACCATTCTTGCTACCCATTACTATTAGCCACCCTAGGCAGTCACTTCTGCCACCTATACAGTTACACTGGCCCTGAGTCAGAGCAGTATAAAGCTGGCATATGTACATGTGTGAGGGGTCTAAAGCATCACCTAATCCTGTGTAATACAGGGTCAGTATCTAGCTCTAGGTGAGCTTTCATAAACCCTGCTCACAACAGATTAAATAAGTTCAATAAACTAATCCTCATTAGTACAACTTTCATTTCATTCTCAGGGATGACGTGTTGTGTCTAATCCTGAAAGTCACTTAATTGGTTTTGTTTTCAGTCTGATAAACAGAATCAGCAAGGGATAGCTTTAAGCCTGTTATTTCTGATAGTTTATGAAGATACTGAAACACCTGGATAGGGATTTATATGGAGTAAGCTATGATAAAATGGAAATAGCGCAGGAATCCCAGAGGATTGTGTGTTCCAGGCTGATGAGCTATAAGTCACCCATTAGTGGCACAATGTATAGGGTGCCTCAATAACGCTGAATGGAACTTTAACATGAGAAATAGTGAAGTATTTTTAGATATTTGCTATGTACAAAGGAAATTATTTGCCATTGAATTTTATTTAATACAAAAGGTCAAGAAGATCAAGGTCAGAACATCCAAATTCTGGAGACAGGAAAGATTCCTGAGCACCCAGAAAGTATGGGCAGTGAGTGTACTAGCTTCCTGGAAAACTGGAGTATGTGGGTCAGCATTAATGGTTTTGATTGGAGGAGGATTGATTTGATTGGCGAAGGGACAACATTAATTGTGAGGATCCAAATCAATGGAGAAAATGTCATACTTTGGTGAGGGGAATCTACAATTGTTGGGGATAAAACTGATTTAGCTAGGACTAGCATTAATTGGAGAAGGCTGAGAGAGAGAATGGTGGCAAGATTCATTGGAGGACCAGATATAACTTAATGGGGTGAGATGATATTCATGGAAACAGCAAAATAGTTTTATCAGGGGAGTTGAAAATATGCTTATGGAAGCTGAAAAGGTATAACTTTTTTGTGATTTACTTTTGAAGAGGCATAGGGGAGTTTCTGATTTTTGTGTATATGTGTGTTCATCTGTAGACAAACTTTTTTATGTGTTTTTTTTATGGAGACTGTCAGAAAGAATCATGTCTTTTAAAATATCCCTTTGCAAATGCATGGCATCATGTTGCTGTTTGTTAAATATACTTTGAGAGATGTGTGTTAAAATTTCAAGCTCCTATTAATTTCAGGAGAGTAAAAAAAATCAGCTATTTTCAAATGGATAAATCTGAGAAGGGAAATTACTTCCCTGGTCTTAAAAAACTGAATAAAAAACTAAATGCATTTTAAGTGGAGAGAGTGTGGAGGGGAGAGAGTGAATGCATACAAGAGACTGAATCCTTTTGAAATCCTTTTTGTGTTTGGGTCATTTCATAATTGTTTTCCTGAGAGTTGACCTGTGTTTTAAAGATTGTTTTTTTGTCAAATGCTGTTTATCCTTCATATTAACATAAGAGACTCAAAAAGGTAGCAGACTCTAATCCAGAGGTTCCCAAACTTTTTCTTATTGCATACCCCCTTCCAGATTTACCAGCTGCCTGCATACCCCTACCAGCATGCATTTTATATTTTAACCTCTTAAATGCCAATCATTATTATAATGAAAATTAAATGCACCCTTACACAATTTCTCCTGCATACCCCCAGGGATATGCATACCACAGTCTGGGAACTCCTGCTCTAATCCAACGATAGGTATGTATGTCTCGTTTTGTGTCTCAGGTTCTTTTACAGCCTGAACGACAAAGTATGGTTATTTAGTAGGCAAGATTCTTTGGGTAGATGTGGTGTCTTTTATTAGACCAACTGAGTACTTGGAAAAAAGTTCTTGGCAAGCTTTCAGGCACAATTACCCTTCTTCAGGCATAGGGAGTGTTTGCTGTTCTGAGACTCCAAGAAATGCACATATTTAGTAGACTATTTAGTAGGCACATATGCTTCTAGGATTTCAGGTCCCCAGTTTACCATCAGCCCAGCTGACAACCATATCACATCTGTATTCTCCAAGGGACTTGTGTCCAAACCCTGATTGACTCAGACTAAATACCTACACATGGCAAAATCTTTGAATGGGCAAAGACGATAGGCGAATGTAGCCATAAGCGTAATATAATCATCCACAGAGGTAAAGTAACTTAATCTTTTTTGTGAGAGAGAGAGAATTGCAAACAAGGGTTCAATTATGCCATTTTCTGCAGACCATAATTATTTTTGACTTCAGTGTGAAAAAGGCCCATGCTGAAAGAAGAGTGGTGGAAGGGATTATAAAATAGAAATATGTGAAATGTATTAAATCCACATTCATTGTACACATTCCATATGAATGTAATTTTTCCTCAGATTGACACGTGCTTGTTAGTTTAGGACTTAATTAAAGACAAGATTAAAAAAACTAGCAATGGACAAAAGTTAGAGAGGGGGGAATGAGGAATAAAAGTATTAAAATGAACTGTGTGCATTAACTTGTGCACAACCTGTAGACTGATAACTTTTTTTTGTTTTAAATTATGTAGTTCTCTTGCTTGAGTTTGGCCGCATCTAAGTATAATAGACTTCTCGTCGGAAATATACCCTCCAGCATAAACAACCAGAATATTTGTGCTCTGGCCAGTACAAATGTACTATGGTCAGTTTAGATCTGCAGGCTTGTATCTAGAAATGTAACAAATCTTTGCTGTTTATTTTTCTTTCAAAAGAGTACCCAGTACATGTGCTGTAGATTCCCACCCCCCAAACCCTTCCCTGCTTTTTATCAACGTTTTAAAGAGAAAAAGAAAGATTATATATGAAAATCTTTATATATCATAACCTTAATATTATCAATCCTTAAAATCAGCATAAAATCACCAATAAGTCCCCAATTAGAGGTAGATAGAGAAAATGATCCCCTTCCCCCAAAAATCCAATGGGATTGAGAAAATAAATACTTGATTTGTATATTTTCTTAAAAAAAAACTTAAAAAAACCCAGATTAATTCAGAACTAATAGCAAAACATAACAGCATAAGGTCAATATCAAGAATTCATGAATTTGGTCAAACCAGAGATATGAAGAGAGAGAGAGAAAAAAGTGAAATGCAAGAAATGTCATATACTGTATATTCCAAAGTAATTGAAAGTATAGTCAGATTAGCATAAACCAACTGTTAAATTGTATTTTGTAGTTGTCTTAAAGCTAATACTAATATCAAAAACATTGTAAAAATAACTAAACTATTTATTTCTATTAATTTGGGAAAGCAAAAAGTTTTCTCATCAATATTTTAAAAAAACATAAGATGCTTTTGATCTGTGATTAATTCTATCTTAGTAGGGAAAAGAACAGAAGCAGATAAACCCAAAAAAGCAAATTCTGTCCTAAAGGAAACCTCCTTTTTCACATTGAGTGTAGATCGCTTTTGATAAATCTGGAAATACATATATTTTTGCTACATATAACTCTTCCATTTTTTCCAGACTCCCTGCAATATATGCTCTTTATCATAAGGCATAAATACTACCATCATTGTACCAACATAAAGAATAGAGTAGTAGACCAACAAAAGAAGCATATCTATATTTAATATAATATGATTTATGTATACTAAGTAGAAGAATGGGAAGGGAGACTTTAGTAAAAGGAAAGGAGATTTATCTAGGGCCTGCTCTACTCAGAGACAAAGAAAAGTGTAATCTTTAGGATAGAAGTCTGAAAATATGAACTAAGAGACCAAACAGAGCCCCTAGCAGACTGCAATGTAGCTGCACTGTAGCTACTTAAGTATAAAGTTAAAGAGGAAGACAGGAGAAAACGAAGATGTTTTCACTCATGCTGTGTTCAATATATATTTTCTGTTACAAAAATCATTGACAAAATAGTGTAATAAAGTATATTTTTGTGTAAGATAGCTTCAGAACATTGTGAAATACAGCAATATTGTAACCTACGTAAGAGTGGATGTACCTTCATGTGCAATTAATGCAAAGAAACAAACTCCAGTGCAGTTTATGTCAGAGTCAATTATTCCTGGAGTGCAACATCTACACATGCACCTTATATAGCAGCTTTTTGAGCCAGGACAGAGTAGCGTTGTGCTGGCAGGGGGCACTGGCTCTGGGTGGTGGCATCAGGTGGTGGAGGGGCTGGCTGTGGCATGAATGTGCCAAAGTACAGGGCTAGGTGGAAGGCAGCCCCCACACTTTAGCACCCTTATGCCCCAGACAACCCCTGCCACCATCTACATGTGTATTTCAGCACAATTAAGTACTCTGCTGTAAGACAGTACTGTCCTTGACAGTACTGTTTTATGGCGGAGTTAATTACTTTACTGTGCCCTAATACCAGCGCACATGTAGCTGGTGGCATTTTACTGAGGAGCTAATTAGTCTACTCCACAGTAAAGTGCACATATAGATGCATCCTCTGAGTATCAGATGGCATAAATTAGTATGAATAAACCTGAGCCTAGGGGTTCATTGGATTAGCCTCATTAAGCCATGATATCTTCTGGAGCCAGTCACACACAAGAGCATGATGTGGCTAGCATCAAACGGGCCACCTTTTTGAGTAGGCCTAGCAGATATTCATTTACAGATGAAGTGGTACAAACGTGACACAAGGTTAGATTGCGACACAAACTTCAATTGCTGGAGCTACTGGGATACCTTAATGAAATGGTTTTCAACCCTTTTAGACTGAAGGCACCTCTCAGAAAATGATAGCTTTCACTCCTAATAATAATAGCAGAACAATTCTTCTCTCTTCTTCTCTAGGTGAGAATGTTTTAGAGCCAATGGTCTGAAAGTGCTGAAGTAATGTTGTAACCATTATGCTGGGTGATACCTTCAATTAAACCAACTGCATGGTTAGGATAGACTTAGACAAGCTTTCTTTCCTAGGGTGCCCTTCTTTTGATCTCTGGAAAAGAAGCAGATCTTGTGCTTCTCTGTTTATCTGCTTTTTTTCCAGAGACCTGTGGGATAGCATTGTGATACCCAAAGGCTTGTTTAAGTCTATCCCAGCCATGCAGTTTGTCCAATGAAAGGTATCACCCACTAATGCCCATGCCTTTGAGCCTATAGATTCCTATTTAAAATCTCTGGGTTTATCTTGCAAATCATATGCAGGTATTTCTACATCTAATTGTAGGTGCCCTATGGCATCCTTATCAAGATTTCATAGCACCCCAGGATGCTGTGTCATCCTGGTTGAAAACTACTGCCTTAATATCTCTGTCACTGTACCCCAAAATGATTAAAAGGCATTATAATGCTGTAACTCTACCATCTTCAATAATAGCTATATTTTTAATTAAAATGCATCAAAAATGCCTAAAAAAGCTTTCTTAAATACAAAACAAAAATACATTTAAGAAAGAGCATACAATTAAGTAGTAAGATGCTTAATTGTAAGAAAGCATATGTTAGTATGAGACAATTTTGCCATTAAGTCTTATATTATCTAGGAAACATATTATCTCACAGTGCCAGAACCTGTGGAGAGTTTTACTGTGATATAAAATGGAACCCTGAAAATAAAATAAAAAAGAAGAATTAGATAGAACTTGCAGCTACAGCTAGTCCATGTATCGGGTCAGTACATGTTAGCCAAAATCTATGATATTTCAATAAAGTGAATTAATTAAAAGTGACAGGATTTTAGATACATTCCTTGGAGCATGAGTGTGCAAATTAATACCATACTTTAACCCCCAAAAGAACAGGATATATCAATCTTAAAATACTTTTTTTTGAGCAGATATAACTAGCAATGGAGAAGATATGTCAACAAAAAAGTGCAGAATAACCATGAATACACCAAAAGCCACCAAATTTACTTGTAAAAATTTTCAAGGCAGTTATTTAAAAGGAACAAACAGATTACCCTTTAACAGAAACCTTTAAAAACATCTTTCTTTCTTTGAGAAAGAAAGAGGATGTAACATGATAGGTTAAGAAAACAAAACAAACAGAACAACAATGATGAAAAACACTTTTTTCTCAGGTTAACATTCCAGCACACAAAAAAAAACACTTTAGAAATTTTACTTGAAAGAATACCAACAGCACATATGACATTGTTACGAAGCAAAATGGGATGGAGTGCACCTGCAGCAAGCTTGCAGGCGACACCACTAGGAATAAGTGAGGTGATAGAATCTCCATCCTTGGAGGTTTTTAAGACCTGGCTTGACAAAGCCCTGGCTGGAGTGATCTAGTTGGGGGATGGTCATGCTTTGAGCAGGGGATTGGACTAAATGACCTCCTGAGGTCCCTTTCAACTCTATTTTTTTATGATTCTATGCATAAGATTTTCCATATATTGCTTCCCCTACAGCACACACCCACATACCATATTTACTTAAATATAAAACAATCCTGAATATAAGATGACCCTCCAATAATTGGATTCTAGATATGGAAATTTTATAAAGGTGTTATAATGTTTATCGGATAGAATCTAATTATTAGAAGCTGGCTTTAATTTGTCCCCCTCCCACTGCTACAGCAGGGAAATAAATCTGGGTGGGTCAGATAAACCCCCTTGCCCTCTGCCCCCTGCAGCTTCTTCCCCCTGCAGCTCCTACCTTCTGCTGCTCTCAGAACGTGCACCCTGAGCACATGGAAGTGGGGGAAAATTTGAAAATACTAACTTTGAAATAAATATGCCTATAGTAATTTGTATATGGGCAAATTACTATGGATACCCATAGACTTAGGTCATCAGAATTGATGCACTTTACTTTTTTGGAAATTGTTGGAAGTTTTAGCACAGGTACTCCATAAACACACTTTTAAGCAGCAATTGTATGTGTATTTATATGTAGTACAAACTAGGCCTGTCTACACAAGATGTTTACTGTGCAATTGCCTAATTAGCTCTGCAGTAAACATCTCAGCATCTATACATCTGACCCCATTAAGCTGTAGGAAGCCAATAAACATCACATCAGGTTAGTACTTGTGAATACAAATATTATCCTGCTGTGGAATTTTTTCATGCTCGGCAATGCATGTGTAGGTGCTGACCTGGCTGGGTGGGGCACAAGGGTGCTTTACTGTGGTGGCTGCCTGCCAGCTAGTCCCACACTGGAGCACCCTCAGGTCCAGACAGCCCCTCCACATCACACTGAGCTAGGCTGGGGTAGCCTCAAGCTGGCAGGCTGACCTCCTGGGCTCCTTGCCAGCTAGGGCTAGTCTGACCTGGCTTAATGTACTGGAGTCTTGGGCACACACTTATATGTGGTGTTTGGAAGCAATAAACTCTGGCACAATGTGTGCCAGAGTTTATTGCTGTGAATGAATTGCATGTGTTGATGCTCCCAGTATTTGTAATTTTAGTCCAAAGTCAAAAGGCTCATGCTTTTCCATATAGCTCATAGGCCTGGGACCCAGCAGAGTCAAAAGCATTTCAGGCCATTGTGGCCCCATAGCTCAGCACTTCTCAGTATGTGTGTACTTCAGATATACCCAAACAAAGGATCCACGTGCTAATTAACAGGGCTATGGAAAGCTTTGGTCACTGATTTGATTCAGCCCAATTTGGCAGCCAAATCTCTGAATAAGAATCAAATCAGGAGACCCTTTAACCTCTCCGAATTGAATCAGAACCTGTCAAATTGATTCAGAAAGTTTTGATGATTCAGACATAGACACAGCTCTAAATGTTTTTCTACATGCCTCAAGGTGCCAGGTGGCTCGTGAATGCTGAGATGCTGAGGTGTTTGGAGTGTCTCATGGGCATGTGGGAGGGTCCCTAGTGTGCTCAACAGCAGACACATAAGTGGATCAAAAACACTCCTGGTCTACTTCTGGGTCTGCCAGGGAGCACCCCCTAGGCTTGGCAACTGGTGCCTCGTGGGCCTGGGAGAGGCATCTGGGGTTCCCCACAGCTGATCGCAGTGCTGGGGTGGGGGGTGTCCCTGCATGCTTGGTGGCAGACCTGGAAGTGGACTGGAAGTACTTCTGGTCCATTTCTGGGTTTTCCACCAAGCATGAGGCCCCCCTACCCCCACCTTGCTCCTGTGGGACGCTCCATCCACCCCACCACTGCAGCATTCACAAGCCCTGCCTGATACTTCAAGGAATGTCATCAAAACATTTAAAGCTGTGGCTATGGCCAGATCACTGATTCTCTGAATCAGCATCAAATCTTCAGATTCGGATTTGGCTGAATCGAATTGGGACAGTGATCAGAATCAACTAATCAAATCACTGTCCCTGATTTGGGCTGAATCCAAATAGAATACAGCCCATTTCACACACCCCTACTAATTAACATCCCCCCTTCCCCCCACACACTCATGGCTGGGACCAGGTGTTTTTGTCACAAATCCAAAAAATGTACACGCAAATGAGGTGCAGGGCTCCACTTCATAGAGGGTGGAGCCACATTAACCATATGCAACAAACTGAGAGGGTGTGACAGGGATTCAAGGTGAACTATTTGGGGTCCCATTTGGTGATATTTGTGAGATATTTAAGGATGGTGTAGGAACAGGAGTCATTGGAAATGAGAAAGAAAGCCACAGCTCAGGTTTGAGTGATGAAAAAGTCAAAATGTATTCAATGTAATGACTCACCATGACCTGAAAAAGTTGGCGCTGAGAGGGTACACCTATACATGCACTTAATTTAAGGCAATAAACTCGGAGATATTTGGGCTGCAGTATGTTTGGGCTAGAGCACTGGTACCCAGAAGAATATCAATTTGAGCTGGGGTGGAGCAGCCCCAGGCTGGCAGCAGGCTCAGGGGGTCAGCTCCAGGCTCTGGATGGTGGCATAGGTGCTGACTGGGGCATGAGAGTGCTGGAAGCATGGGGCCATGTGGCTAGACAGCAGGCAGGAGTCCAGCTGCCTGCTGCCTGGGATGACCAGGCGCAATGTATGCCCACGGTCATTGTCCACATGTGCATTTTGTCACAGTTAATTACTCCATCATAAGAGTACTGTCTCAGACAGTATTATCTTATGGTGGAGTTAATTCATTTACTATATTTTAATACCGGCCCACGTGTAGACGGTGACACTTTACTATGGAGCTAATTAGTCTAGTATGGCAAAAAACACATGTGTAGATGCACCCAGGGGGATCAAATGAATTGGGCAGTATCATGTAGTGTCCCTGCATGCTTGGGGTTTCATGTAGTATCATGTAGTTTATTAAGATGGTCTGTCCTAACTTATCCTTCTGGTAGGTTCCCGTCAGCATTTTTGGCATTAGGGGAGGGTATTGTAGCTTGCTCCAGCCTTTGTGAGTGCTGGCTTGGTATTGTAGTATCTCTAGGCCTTGCGCTTGTCACCTTGCCTTAAGAACTGGGTGGGGTAGGCGGAGAACTGGTTCTTCTTCCAAACAGACAGTAAGCAAGCAGGATAAATATTGCCTTAAGTATATGCTTTAATTTTTCTGAAAACAAAAATCTTTTTAATTTCTCCAAATGCAAGTCCTTTATTTCCTTAATAAATCAGTTTATTGAGCATCACAAACTATCAGCTACAGATATACATATAGATATACATTTAGAAAGCAAGCAATTCAATTATATATGCATATTACCAGTCCTATGAATACACTTCTCTGTTCAATCTGGCCAGGCGTCACAGAGTAGGTTGGCTCCTTGAAGGGAGGTCAGATGTTTTCAGTTTTCAGACACAGTCAGGATTGGGGAAGAAGAGGATTCTTCTCTCTCGTCAATGTGATGATATTTATAGTGCTTTAGTCACCAATTAGACAAGTTTCTGTTTTTTCATAAACAAGTTTCTATTTTTCTTAAACATACTGATTTCTGTCCTTTCTCTCTATATATACTTCCATCCTCAGTACCAGGAGCCTCCAGATTCAGGTATGGGTAGAATATGTATTTATAAGCCATTTTATCAGACTTTTTGCAGAAAAAAAAAATCTCATAATGGTATAGATTATGCACAGGTGCTAACTCCATAAATGCACTTATGTCAAGGCTAGGCATAACAGATCATTTCAGTTCTGTCAAGCAACAAGAGGCTGAACTGTTTGCATACTTGTACTCTGCTGGAGGAACCACTGCCCATTTTCTTTTTTAAGGACTGAAAAAAAGGGGGTTCTCATCAGTACATCAGTATGTTTGCCCAGTATGGGCCATATTTTATAGTCATTTAAGAAACTTCATAGTTAGTTTCCATTAATGAGCTCATATTGCTTTAGGCAGGAGTTTAATGATAATCTATGTAGTTAAGAGGTTTCCTTGGATGAGAATGTAAGATGAGGAGCTTTTTTCCCCCATGCTGAATGGTGAAAAACCCTCACCTTATTTTCAAGTAAATATGACATATAGATTGAGGAGAATTTATTATTGAAGTAGTTGGGATAACTATTTCAAGTTCTACAAAATATTAACCAAATAAGCAGTAGGATCCTGTTAATTTTAAATACCATGAAAATGTCTTGCGCACACACACACACACACACACACACACACACACACAGAAATTTTGGCAAGTACTCTGTGTGTGTGTGTTAATGCTTGTTAAACCATTTGAGAAACATAGATGTAAATTGTAAAGACAGATATATTACTGTTGTTTCCCTGGAATTCCAATTCTTTGGTTATTACTATCATAATTTTGATACTTTCTGGAAATATCCTTGTTCTAAATGATGCTTCTCCAGAGAGAAATCTTCAAATATAGGACTGTATTCTTTCATTTTTTAGTCTAATACTTGTCAAAAATGTCTCTTCTGAAATATTCTATCCCTTGTGTTAAATTGAGATGATAGATGCTTCTGTTAACCCCCATTCCATAGCTGAGGGTACAATAGATTTTTTTCAGCATATAAACTCTCCCTTGTTCTATACCATTTGGAGAAAATTGCTAGTACAGATATACATCCACTGGTCCTCTATATATCTTTATTTTCTTTCTTCTACACAGGATAAGTACAGGAGCACTGAGGAGTGAGGGCATGCAAGAAGTGCAGGCAAAGTCCTGTCCAAGGTCCCAAAATTTTTCTCTTATGCTGCTAGGTGTACCAGTTCTGCTGTAACAGCAAGGAGTTTGGCCAGAGCATGGCCAGATCATGGCTTCATGAAGCACATCTTCTCCTAATTCTATATCCAAGTTGTTTTTTCTACAACTTGACACTTAATAGATGTGCTACCTTGCTCATTTTTGTTACTTTACTAAAAATGATCACACCATTTTACATAAGCCATTAGATTCCTTCAGTGTAGATCCTCTGGGGAACAACAGCATTTATTTGATATTGTGTGACTGCAGTTATGAATGTCTTTCAAAATTTTGTAGGATATTACCCTACCATTTGAAGTGGACAAAAATGATCTCTTTGCTAAAGAAGTCTTCTGTAACAATAGAGGACCCTACCATTTATCATCCTACTTTCAGTGTGTTCTTCTTAGAAAAAGCATTTCAGATGATAGTATCCTAGTCATTTTCATTTTTCTTCTATCTGAATACCCGCTAGTGATGACTTGTGCCAATATGGTGAATGGTAACTCAAGTTGCTATTAGTACGGAATAGGTAGTGATGTGTGCTTGCATTGTTTCCCTGTTGCTAACATGCAGTGAATGAACGTAAATCACAGTAACCTTACCCTTTCATGAAACTCTTAATTGCAAGTTAGGAATAGACAGACAAAACAATTCAACTGGGTTTAGCTGCACTGTAGTAAATCCCTTGCCCCTTTTAAAATGGTATAACTGATTTACAGTGGCCAGTAATTATTTAATAGGCAGTTAAATTTAATTTATTCTTGCAAGTAGGACAAATTCCTGACATAGCTGGTTAATATATTCAAGCAAGGCAAAGGTGTTTGACCAGGTATTATAGGCCTACTGAAGTAGCAACACGATAAACAAGGTATAAACATCTAGGAAAAAGACAAAGGCCTGAGAAAATTAGAAACTGGGAACACTTTGATAGTTTGGATTAATTTTTTGTACTCTTTCAGATGGTAATTAGCATTAGTCCTATGCCCAATCTTACCTTAAGAAAAGGAGGCAGAAAAAAATGTTCCTTGTTGTCTTTTCACTCTTGTCTGATAAACCCTGATATCAGCTAACATCTTTTACTCAATACATTGGTCTCCTGCTTTGTCCCTCCATCAGTTGATACATTGATCCCCCACATTTTCTGGATGAACTCTGCAACTCCTAATTATGGAATAAGTTACACGCTAGATGTTCTGATACTCCATATTGGAAAGGCTGATGCAGAACAAAGTTTGGATGCATACAGAATTGTTAAAGAAAATTGGAATAACAAATTGGACCCAAATATTTGTTAGAATCCATCTTCTTAAAGCATCTAGTCTTACACAATGATTTTTTCTCCATTATGCTAACATCTCTTTTTGATCGGCTTTTCTCTTTGTATGAGTCCTTGTCTGCCTAAGAACAGGGATCTACATCTGTTTCATAGGGTAAGTAATGCTTTCATCTTGCTTACAGAGAAAAAAGAATGCTATTACAACTAGCAAATAATGCTCCCTTAAGCCATGATAAGCAGTTTACTGTAAGGGCAGAACAATCAGGGGAACATTACTGAACTTTTAAAGGAAATTGCCAGTGATGTGCCTGTTCAGAGGCTTCATCTTTACAACAGTTATGTATCCAGTAGCTAGCTATACCCCCTCAGGGAGGAGGTATAATACATTTGTATTACAATAGGGCTACTGAAATAAAAGCTTGAGAGCTGAAAGTCTACATTTTCCACCATAATCACTTAAACACACTTGCTATTGTGTGTTTTCTTTTGGTTTCTTGTAAGTCTCTAAGAGGGGCGTTTATAAAGTGGGAGGGAGTAGTTAAGGATATGGTATGTATGAATTCCAAAAGTAAATAACTGGTCTCATAAAAATTAATAAATACCTTTACAGAGAGATGAAACCTAGCACTGCTAATATAAATAAAACCACCTGACTCCTTTCTGATTGGTTTATCCTCCCACCGTATTTATTTGTGTTGCCTAACAAACCAACTGGTTGCCTGCTGTTTGTGCTGAGTTACTGTTATTGCAGCTGAGGAAAAAGATGCTATCCACCTGTGGTTCTGCTCTGCTACCAAAGGGCATGTAGATCAAAAGGGAGGTATTAGTTTTCTATGCCTCACTCTTTTACTCAGTTGGCCTGTCTACACAAGGCATGTACTGTGGAGCTCCTAATTAGCTCCCCAGTAGAAGGGCAGCATCTACAAACGTGGTGCTATTAAGATGGAGTAAACTAATTAACTCTGCACTGGATACTTCTTGTAAATCCTGTGGCTCAGTTCTTTGCTCTGCACCAGTGCACATGTGAATGCTGATGGGGCTGGCTGGGGCACTAGGGTTCTTCAGAATACAGGTGGACCTGGACAGGTTGGAAAAGTGAGCAGGAAAGAATAGGATGCAGTTCAACAAAGACAAGTGCAAAGTGCTGCATCTAGAGAGAGGGCACCACTAACATACATATAGGCTAGGGGATAACTTCAGCAGCACAGTGGCAGAAAGGGATTTTGGAGTCATATTTGACTCCGAGATGAATATGAGCCATCAGTGTGATGAAGTAATCAGTAAAGCCAACTGCACTGTATCATGCATTAGCTGGTGCATCACAAACAGGTCCAAGGAGGTGATACTTCCCTACTATGTAGCATTGGTCAGACCGCAGTTGGAGTACTGAGTCCAGTTCTGGATGCCGCACTTCAAGAGGGATGTGGATAACCTTGAGAGGGTCCAGAGGAGGGCCACTCATATAGTTAGGGGCCTGCAGGGAAGGCACTATGAGGAGAGACTGAGGGACCTCCACAAGAGAAAGCTGAGACAGGAACTCATGGCCATTTACAAATTCATCGTGGGTGCTGGGGGGAAGCAAGAAATTGGAAATGCTCTGTTTACCAGGGCACCCTTTGGAGTAACTAGGAACAACAGCCACAACCTGACAGAGAGCAGATTTAGGCTGGACATTAGGAAGAACTTCTTTACAGTAAAGGTTGCTAGAATCTGGAATGGGCTTCCAAAGGAGGTGGTGCTGTTCTGTGCTTTGGGGTTCTTTAAGAGGAGACTGGACGAGCACCTGGCTGGGGTCTTATGACCTCAGCGCTCTTTCCTGCCCAGGGCAGGGAGTTGGACTCAATGATCTATTGAGGTCCCTTCTGACCCTAACAACTATGAAGCTATAATTAGATGCTGTGAAAGAACATGCACGGATCAGTCTATCAAAAAGAGCAATTTGAAAACAAAACCATGAAAGGGACGAGGGGGAGGGGAGGAAGTGATGGGAGAGGCAAACAAGTAATAAACCCATAGGGAGAAATAGGATCACAAAAGCTAATCCAGATAATGCATTAAGAATCCATAGTCCCTGTTTAGACCACATTTAACACAATCTAGTCTGTGCATGTGAAATTTCACATTTAAGTTGGCTTTTTTACTGTATGAGAACAGGTACTCTAAGGTCAGCAATTGCATATTAAAAAATTCTACTACAGGCATTTGTGTGTTTTTGGACTTGATGCCAGGTCTTTCCTCTCAGTAAAGAAAGAAAAAAATGGCTGTAAATGGATGTGAGCTCACATGAGACATAGGACTAGGTATCTGGCAGGGGACAGCTGCTGTACACATCATCTCGCATGGGAAAAAAATAAGGCACTAATATAATAGCCATGAGTGCCACGAAGCAGCAGCACATACAGTTTTTGGTCTGTTGACCCCTTTTAAGTGTTCAGAAAGTATGAATGGCAATAAGAAAGCCAGCCATGCTCTAGATGTGAGGAAGTAGGGAATGGATAAGGGGATTTATGTTCCAGTTCCTTTGAGATTGTGCCAATGATGCAGCATTTCTTTTTACAAATAAAGTAGGAGTTCATGATTCATGTAAGTTGAATTAGTATAAAAAAATAAAACTGAGTAATTACATGCAACCTGTAAGTTTCCCAGTACAGAACTGTCTAATCCTGAAGGAATTGGCTGAGGTAATTTCAGACCTGTTGGCTGTCATCTTTAAGCACTTGTGCAACTCACAGGAGGTCCTGGATGACTGGTAAAGGCAAATATAGTTCCCATATTTCTGAAAGAGGAGGAGGAAAGTCTGGGGAATTGAAGACCAGTTGCTCTGACCTCTATAACATGAAAGATTATGCATTAGGTTATCAAGAAATGTATTACCAAGCGCCTGGCGGGAACTAAGTGATTAGGGATAGCCAGCATGGTTTCATCAAGAGCAAGTCATGCCTGAGCAATTTGATTTCCTTCTATAATAAGGTGACAGGCTCTGGAGATGGGAGAAAGTAGTGGATGTGATATACCTTGACTTTATCAAGGCTTCTGACACCATCTCCCATGTTATTTTCATTCACAAGCTAGGGAAATACAGCCTGGATGAAAGTATAATAGTTGGATCATTGTGTTCACTGAGTAGTCATCAATAGCTCAATGTCTATTTGAGGTGAGATATTGAATGGGGTTCCCCAGGAGTCTGTCCTGGGTCTGAGGATGATACTGAGTACATACTTAGCAAATTTGCTGATGACATTAAGTTGGGAGGAATTGCAAATACTCTGGAGGGTAGAGATAGGTTTAAGACTGACTTGGATAAACTAGAGAAATGGTCCAAAATCAATCTGATTTAATTCAACAAGGCAAGCATAAAGTCCTGTATTTGGGATGGAATAATTGCAGGTACTAATAAAGATGTAAGAATGAGTGGGGGTTGATAACAAATAACAGGTTTTCAAATACCTGAAGGGGAATGATAAAGAGGATGGAGATAGACTTTTCTCTGTGGCTGTAAAGGATAGTACTAAGAAAAATGACCTCAGACTGCAGCAGAGGAAATGTAGGTTGGAGAACTGGAAGAACTTTGACTATGGGGGTTGTCAAGTATTGAAACAAGCTATTTAGAGAGACTGTGGAATCTCCATTCCTGCAAGTTTTCAAGAACAAGTTAGACAGATACTTGAATGGAATGGTTTAGCCAGGGATGATCCTACCTTAAGCAAGAAGCTGGACTAAATCACCTGATGAGGCCCCTTCCAGTCTTACATTCTGTGATTTATAATGATGCCCAGCCAGCCAGCCCCATGGACTGGATGAGAGGCACAGATCAGGCTTTGGACCAACTCCTTATGCTAGCCTGGTGCAGCACATAGGACCATGTCATCTTGCCTGTGAGGCTCCCTAGGGGTGTGTCAAGGCAACTCCATGGCTGTGGCAGCTGCTGATGAATGGCAGTGGCTATTTGTACACCCCTCCCCACATAGATGACTGCCCTGGTCACCTCTACCTTCTCCCCAGTTGTACTACTGGGGCTCCCTATGGCTGCAGAAATTTGGTGGGGAGGAGTTTTTGGTGATTAATGCTGAATTGTGGTGATTAATGTTGCCACTCCTCCTCTGCGGCCAAATGTCCAGAACCATGGGGAACTCAATGAAACAGTTTAACAGACTGGATCCAGCCTACATGTCATAGGTGAAACACAACTGGCCTAACCCAGTGCTGAGTTGAGATCTGAACTGGGTAGCTGTATTCCATCTATGTCCCTGAAGTCACCCATTTCCCTCTTCTTCCTGAGGTCCATAACTGGTAGAAAAACCCTTATGTAATAACCCTATGTCTACTCCTCTTTTCTTTATTGTCTAAAAAAAAAAAAAAAAAATGCCAGGCAGTGAAGTTATCAAGCAGCTGTAGAAGGGCAGTTTGACTGCTTTCCTTTCCACATTGTATATTCCCCACCCCTCAAAAGGCCCCAAGACATACAATAGACCTGGATATCTCTTTAAATGATTAACATCCTGTTCTTTCTGGTTGCTGCACCTACGCAGGACATGTCATGGCTTTTTCCAACATGCTCTAATAAGCAGCTGACTGAGTTTGTGGAGAAAATGAAAAAGAAATCCTTAAAGATATTCAAAGTACAAGGAGACGCATGCTAGAAAAATACAGCAAGTGAGATTTTGTTGTACATAAAGGCTCATCATTTGCTTTTCTTTTTTTTTACAGGATGATAATATTTGTTTCTCACACTGACACTGCAAATAGCCAAGACACAACAGGTGCTAAAAGTAATAGTCATTCACGTCACTGCATTCTCCTAGGCAACACTACAGAATTTTCTCTATGTTGTTAAAAACAAATAGGGCTTTATACAGGTGCCATGCAGTGAACCAGAACTCTCACTCCTCACAAAGCTTTGGAACCTGTTGAGCCTAAGCTTTAAAATACCCATTCTACAATTACACTGAGAGAATCATCTTCAGCTCTTCCATCCAAATGAAATGCAATATGGAATGCAGAATGCAATAGCAGAAATAGTGTGTGCATTCTCTCACACGTGCAATATAACTAATAATACCCAACACCAAAACACTCAGTCCAAATGACTGTACACTTTATCAACCTGGCACACTGTGCAGTAAGTAGAGACTTATTTTTTATTTTACAGAAAAAAAAGCAAAAAAACAAAACAAACCCCTGAGATGACAGCTCTGACTTACACAAGGTTACACAACAGGGTAATGGCACAGGCTGGTCATTTCCCATTGCATTGCCTGTTTTGTACTCTTCCACATCTGAAGAAAACAATTGGGAATGGCTGTATGGCACGCCTCTCCTGTGAGTGACCATCCGCTGTAGCAGCACTTAAGCTGGTAGAGTGGATATGCTATAGGAAACAGCAAGACAGGCATGGAGTAAGAAATGGGTTTACTGTCAAGACATATTTAGGCTCCATGTAAGTAAGTCCCTGTGGACATTTCTAATATACACCCACGCCATGGTTCCGTAATCACAATCAGAAACTTCTGTGGGTGGCAGAGCTTGGCTACGTGCAAAAAAAAATTAATAGAATTTTTCTTTCTGCTTTCATGTAAAAGTAACTGAGTCATTAAACCATTTCTTGCTGTAGGTCTAAAATGATTTTTCCACAAATACTTATGTTCATTTGTTTGAATATTATTTGGAAAGTAAATACAGCAAGGACATGAGCTTGGTGTACTAAAACTAAGTTTCAGACATGCCAAAATATTTTGTCTACAAATTTCTCCATTTTTTCTTAACTTTACTATGATTCTGAGAACATAATTTATGTGGTGACTTGCCTGATAAATTTAGAATAAATATACCAACATATATTTTAGGTTTTCTCTTTTAGGTACAAACACAGTATTTATAGTGGATGATATTCTGAAAAAAAAATACCGAAACTTGTTTTAAACCAAAATAGATGTTGATTGTAAATTAAAATACGCTTCATATCTATTTTAATTTATTATAAATCTCCATTGACAGCTAAATCATATTAGAGAATCTCAATTGTCAGCATAATTTATTTCAGTGAGTCACTGGAAATTATCTTCTAGAGCTAACTGATTTTTCCTTTATTGTGATAAGTGCTTAAGATGCACATATAAAAAGCTTCCATGAGAAGATCCAGGTTATTTTTATTCTGGTATAGAAAGAATTGATAGGGTCTGCCTTAGACAATGACATAATATATATTTTTGTACTGAAATTTTAAATAGAGCAATGATCTCAGAACACAGTCGAGAAAGAGGAGCATATGATGAGTTTTGTTGAAGAACAAATTTGAAGTGCTTTACTATTATAGCACTTTGTGAACATTGTATGGTATAAATTCTATTTAAGAAGCCAAGAACTGGAGCCTTTCAAACAAGCTGAAAAAGGTATGGGCTTGGGTTAAGGCCAAAATCACTAGGCCTTTTGGTCAAGCAAATGCTAGAAACTCTGATTCATAACATTGGATGGCATTTTTGCCCCTTACTCAAAATTTTAAGCCATACCAGACCTTTAATGCTAAGTACAGACATTTGGGAAAGTTGAATCAGATTCAAAATGGCAGCCTGATTTAAACTTAGTAAGTCCCAGTGCTGACCTTACACTTATAGACCTGATCTCAGTGACAGGCAATCAGTTTAAACCTGTAACTATACAGAAGTTCCATGCACACAACCCAGTTTAAAAATTGCAGAACCCACTTTAAGATAAATCTAGATTTATTTTGTATCAAACCTATTTGATTTAGGTCAAACCAGTGAATGGAACTTATGTACACTTTCCTTGCACAGCCTTGAGGCTTGGAAAACCCAGCCACTGGCCCTAGCCCTGAGGCTGCTCTTTTCACGCCCCCCACTCCCATATCGGGCTATTTGTTTTGTGCCCCCAGCCTCTTGCTTTCCCCACCCCCAGACCAGCCAGCCCTCTCAACTCCCATCCCACAAGCTGCTTTGGGTGCAGCCACTTTTATAGCATTCACCACCCCCAGAGCCGAGTAAATAAGTCCTGGTTGGGGGGTGGGGGGACAGGATGGATGGGAATGTAGGTTTGCTGGGGGGGGACAAGAGGCTAAAAGTAGCCATTGATTTCCCCCCCCGAAAGCTCTCCCATGAGCCCTGTGAGTCTGCCTGATCCTGTCAGACCCTCCTGGACCCCAGCAAAACCCTGTGGGTTGTGCCTGTCCCCTCCCCACCCACAGGTTGGGCCAGGACCCCCACTAAACCTGTGGGTTGTGTCTGCTCCCACCACCCCACCCGTAGGTCATGCCTTCCCCCCACTCCTCATGGGTTGCATCTCTCCCCATCCCCTGGTAGGCCCCTGATCCCCTCCAGCCTGCTGGACCTCTGCTAACCTCCCCATCTGGATTTCTCTCATAATGGGCAGCCATTATGAACCGATTTAACTTCCCTCTAATGCCCGCAAATGTCTGTACTTAACTGAAAAGTGTGCAGACACTTGAAGTGATAGGTGTTAAAATGATCCCAGCTGGAAGCTATAGGAAACAACAAAATGTCACTAAAGTGTAACCTGATCAAAAGTAGAAATTGATTGTGACTTTGCTTGGGTTCTTGAACATTAAAAATTGAATTTTTCAAACAGAAAAAAAACTAAAGCAAGATTCTCATTTTATATTTGCACTGATTAACCTCAGTCCAAAGGTTGTGTCTCATTTGCTGTCTTTCAAATCTCAGTTACCCAAAATTTCACTAGCAGGAAGGAATACTTTTCTGAGAAATCAAACTTGAGAAATGTCTAGAGCAAAGGGGTTTATTGTTCATTTTGTTTTCCCCCTCTTGAGGAAGTTCTATAATGGATTAAAGGGAGGGGCAAGGAAGTCACCAGAAACAATTTATCTTCATTAGTGAAGAACATAGTTTGGGTTAATTGAGCTAGCTACCTCAGCCCAGACATCTCCATTTTCCAATGGGACTGCATTTAGCATAGCCATTCAGAGCTAGCTTGGGTATCTCTATGCCACATCACATTCTGAATTGTTGTAGATGTGTCCAAAATCAGGCTTAAAGGGACAACAAGTTTTTAGGATGGAGTATTCTCCATTCCTCATAATACTCATATATTTAGACAAAGAAGAAAACTTTCAGAAAGTAGCTGTCTTGAATGTATGACACTTGAATGTATGACACTATCAAAAACAACCAAATCAAAATGTTAATTTCAAAAATGGTCTCTACCGAAAAGTGTATTTGGCCAAGACCAAAAATATTTTGATTCTTAAGTGACTCTGTATTACATCATGGGAGTTTTAGTTTGGGAGCTTCATATTGACATTCTCACTAGCTAGGAGTCATCTTCCATGATGCACTTCTCCTGCAACTGTCACCCCTTCTCATAAGAGGAGACCAAAGATAGTTTTATCATTAAAGGTGATAGCAATTGGAGCAAATGAGTGAATGCGTGAGGTGTTTCTTGCTCTCTGGCAGGGTTTTGGGGAGAACTGCACCTCAAGCTGCAGACAAGCAAAACTCATGACATGTGTGACACTGTGTGTTAAGGCACAGCAGGGTGAAAGCTGCAGGGATGGTGGCCCCTGCTGAGGCCACAAAGCCTTCCAGCTGTCGAGGAGATGGGTTCAGGGATTCTGGGGCCCTGCACCTCTAGCTGCTGACAGGCAAAACTCGTGAGATGGGTGCTTGTCCGCAGCTTGAGGTGCAGTTCCCTCCAAACCCCTACACCTACCTCTGTAACAGCTGGCAGGCTTTGTTGCCTCAGCAGGGGCCACTACCCCTGCAGTTTTCAGCCCTCTGCACCTTAACACATACAGTGTCACCCATGTTACAAGTTTTGCCTGCCTGCAGGTTGAGGTACAGTTCCTCCCAAGCCCCTGCATCGACCTTCTTGAAACTTGGCAGGATTTTGGCCTCACCAGGGGCTTCCCCTGCAGTTTTCACCCTCCTGTGGTGTAACACATACATGTGACATGAGTTTTGCTTTCAAGAATTTTGGGTGCAGTATTCCCCGAACCCGGGCACCGATCTTCTTGAAACTTGGCAGGCTTCATGCTCTCATGCAGAGGCTACCACCATTGCAAGTTTCTTCCAAATCAGACAAAAAACAACAAAGTTATAGATATTTTATTGATTCCCCATTATACCCTATGGTCGGATCTCCGAGGCGGCTCTGAAGCTTTGGAGCCGCTTTGGCCAGATCAAAGCGGGAACCCAGTCCGGAGCTCCAGATCGGATTGCTGGCATCCAAAGTGGCTGGATCCAAAGCCAGATCAAATAGCCGCCTACTCGCACAAGCCTACTGTCCCCCAGCACTTGCCAATCAGCTGCTGGGAGACCCCCGCCTCCCCCACTTGTCGACTGTCCAGGGACTCCCTGCTTCTCAACTGGCTGCTGCAGGTACACCAACAAAAAAAAGGTTGAAAACCCCTGGATTACATAATCTGATGTTCTTGATCTATGAATATATGTAGTTTAGCCAAGGATTCTAATCTAGACAATAGACTTTATGGAATGACAAAATAACAGTGACATCTGTTTTCAAAAGGGCTGTGCAAAGAGCCATTATTAATTAGAAAGAAGAAGCAGATCAGCATTGCAACTGGAAGAATGTCAAAAAATAACTGTGTACATAGAGTATCTTTCAGGAATCAACTTTATGAACCAAATGGCATTTCAATGGGATATATTTTTCTGAATTAGAACTGCAGGAATTTCCCCTATGAGTGTAAATTTTGTGTTAAGAATTGCACAGCTGGCTGTCTTCCAATGCCATCTGTGTGTGGGTGTCTTCAAGGGACAGTAGAGTAAGAATTAGAGGAGCAGTGTCAGAAGGAAAATACCAGATTTCATAGACATTTTGCAATGAAAATG
The DNA here is from genome assembly GCF_052110815.1 of Crocodylus siamensis. NCBI lineage: Eukaryota > Metazoa > Chordata > Crocodylia > Crocodylidae > Crocodylus > Crocodylus siamensis. Next base: position 145,830,287 of record NC_143395.1, on the reverse strand, counting down.
TGAACAAATACAAAACTGATTAAAGTAACAGAATGAAATGAAGTCTGAGACAAAACCCTTTTTATTGAACTGGAAGGCTGTTTGTTTTTCTAATGTGTTTCCAAACTGCTGAAGTAAAATAACAGAGAAAGTAAAAGTGCTTATCACAGCAGAGTTAACAGTCTCAAGCAGCTGTTGTTGTATTATGAAGGAGGTTATCAAAGGGCAAGTTACAGAGTTACTGGTGCATGTGAAAAAGAGAACATGTTTGAGATATAAGGAAAATCTAACTGGGAAGGAACCAAAAACCAAAAACCTGATATGCAATGACAAAATTACTGAGGGTTAATAGGGTAGCTAGCCAGTGACAGCACCGACACTACTGCCATGCTACCGTTTATCCAACTTGTCCCTATTTTCAAGGCTTTGCAATGCAATTGGCACGCAACTAAAAAATCTGCCCAGAGCCTCTCATCAAGAATAACATTTTTGCATGAGTTCTTACAAAATCAAATATTTTTAACTTATGGAAATGTAACATGTGATACACCATTTCATTGTTTTCACTGTAAGTTTTTAAAAATGGAAATTATACAATTAGGTGATCTTAGAGTTGACATAAGAGGCCAGAGAGTATGAACATTTGCTTTTTCTTAGTAAAGTGAAAAATGACTGTAAAATTTTTTGAAAAACTTATTTGTAATAATACTTCCTTTGACTCTCAGTACTGTGCAAAATAATGTTATTCTACCCTGGAAAACCAGTGTTCCATTCTGACACTAGGTTTGCTTTCCATTGGAAGACAGTATCAGCTTTCCATTGGAGGAGAAATCAGTGATGTGAATTCTAAATATATTCTAAAACAAGAATGCCAAACATGCAGCCTGTGAGCCAGATCCAAATCACGGAACCCTATGATCCAGCTCGTGGGCCGCAGTACACAGGATTGGTCTGGTGTGTGGGTTGGACATGGCTTTGTGATTGCTGCATGCAGCACAAGGGGTCAATCTAGGGTGCTGCATATTGCACCCTACTGAACCAGCCCTTCATACTGGTTCTGGGGCACAGTGTGGTTCCAGCCCACAGACTGGCCTACTGACCCTTATCTGGCCAATGGGGTCAGGTGAGTATGATTCCCCTTTTCTACATGCAACTTCTTTTACCAAAATGCATTGGTCCTGGAAATGAAGCAGTCATAAACAGCACACAGAGTGCACCTATATTTGTCCTTAACTGCACAATAGACTAGTTTGCTGCAGTGTAAAGCATCACAGTCTATATATGTGATGCTATTAGACCGCAGCAAACTAATATTCACCACCATATGATAGTACTGTCAAGGACTGTCCCCAACAGTACCATCTTACATCAGCAAAAATAAGTGCACCTAAACGCTCATGTAAATTTTGGTCTGAGCCTAAATTGCACCCAGTCAGCCCAGGCAGTAGAGGGCCAGACACCTGCCTGCTGCCTATCCACATGGCTCTGCTCTTTGGACACTGTTGTGCTCTAGCTAGCCCCTCTGCCACCCAATGCCACAACTGAGAACCTGGGGTTGACCACCCAAGTCTATTGCCAGCCCAGGGATGCTCTGAACTGGCTCAAACCGCTGCAGTCCTGGGACCACATGTAGAAGTTGCACCCAGGAGCCATTAACTCTGGCATGAACTGTGCCAGAGTTTATTGCTCTGCACTAACAGAACGTGTAGATGCATCCACAGGTCTTCCCCTGTTACAGAGCTTTTTACCCAACTTAGAAATGCCTGATTCTTAGAATTCTGCCCCAGGAATTGCATCCAAATACCAAAAATAAGGAGCCACTCTACTTGCTATATCTCCTCTCAGAATCCCTGACATTACAAATCTAATAAAGCAACATTCCTTTCAAAGCTAAAAACTTGCTCACAAAGAAAGAACAATAAGACTTGCATGACTAATGATCTAGCAAAGCATTCTGATAAACTATATCCATTAATATATTCTGTAGTATCCTGGCTTGATGTCTGAGGTAAATTAGATATGCATAATGAAGTTCCTAGTAACTCTGCATGTACAATTCAGCTATTTTGGGGAAGTGAACAATAAATTTGCCCAAACATGAGATTTCATTCATCCTGAAATCATCTGCAGATTAGCACTCAATTTATTGAATAGTTTCAACTGGAATTTTTTCAGCGGTGCTATCACAAAACAGCCAGCACTGCCCTTTCAAGCAATAGCTTGGGAGTTACATTACTTGCCCACAATGCTGGAGACCCACAGTTTCCTACTCTGTCTACAGGGATTTAAATGCACTTCTCCCTCTGTCCTAACCACTAAGCTCTGGGATATGTTATTGAGGCTTTCAGTCTCTTCTGTTAGAACTATTCCACATTTTAGAAGTAATTAAACTTTCCCTAGAGCCCAGATGCTCCACCTCCAAGCTAAATGTCCTAACCAGCCAGCTAGTGAGTCATTTTTGCTTAAAGTTTCACTAACTGTTTGAGTATTTATGTATAGCAGAACAGTTCCAAAAGAAATTATTAAGGGAGTCCTACCTATACCCTGGTGGTTAGGATACTATAGAGGGAAGGAAGGGACACCCAAATTTAGATCCAGTCTGTCCAGTTCTGAATAGGGATTTGAACCAAGCCCTCTTACCTCTTTGTTAAGTACCCTAACTACCAGATCAATAGGATGTTTGAAATAAATCTCTCTCAATTCATCTTGGTGAGACTGAGCTAATTCTACAGGTGAAATCCTTAGCTTAGAATGCTTTGTCTTTCATAGATTCATAGATATAGGGTCAGAAGGGACCTCAACAGATCATCAAGTCCAACCCCCTGCCTAGGCAAGAAAGAGTGCTGCTGGGGTCAAATGACCCCAGCCAGATGCCTGCCCAGCCTTCTCTTCAAAACCCCCAACGTAGGAGAGAGCACCATTTCCCTTAGAAGTCCAGTCCAAATTTTGGCCACCCTTACCATGAAGAAGCTTTTCCTGATATCCAGCTGAAATCTGCTCTCTGTTAGTTTGTGACCAAGAAGGAGCCCATTCGAACAGGGACTTGAACATGGACCCTCAGATTAAAAGTCTGATGCTCTACCAACTGAGCTATCCAGGGACTCATTAGCTAGCCTTTGCCTTGTCTGAGGCCATTTGTAGATGTCATGGGGGTTTACTTTGCCCTAAATTAAAGTGGTGCTTTTTTAAAAACACTGCTTCAATTTAGAACAAAGTAAACCCATGTCAGAGTCTGATCCTTATCTGCCTCTCCAGTGTGGAGGGGAGAGCAAGCTGCTGGCAGGCAGAGTGGTTTCTGAGCTGGGGGGGAGAGGGGCTGGTGCTTCCCTCTGTAGCAGTGGTGGTCACCCCCAGGTGGCACCTGCCCATAGGCACCTGACTTGGGCAGTCCCGGGGGCACTGCAGCCACATAGGGAAGCACCTGGCCCCCATACAGCTCAGGTAGGTAGGCAGGCTTGTGGTGGGGAGGGGGAGGGAGATCAAACTCACTGCTTTTGTATTTTTTCCTTCTGTGGAGCCTGCCTTCCCAGGCTGCTACAAGGCTGAGCCACATAGAACCTGGTGCTTCCCTTCATGGTGGTAGGGTAGGAAACTAAAATTCCTTGGAGGTGTTTAAATTTACAGTGCCCCAAAGTCATTTATTGCATCCCAAAATCATTTAAGGTATATTACACCACCGAATGTACTACAGTGGCTGGAATTAATGCACAGTGCGCCACTGAATTTGCAAACTTGTGCAAATAGCAATGCCATTAAAGTGGTGCAAAAGGCATTTAACCCACTTTAACCCCTCTTTAAAGTGTCATCTACAAACGGCCTTAGACATTGTGACGTGCATTATCTCAGGCAAAAATATCTTGTTCTGTCATAGGTATGTGATATTTACTCATGACTTGACCCACCAATGGCTTGAAAGCCAGGCATAAAATATGAGCCGACACTGGGTGCATCTACATGAGATGCTAATTGTGCAGTAACCTAATAACACTGTGCAGTAGCATGCTGGGTAAATCCCATGCTAATATGCTACTCCACAGTAGTATAAAGCTACAGCACAGTTAGCATCTGAAAAAAACTATGTGCCGGTGCTACTGTGCAATAGTGCGAGTTACCATACACTGATTTAGTACTTGGTTATTGAAGTACTAAAGTTAATGTGCAGTAACTGTGCAACATTAATGAGCATATAGATACACCCAGTAGAAATAAGGCTAGACACTGGTTTCAGTATTTGAACACAGGTTATAAAATCATGAAAGCTAGTCTAACTGAGCTGTGCCTCTACTTTGAGTCTGCCCTGAGCCAGTAGTTACCTGCTATGGAGCTGCTGTGATATGCAGTAGCCAGATTATTAGCTGAAAAAAGTGAAAAAATTCCTAGCTAGCTAAATTTGGAAGAAAGCCTTTTTGCTATCCATACTATCTGAGTGCTGAACATTGGTAAACAGGTAAAGGCATTGCATAATAGTGTAACTAGCAGGGGAGAGACCAGAGGGGAAACTGCACTAGACATCAACTAAGGGTGGAGTTGCAAAGAAAAGCAGCTGTTGTTGGCAGCAGCATGCTTGTATTGGCAACCAGAAGTTGCCATTTCTACTTTGCCCCAGGTTTCTACCCACATCCCTACACTGCAGGTTTCACATAAGCTTTGTGAATATATATGAAGCTCCTGCTTTCAATGAAAGGTTCTTGCTGAGCCTTTGGTGCATTCACCTTTTCCAGACAACACCACCTTGGTCTTATCCAATCTGAGTTTGAGTCAGTCGCCTTTCATCTTTTGAAGTTTTCATGATGGTCTCATGATCACAGCATTTGTATCCATGGAAAATGATATACTGCTGCTTGTTATAGCTTATTATAGTTTATTTTGGCCTGTGTCATCACTTCTATTGATCTCCTGTAGATAATTATGATAAGGAAACTTTGAGAGATTGCATAGTTTGAAGTTTTGGGAAGAAAAAGCAGCTCCTTTCTCTGGTGAAGAAGAATTGAAGCCATTCAAGTATAGGGCTGCATGTTTCACAAGGGTCAGGAGTACTGGGTGACTGACTGAGCCACAGATTTAAAGAGAGGACTAGATCTATAGCTTTCTTAAAAGTCTGTAGCCTGTTTCTGAAGCATTTATTGTGGCATCAGAATTCACACTGTTGGAATTGGTTGTCATTACTCTGAGTTATTGTGTGTATGGGAGGTTAGAGATATTTTTTGACATGTAGAAGAACTTTTTGACATCCAGGGAAACTGACAAATTTGTCATTCTGAAAATGTTATCCCTAATTTCCATTATCAGTGAATATGTTTCCATTATCAGTGAATATGCTTAACCTATTCAGCTTTCACTAGTCAAGAGGACAGGAGCCATATGCACAAGCCTGGCTTTTTCTTCTTTTGGATTTCTATAGCTTAGAGTGAGGGTGCCAGACTGTCTCCACAAGAGTGGAAGGATGGTTCATGTCACATTGTCAGTCTTTGTTTATTCCCATTTTTTCCTGTTTACTGCAAAGAACAATGAGAGGTCATTGGACAAATAAACCTTATATTGTAGAATTAGAGAAGTATCATAATATTTCTGTGCTTCGTTCATAACAATCCAACACCCTTTCAGGAGATTTCATCTTTTGGTCTGCAGTTTTGTTCAACTGTTACTTTCTTTCCCCATTCCACAGAGCTAGAGTCGAGACAAAGCTATAAAGTTTGAACAAGGATCTGGATCAGAGCTTCCCTAGGTTTACAGAGATTCAGTCTAATGTTCTGATTCAGGTCCATCTCTAAGTTTAATAGCTTAATTAAAGCAATATCAGGTTGGTGTGTCTGCTGCAAAATAAATCAGTTGGAAAAAATATAATTTCATATGATAAATGTGAATGCATGACATTTAATATGTAAATGCCATTCAACAAATTTTGATTAAATGAATGATGTGCCTCTGTAGATGTCAAACTATTAAATCATAAAGGTCCATTGGTTAAGTATATAAATTCTATCAGAAACCTAAGCAAAATCTGACATTTGTGTAATTCCATAGACATGAGTGGTGCTATGTTAAATCTATGGGATTGTACCAAGTATGAGTTTGGCCATTATTTTGAGTGTCTGGAGAAGGAAAAAAAGGGAAGTATTTTCCATTTGCTGTTTTTAATTAGCATTTTAACTCATAAGTGTATCCAAAGCTTGACATCTTCCTAGTCTCATGACTTCTTTGTCTCATTTCCCAGTCCAGCTTTCTTGCCTGAAAGTTTCCATCTTACTGAAATACTGAATTGGATCACTCAAAACAGCTCTTAATTTAGCTTCCAGTAAGCTTAGCTGAAGAAGCAGTCTGCTTAGCTCAGTGTTGAGCACTGGAACCACCTTTAGAGAGAAAGAAGCAGTTTCCTTGAAATGCCACCATAAGGTTCTCCCCCCTGAGCCTTCTGAAGGCTTCTTCAAAAAAGAAATACCTGCTTCCTATGAGGGGCCAGCTGTTTTGTACTCTGCGACTGTGGAGAAGCAGGTAAGTACCTTTTAACCAGAATGTTAAAAACTGAATAGAAAGAAAAGTTCTTTACAATTCTCCAATTAAGTTTGAGCAAGCTGGATATTTTGTGAAGAGGGTAAGTGGTAGTGGATGATGGTTAGTAACTAGACTTAGTATGGAGAGGTGGTTAGCTGTGCAAGTCTGAAGTCAGGAAGAAGGTAGGGCATGGTGGCACCTTAGAGACTGATTCAGAGAGGCATGAGTTTCATAGGCAGCAACCTGCCTACCAGATGCCAGCCTGTGATGCTTCTACCCTGAAGTTGGGCCACTGACTTTATATTTTCCCACAGATAAATGAAATTGTGAAGGAGCCATGGCTTGCTGTATGATTGCAGACACTGTCAGAGGGGTGGAAAACATGTTGTCTAATTCACCAAAGATCAAGAGGCAGAAATTTTCCCAATCAGACTTGAATAGACAAAGGATTATACAGGTGACATTAGTAGCTGTAAGGGACAGAACAGGATCTTTAGGTACTATCAAGAGTCACTTGCAAATTTGGTTCTGGCTTCAGTGCAGCTGCCGTTTGAAGCAGTGAACAATAGAAATATAATGACCTATGCTGCCACTCCAAAAAACCAGTTATGGCCTAGGATTTTCATGTATATATATCAGTAATGAACATGCTTTCAGAGACTCATAGAGTTGAACTTTGTCTAGCCACAAGCAAAGATGGAGGATTACTAAACCATCTCGCAGAGAAACCCAGCTGCTTCTTGGAAACTTTCAATGAAGGATATTCTATAACTTCTCTGGGCAGCTTTTCCCACTTGTCCTATTATTCTTACAGTTAGGCCATTTTTTCTGAGATGTAATATACATCTTTTTTTTTTGCAGTTTAAGGCCATTTCCTTAGAGATGAACTTATTGAGAAAGGTATAAGCTTTTGTAGACTGACTCGCATTGAATTTTGATTCACCATAGTGTCCAGATCCTTCTTGCAGTCATACTGCCTACCTAGCTTGCATTTGCTTTTATTTCTTTCGCTGTAGCACCTTGCATTGCCTTTGTTGAATTCCACATTGTTTACAGCCCAATTGTCTAATCTGTTAAGATTCTTCTGATTTTTAATTCCAGCCTCCAGAGTATTTGCAACCTCTTCCAATTTTGTGTCATTTACAAACTCAATCAGTAAACTCTCTGTTCCTGGATCCAAGTCAATAATGAAATGTCATGGCATATAACACTTAACAAGTGAAAAAAAAACTAGTACTGTTGAAGGGAACAATAAAATGTAGCTTACCAAAAAAGAAAAGGATGCAGAAAATATCCTCAGAATGGCTATGGTGGCCTTAATATGCACTGAAAATTAGAAGCTAACTTGTTCAGCAATGTAAAGTTTATCTGAGTATACTCTGAATTATGAATTGTTCTGCAGGGAGTTGTCTGCACTGAGCAGCATTTAGGTAAAATGTTGAAGGTGACACAGGGTGCAGAGATCCAGCACAGAGCACTCATACGCAGTCTGTCACTGTCATCTTTCAAGTAAACACTGTAGTGTCAGTCTTTCTGTCATAAGATGAAATAAATGGTATGCTTTGCTTGGAGGATTCAGATGGCAAAGCCTTAATAGGAATGGTGGTAAACAGGGCTCTGAGTAGTCCAAGACAATATTTCGTGGTGTAAGCCATCATTTTTCCACCAACAAGCTTTCTGGTGTGAAACTGAAGCTCAAGAAGCGTGGGTTCCCATCCTCTCCAGTAATCTGCTGGAATCCCTTCCCTTCTCTTTGGGTGCATGTACACATGGCCATATGGCACCTTTGTAAATGTGCCAACATTTAGTACTTCCTTTTGGAAGTACTAAAATATGACGCAGTAACTGCCTGTACTGCACCATGCTAGCCAGGCATAATTATTTTTGGCCCCTACGTCACCATAGCAATTCACTATAACGAAGGAGTGCATTGCTACAGCAACATAGCGTCTTCATCACGGTTTTAGCCAACTGATGCTATGGCGCCGTAATGCATTACTATGGCATCATAGTGTCTTCTGTAGAGGCGCCTTTTGACTTGGTTTCTATTAAAGGATCAAAGCAGGGGAGGGAAGGGATTTTCTCTCTTTTGTGAGGTGCTTTAAGATAGCTGTATGAACAGTGAATTAGAGGCAGTTATTTGAATAGTTTTCAAAGACAATGAAATAACATTAACCAAGTTTACTTTGAGGTCTGATAGTTTGTATCTCTGGTAATGGCCATATAAAGGTATTGCCTATCTGCATTCTCCCAGTAGAAGTGACAAGCATACAGACATTCATTCAATTTCTCCCAGGGAAACATACCCCTTTTGGGAGAAGATCTTCCAAGTGTCAATTTGGAAGATCTCTCTTGCAAGAAAGTTTTTCTCACAACAATGAAGGCCTGTTGTGGGAAGTGGTAGCTTCTATTCCCTGTCTCTTCCTCAAACCAAGGGTTACTTGGTTACAGTACTTCTTGCTTTGGGGATGATTACAGTAATCCTTGGTTTCAGGATGTAATGGAGGGCTTTGTCTCACTGTTCCCTCCATTCTGTTCTGCAGGATTGCAGGTAATAGCTCTTCAAGTGCTGCACAGGAGGAAGTTCCCAGCCCCTTGGGCTTTAGATGCCATCCCCATCACCTAGCTAAGCAATGTGGCTGAGGATATAAAAAACCTGCAGGGCTGTAGGAACCCTCAGGGAGCCTGTCCCCAAGTCCAGATCCTGGCCTGCTGGCTTCCTTTTGCAGCCCCAACTGTCCAGTAATCTCAAAGCCACCAGGGCCAGGAACTGAGGCTGGAAAAACTATCCCTGCTTCAGTTCCTGCCCCCTGCCCCCCCATCTCCCCTCATGGGTTTTAAATGCTATCCCTCCTCCCACCCCTTTGGGCTTTATGTGTGGCCCAGCTGGCGGCACATGTAGCAATTTAAAACTGGGGAACAAGGACCTGGGTTCAGGAAGGCTGCCTCTGGCCCTGCTTCCGTCCGCTTCTAGCTTTAAATTACCCAGGGTGCAAGCCACCTGAGCGAAACAATGGGCAATTTAGAAGCTGCTGGGGCTGCCTATTGTCAGCCTACTGGTTTCCTAGGCTATCAAGTAATGGGTTCCCCTAATGGCAGGGCAGCTGAGAGTGCAATGGTTTTTAATGCTCTGAAATTCTTACCAGTAGAAATGGATGCCCTGACCAATGAGGTTTCAGCAGATTAAGAATGTATTTTCTCACACGCAGTTTCTTTTCAGCTACTTTATGTTTGAATTCTAGAACTGATAAAGCATTTCAAGGCTGGCTGCATTATTTTTCTTGCAAAAACACTGGTAAAGCAGGACTCACTTTGCTCATTTGCAGCTTCATGTAAAAAAAAGAGATGTTTGCATTCCCTATGAAGGAAGCTCACAATTAAAAAGGCAATCAGCACTTTTTTTAGTCGAGTTTTACACAGACTAGATTAAAATAGATTTTCTGTGTGTTCTGCAGAGTTTCAGTATTGATGTAGCCTGTACAATCAGTGGCATAGGTCTCTAAAGAATTCAGGCAGAAATTAAACTTTACTTAAGAAACATCCATTACAGTTTTAGCACTGGAGCAATCAATATCCACAGTTCTCACCACTGTTTACCTGTTGGTACTACAGTGCATGGTGTGTTCTATAAAATACACAAACTGCACGAATGTGCATTTAATTGCTTAGGGAACTGAGTACTTGTGTATTAAATTAACAACATATTAGAGCAACGGGGGCAACCTTTTTGGTAGGCATACCACAAATTAGTCCTGCACACTGGCTGAGTGTCACTCTGGTCCCCTTCCTTTGTCTGATCTACTTTTTCTGCTTTCTGTACTCTCTACCTGATGCCTGATCTTTCCTTTCCTATACTCCCTGCCCATTTTCTGCTTTGTTTTCTGCTTCCTGCCCTATTTGCCATCTCCTTGATCTTGTTTGCCACATACAGAGGCTGCCCATGTCATTTGGGGCATCTGTTTTACAGGTTGGCTCCCCCTTTATTAGATAGCTTGGTTGTTTTGTCTTGTCAAACAGAATGTGCTATAAATATTAGCACTACAAATTAATTTTCTCTTGGTTTTTTAAAATTCACTATGACACTTTACCTGCACTCATCTTTACTTCCTATCTAAAAACCAGCTTGTCTTACAGATGCTCTTCTGAAGAATGACAGGAAGGATTGAAGAATAACATTAACAATGTTTTCTTTCAAGTGGATGTAGAGTCGTAAAAGTGGGTTTTTTTGGTTTTTTTTTTAATTTTCAATAATAAATAGCTTCCAGAAAGTGCATGTGTGTGTCTACAAGCATCCTCATTATTTTCAGATGTGGTGATAACCTAAATAGTGCACTAAGAATGTATGGATTTCTTCCAAGATTATCTAGACTTTATTCTGAAGAAGAGATAAAAATACCTGCTACTGAATAATATTTGCTGCTAGGAAATATTAATATATAATTAAATATATATTTGACAGGATTACAGACAGTGTTTCTAAAAAAGGGGGAAAACAATCCTGTACTTTTTATTTGCCACAAGGAGCAATGCTTTGGGATGTCTTAATTCTCCTGTTCCTCCCAATCCCCCTCCCAGCATATTTTATAAGATTTAACAGGAAAAAAAATCTAGAAGTACTGTCTGTAAATGCTTTCCTTTTTTACATGCTAACTTGCATCCTATTTTTTAATGGAAGATCAATCATTTCTTGGGGTGCATGCATTGTATGCCAATAGAAAAGGACTTATTGAACCTCTGTTTTTCTTGTCCTGCTAGTTTTTCTCTAGCAAGATTTCTAATTGCCAGCAAAGTTGGAGGCTCAAGGCAGATGGGAAAATAACCCAAATCAAACTTATTTGCCACTATAACTATTTAAAAATTCTTACTATGATGTAGGCTTGTTTCCTTTGATCCTGGCTTGCCAAGCAGGTATTCTGGGTATGTGTATTCTAGCATAGGACCTTAATAAGTTTAGCATTCATCAAATTTCAATATTTGCCATACAAAAGAAAAGGCCTTCCTGCCTGCCTTCCTTCCTCTGGAGGGAATCCAGTTGTTTAGTGACCTTGTTTTTCTGATCACCTCAGTGAATAAGAAAGGCATTTGCGTAAGTAGGGACATTAAAGCTATAGACATTCAAAGAGCCCAAGGTGAAATCAGTCTAAGTGACCTGGTTTTCTGTAAGCAGCATAGTGTAGATCAGTAGCAAACAGAGCGCACATTCACCTTTTGGTGAGGGGTGCATATATTAGACCATTTCCCACCATCTTTAAACCAATCTCTGTGCACCAAACGTCTGTTCTGTTACACTTATAGACTGTATCACTTATACCAATCTATACTTGGCCTCTGAAAAGGACAAAGAAATAGCTGACTGAAATTATATTTTATTGATTGTTGATTAGCAGTTTATTTTAATATTTAAACTGCACAACAAGCTGTTTAAGGTAACACTTCGTCATTCTTCTTGATAACAAAGGGTATACAGGTTATCAAGCACCAAAGGAATAGGAATTGATAACTTCCAATTTTGTGGTTCCCAACAATTATTTACAATTCATTATGATTCTAGAAAGAAGAGAGCATTGGTACATTTTTCTTCTTTTGCTTTGAACTTGAAGTGCTGATGACATGCAGCTCAAGTCAGTGGGACATAGGTATCTGAGAAAAGATTTGAATACTATTCTGTGCACTCACTGAAATACCATGGGGATAGCTAATTTACACGTAAATTAATAGCCTTGGACTACTGTTACTTAGATACTTAGTCCATTTCAGGATTTGACCCATCTCTTACCAAACTTCAACTTAGGGAATAATTTTGTTTTGGTCTAGGTCTGAATCTACATAGCTTTAGCTCATCATTTTTGTTACTATCATATATATAGCACCATAAACAGAAGCATTGCTACATAAAAGGCTGTGATTCCTGACAAAGTAAGCAGCTTGGACAAAACAACATGTGGGATCTGTATTAATAGTGGCATTGTTATAGGAAGAGTTTCTGAAAAAAGGTGGAATGGAAAGATGGATTTGCAGAGAGAAAAAGGAGGTGCGCACATCCTGGAAATAAGTTCACTCTCCCAGTGTAAAGATGGCAAGACGTTTTAAAGGAATTAGAAGCTGGGAATTCAGCAATCTAAAACACATGTGGTTTCTTGAGTATTTTTACTCCTATCCCTCAACTTTTTCATGGAGTAGAAGTGTTCAAGTCAAGCACAACTTGTTTTTCATTATATGTTGATAATTTATTTTGGTAGTCTATTAGCAGCAAAATATCACTGGGTTTAGACAGCTTCCCTGAAGCCAATGGGATTGAACAATATTTGCCTAAGGAATTTGGTTTTATGGTAACGTGGGAATTTGGATCAAGTTCTCCCCTTAGTTTACAGCTGTAAAACCCTGTTGACTTCATAGGGTCGTAGCCGTATAATGCAAGGCCAGTTTCCATATTTGTTTCTAAATTTCCCTTGTTAAGATATTTTAATATCATTTGGCTGATATAAATATCTAACTTTATAGGCTTTTACTGCTGCTAAGGTAAATTGCCCTCTCTTATTTATGCCAGTGTAAATTATAGTAAATATGTGGATTTCAAGTTTAATAGCTAACGAAGTGTGTGGTTATAGTAAATTAGTACAAATGCTTTCTCTACAAACAGGATAATTTCTGGGACTTGGGAAAACAATCCCTAGAAATGCTACTTTCTAAGAATTCAGCATTCCTTTGTAGTCATTTTAGAATGGTGTATATGCACTGTAAATACAATCATTTAGTATATGTAATTATAACCAACTAGGCTTTGGAAAATACATGTTAAACTTTGCAAATAAATACAGTAAAACAGAAGTCACTTAATGATGATAATTATCTACAATAAAAGATGCTGAGAAAAATAGATTTTGTTTTCTTATTTATATATGTGAAACCAAAGTTGTAGTCAGAACATAGCTGTTTAAATCCATCAAATCCAAGTATCAATATATATTGACCAGATATCAAAATAGCTGTAAACATTCCCAGAGACTTTCATATACTGTAATGTATTTTGCTAAATTATTTTTTGTGACTGGAATGAAGATTAAAAATAAGGACTTAAGGATTCTTGTTCCTGCTCTGCCATTCAACTTTTCTATGATCTTGAACAAGGCACTTAACCTTTCTTCCTCATTTTCCCCATATGAAAAAATTATTCATTGTATAATTCACAGGAGCTTTTGAAATTCCTTTGAAAATTTATTTAAATGTTTCCACTGTGCTTCAAGCAGTGCTTTGAAGTCCCTGTGTGGAAGGTAGTAGTGATAACATTTTGTAAGGAGGTTCAAATTTTTTATTTCCCTTGAAACTGTAATCTGCTGGCCTGCCTCATCAACCCATGTAGGTTTAAAAGCTATGAAATCTGCTTTAGAACACTATTTATTAATTGCATTGACAATCTTCAGCAGCTCCCAAACAAAACAGTTCAAGATAAATCCTAAAGCTAAGCTTTCTTTTTCAGGACCTTCTTGCCAAAGTTTGCTGCTGTCACCTCTTGCACAGTCTATCTTAAGATCATCAGCCTGCAACAAAAGTTTACCTGTTTCCTTTAATTCTTCTGTACAAATTGAACTCTGTCAGCATTTAGTGAAATCAGGTGGTCTTCAGGGAGTCACCTAACTCCCTCCAGATCTTTGCCTGTATCTGAGAGAGAGAGAGAGAGAGAGAAAGCAAGAAAGAGATAGAGAGTGAGTCTTCTCCATAGGACCAAAAATCTACTTTTAAAAGGAGTCTGTTTCAGAACAGGGTTACCTGTCTGAGGCCATATAGCCCTTATTAGAGAACATCAGCATCCTAAATAAAAAAAAAAAGATTTTTTTTGATGTTCCTAGTTTGACTCATCCTTCCATTTTCTGATTGGGGTTCTTCAATAGTTATAACCAGAAGAGAAGACACAGTCATAATGACAGCTACTGAATAAAATTTGCTAAGGGTCTATCTCCCATCACATAGGCCCGCAACATGGAGATAATGACAATCACAGGAATGTATTTACAGAACCATAAGTATTCTAAAATCATTGCTAATTATTAATATTGATGGCAGTAAAACAGTAATTACTTCTGAAATGCTAGTATAAAAGGTAGTATTTTAACTGTGGTGCATTTTAAAGAAGAACATTAGGGAGATTCTCAGATACAGGTACAATTTTTCATAGGATCATAGGAACATAAGGCTGGAAGGGAGCTAGGTCACTTAGTCAGGTTCCTTTCCCAAGGATCATCATTGACTAAACCATTCTAGCCAGCTGTCCGTCTAATCTGTTCTTGGGCCCAGCTACACAAGATGCTTTACTGTGAATTAGTGTCACTGTCTACATGCGTGTGGAATATACTGCACAGTAAATTAGGCTAATGCACTGTTTGATAGTACCAGTAAATACAGGTACTAGATTAATGATGCATTAGTTACTGCACAGTACTGCATGTGTAAACATGGACCAGGAGCAATTTGTCTGATCCCTTTGTGACTGGGATGCAGCAGTCCCAGGAAAGCTCTCCTGGCTATGTGGGGATTGGATCCTGATCTGATCTGCATGTGGCTTGGATGCAGTAGTCCTGGCTGTCAAGTTTTCCCCTCTCCCGTGGAGATTGGGAACAGATCCTGTGCCCCCTGCCAACCCTGGGCTGGCACCTAGGGGAGCATGGAGCTCCCCTTGACTGCTTCAGTGGGGCAGAGCAGGGCAGGTGCAACCCTGGACTGAACTGCTCCCATCAGCAGCAAATTTGCTCCGAATGGGCACATGTTCACATGTGTGTGGGGGCAGAGTTTCACAGAAAATTCACGGGCATGAATCAAACATGTAGGCATGTCCCTTGAAAACTTTCAAGGATGGAGATTGCACAACTTCTCTAGGTAGCCTGTTCCAGTGCTCAGCTATCCTATAGTTAGAAATTTTTTACTAACTTCTGATCTAAATTTCCTCTGCTAAATTTGAGGCCACAGCTCCTAGTTCCATTGCCTAAATCCACACAGCCTATAGAATCTACCTCTATCCTCTTTATAAACACCTGTCAGGTATTTGCAGACCTTTATTAAATCCCTCCTCAGACTACCTAACCCCGGTTATTTCAGGCTTTCATCAAAAGTGATGCTTCCTAGTCCACTATTGATTTATTGATTTATTACTCTTTGATGGACCCTTTCCAAACAAACCACCTCTTTCTTGAAATATGGGGCAAGATGAAGCCTCATCAGTGTGGAATAGAGTAAAAGTATCACTTCAATTTGCAAGAGATACTCATATTAATACAACCCTGTTTGCTATTGGCTCTTTTTTTTTTGTGCAACATGAGCACACTGTTGATTACATTCAGCTTACACTGTTGATTACATTCAGTTCACTGTAACCCCAGATTCTTTCTTATAGTACTACAGCCTACCTAACCATGTCCTAGTCTGTATTTGTGCATTCAGTTATTCCATCCCATGTCCAAGACTTTGCAAGTGTCCTTGTTGAATTTCATTTGATTGATTTCAGACCATTTTTCCAGTTTACCCAAGCCATGTTGGACCCTATTCCTACTTTCCAAAGTGTCTGCAATTCACCCACTTGGTGTATCCACAAATGTGCTGAGCATGCAGTCAATCCCATCTTCCAAATCATTAATGAAGACATTTAACAATATTGGAGTCAGGGAAGAGCCCTGGGGAACTCCACTTGATACCTACTCCCAACTGGACTTTGAACTACTCATTGATAACTACTCATTGGGCAAACCTACACGAGATGCTTAACTGAGCATTTGCATAGTTTACTATGAAGTAAGCATGTGCATCTACATGTGCACATGCTTACTATGCAGTAAGCCACCTTAATCCTGAGTAAATTTTCTACCTGCAAATGCAAGTAGCAAATTCACTAGAGATTAGTAACAGCACAGTAGTGCTTGTGTAGATGCCTGATTGGGAGCAGATTTTGCTTCCAGTCAACTGTCCACCAGAGGGTGGGAGATAGCTCCAGGCCCCAGAAGCTTCCTGCTGCTGGGGCGGACTCCACCACAAAAGCCCAGATGGGGACTATGTGACCCTGCTTCAGCAGCAGGGAGCTCTTAGCCCCCTGCTCCAGGATCACAATCAGAGAATGGGGGCTGGGAGACCCTCATCTCCCAGCACTGGCTCCATGACTGTGGGGCTGGTGTTGGGAGATCCTTATGTCTGTGACTCAGAGCCAGCACTGGGAGATAAGGGTCTCCCAGCAGCAGCCCCATACTTGTGAAGCCAGTACTGGGAGCACAGAGCAGAGAGCTGGGAGGGAAACAGGCTGGAGAGCTTGTTCCCTGTTCAGCACTATACTCATGGAGCTGGGTGGGGAACAAGCTGCACAGCCTCCACCTGGCATGCAGAGTGGTGTCTGGGAACTGTCTTGTTCAGGAACAGGTCCCAGTCCTGTGCCCCAATCAGGTGATAAAGGCACAGGGCTTAGAAAGAGCTGCAAGGGTTGGGTAGGCCCCAGCCCCCTGCCCTGATCCACCAGTGAAGCAGCTAGCTCACTCCATGAGCAGCTCACTGCTAGCTGTTGCACTACTGGGAGGTTGGGACAGGGGGATTGGACCTGTCCCACCCCTGCAGCTCTTTTCAAGTTCCTTGTCCCTGATGAGGGAGCCAGGACCAGGAGTTCCTTGCTGCTGCGGCAGGATGACATTGTCCCTGCCTCAGCAACAGGCAGCCCCCTGGGGCCAGGAGATAGCTGTCTCTTGGCCTTCTGCTTCCTGTGAGGCCCTGAACTAGAACCAAGGAGAGCCTAGTGCAGAGGCCCATTGCAGGACTGCAGGAAACTTGGTGCAAAGAGCAGTAAATCTGTTACCTAATTCTTGCATGTGTAGATGCCTGCCTGAAAGTGCTTACTCCAGAATAGCTTACACCAAAATAAACTTAGGTTGGATCAAATGCAGAAGAAGATGCACACATTGACCACAACGATCCAAACAGTTATGTATCTACAGTACTTTCATCCAGTCTGTATTTTTATTCATATTAATGAGATAAGAGACAGTGTCAAAAGCCTTGCTAAAGGCAAGGTATATACATCCACTGCTCTTCTCCCATCTACAGAGCCTGTCACCTTATCATAGAAGGAAATCAAGTTTGTCAGGCAAGACTTGCTCTTATTTAATTCATGATCATGTTTTCCTGATCACTTCATTCTCCTCTAGGTGCTTTAGAAAAGTTTCCTTGATGACCTGCTCCATAATCTTTCCAGAAACTCTGAGTTCAAACTGACTAGTCTGTAATTCCCCAGATCTTCATAGATTCATGGATGCTAGAGTCAGAAGGGACCTCAATAGATCGTCGAGTCTGACCCCCTGCCTAGGCAGGAAAGAGTGATGGGGTCAGATGACCCCAGCCAGATGCCTATCCAGCCTTCTCCTTAAGACCCCCAAGGTAGGGGAAAGTACCACCTCCCTTGGAAGCCCATTCCAAATTTTGGCCACCCTTACTGTGAATACATTTTTCCTGATATCCAGCCTAAATCTGCTCTCTGTCAGTTTGTGACCATTGTTCCTTGTTACCCCAAGAGGTGCCCTAGTGAACAGAGCATCACCAATCCCTTGCTGCATCCTCCTAATGAATTTGTAGGCAGCCACAAGGTCACCTCTCAGCCTTGTCTTGTGGAGGCTGAAGAGGTCCAGGTCCCTCAGTCTCTCCTCATAGGACTTGTCCTGTAAGCCCCTAACCATATGAGTGGCCCTCCTCTGGACCTTCTTGAGTCTATCAACGTCTTTCTTGAAGTACAGCACCCAAAACTAGATGCAGTACTCCAACTGCAATCTGACCAATGCTGCATAGAGGGGAAGTATCACCTCCTTTGATCTATTTGTCATGCATCTGCTGATACATGATAAAGTGCGGTTAGCTTTGCTGATGATTTCGTCACACTGATGACTTATGTTCATCTTGGAGTCCACTATGACTTTGACATCCCTTTCTGCTTCTGAGCTGCTGAGGGTCACTTCCCAGCCAAACAGTGTGCTGGATATTTTTGTGCCCTAGGTGCAGCACTCTGCACTTGTCCTTGTTATGCTGCATCCTATTGAGTACTGGCCACTTTTCTAACCTGTCCAGGTCTGCCTGCAATTGTTCCCTACCCTCCGGAGTATGCACTTCATCCCAAAATTTAGTATCATCCACAAACTTGGACAGAGTACACTTCACACCCACATCCAAGTCACTGATGAAGATATTGAAGAGTACAGGTCCAAGGACCGAACCCTGCGGGACTCCACTACCCACATTCTTCCAGGTTGATACCGACCCATCTACTACCATTGTAGCAGTGTGGCCACTAAGCCAATTTGCCACCCACCAAACCATGTAAAAATCTATGTCACAGACTCTTAATTTCTTTAGGCTTCTTTCTTTCCTTTCTTAAAAAATGGCAAAATATTAGTCCTTTTCTACTTATCCAGGACATTACCTGACTTCTACATTTTCTGAAAAAGGATCATTAATGGCTCTGAAATTACCTCAGCTAATTCCTTCACTACTGTAGAATGTGTTCTATCTGGCCCTTCTGATTTGAAAGTATCTACCTTCCCTAAGAAAATCTTAACCTGTTCTTCCACGCTTCTGGGCTGTTAATCCTTTTCCCTACCTGCTATCAACTTCTTTCATCATCTGGTAGTTGATAATATACATACAGGCTGAAGTAAAAAATGCACTAAATACTTCAGTCTTCTCTGCATCATCCTTTTGCACACAGTAAGGGACCTATCTGTTTTTTTGGTCTCCTCTTACTTCTGACATACTTGTAAATGCCCCCCCCCGCTTTTTATTGCCTTTTATGTTCCTTGCCAATTACATCTCAAATTATTCCATGGTGTTGCTGGTTTTTTCATTGCATGCCTGTGCAAGACTCTTCCCTAGCACTATGACCAAGTTTATGCTTTCTATAGGAATCCCTTTTTATATTTCAAGTCTAAATTAAGCCCGTCGGGGGATGGGGAGACTATTGTCACTCCTGACCCACTGAGCAACCTTTGCAAAGCCAGCAGGCCAAGGCACTTAAAGGATCCCACCCCTTCCCCAGCCCTGGAACAATCTGTGGGCAAGGCAAGGGCTCCCAAGGGGACACTTTCCTGCCTGTACACAAATGCAAGGAGCTTGGGTAATAAGCAGGAGGAACTTGTCCTCCTGCTTAACACAAATAATTACAACATCACAGGGATAACGGAGGCCTGGTGGGACTCCACCCATGACTGGACCATGGGTATAGATGGCTATATCCTGTACAGGAGAGATCGAGCAGACAAAAGGGGCGGGGGTGTAGCTCTCTATGTCAAGGAAAGCTATGCATCCCCGCTTTCAAGAGAAATTTGGATGCTTATCTTGCTGGGGTCCTATAACTCCAGTTGACTTCCTGCCCTTTGCGCAGGGGGCTGGACTTGATGATCTTCCGAGGTCCCTTCCAGCCCTTATGTCTATGAAATCTATAACATCTATAAAGAGATTGCTGTCTTGCCAGGCCAGTTTCCTGTTGCACTTCCCATTCTTCTACTGATTTTACACCCTTAATATGGCCTCTTTAAACTACAGACAGCAATCCTAGACTCTTCCTCTCAGGCTTCGTTTCCAGAAGGTCATGCCTACCAATTCTCTGAGTTTGTTACAATCCACTTTTTGAAGTCTAGTATCTTTATTCTGTTCTCTTCCATTTCTTCCCTTAAGATCTTGAACTCTTATCATTTTGTGATCACTGTCACCCAAGTTACCTCCATTTTCATATCTAAAGCAATTCTTCTCTTATTGTGAGCAGCTAGATGAGAAGAGCTTTCCCCTTAATTGGCTGTCCAGTACTTGTACCAGGAAGTTACCTCTAACATACTCAAGAATTTGCCTGTGCACTGCTGTTTCCTTGCCAGGAGATGTCCCAATAATTAAATTCCCTCACTGAGCACAGTAATGTAACTAGTTATGTAGCCACCTTACAGTACTTTCGTCCAGTCTATATTTCCAGTCTATATTTCCAGTCTATATTTCCTTAGGTTATTAATGAGATGAGAGATGGGTGCTGTGATTTGGAAACTTCCATTAGTTGTTTAAGCAGGTCTCATCTGCTTTTTCTTGGTTTGGTGGTATAAAATGGATGTTCACTATGATATCCCCCTGCTGTCTCCTTTGACCTTTTCCCAAAAGCTTTCAGCAGGCCTGCCTTCCACTTTGTACTGAGCCTCAGAATATGTGTACTTCTCCTTTATATTTAAGGCAACATTTCCTTTTTTCCCTTGCCTGTCCTTCCTGAATAAGCTGTACCCATCCATCACAGTATTCCACTCTTGTGAACTATCCCACCTGTACTTAGACCATGAGTCCCTTCTGCTTATTCCCTATGCTTCTCTCATTAATATATAAACATAATAGGTAACTAACTGATTGTCCTACTTTTTCTTTATCATTGATAAAGAATAACATAAAATCCTTATAAGGTCGAATGCTTCAGAGTGATTAAAGTTAATCTAATAATTTCTTAGCTATGAGTTCTAGACTTTTACTAAAAGGATATTATCCGTCCCATATTTTTGTCTTATAATATGCTGGAAGATTACTGCTATCAAATAGCTTTATGGTTGTTGTTGTTCATGATGATGATGATAATTATGATCTACAGGAGTGTTTGACCTGAAAAATGATAAAAAGGGACTACAAAAGTTTGGACAATCTGAAACATGCCATATTTATTTCAGTATAACACTCATAACTCTCTCTTTCCCTCGCTCCCCCTTCCCCCCCCTCAAAAAATTAGCTGCTGGAAATTGGGGGTATGTGTCTTAAATGAGGAAAAGAAAATCTCTGAATCCCAAGTGGAACTGATTTCTAACATACTGGAGGAATGTGCTAGTCTTCTCATGCAGTATATCTAGTGTAGTTAACAGTCAAGATGCAGCAGAATAGGCTAAGTCAGGTCACACTCACTTACTAAAATACAACAGTGATTTGTTCCTAATTTGAAATAAATATAAATATTTAGTATCATATTTCTATTGTACATACACTTATCAGATTCAAGAAGTTTCTGCCCTCAATCCCTTGTTTACAAAATGGAGGAGCTACATGTAGGCATCAACTCAGCTAATGATATGAAATGGATCTCATAAGTATCTTGTCTATCTGCTCTCAATAATAGAAAACAGGTTTCCAAAACTTTTCCGGTTGTCTGGAATCTGATAAATTTTATGTAAAATATAAATATAATACTAGATACTTATTTCAAATTAGGAACAAACTATTGTTGTATTTTCATAAGCAAGTGAGACCTCACTTAGCCTATTCTGCTGCATCTTGACTGTTGTTAACTGCACTAGCTACATTGCATGAGTATATGAGTACATTCCAGTCGCACCTTTATTCTGCTGTGCAAACATATGCCCAGTTAAAAATCTGTTTGGTGCTATCAATTCTGTAAGTCTTGTGAAATGGATGGAAAAATCCCTGTCCTTGTTCTGTGCTAACTTGTACACTGTTAGTAAACCAGTGCACTAAAGTTGGTGTCAATTTGCTAAGTTAGCCTCTCAGGTTTTAAGTGACTTTTGCAACCAATCTAAAAGTATTGTGCATGTCTAAACATGCATAACAATTGTATCATAGCTATGTTTGTGTGCTTGGCATACATACGACAGTGATCAAATTTGCAGATAATATCACAGGGAGAGGTGAACACATAGGAGTAGAGAATAAATGACAAAATAATGAGTGGCTATTAGAGAAAAAAGGAATTGCAAGAAAAAAGGAGCTTTGCTTAATTGTAAATTCTCCTACCTAGAGAAAGGAAATAAGCAGGATAACTATATGATGCGATTGTGATCATGGAACCACAGCTATTGCATAAAAAAGAAATTAATTTCCTCTTCTTTGATTAATACTGACCTTATATTGCTTGCCAGCACAAACAAGCTTCCTAGAAGTAATTGCAAGCTACTAGAATCACTGTGGGATCAAAATACGGGGAAACAAAGTGTGGGTTCTGGGGTGGGTTGTGGTTTTAAAGTGGTCTGGATAGATGGCAAGAGTGTTTCAGGAATACTATCAGTTGATATTAATAAACATTGAAAGAAGTTCCTGAGGGCCAGAAGCAGATTTTCTGCAGATTTGCTCCATTGCTTCTAGATAGTCTCTCAGGGGAGCAACAGAAGGAAACTGTGTTGGTTCCTAGCATTTTCTTCTCCCCCGTCAATATTTGATTTGTCTAATGTTTGCATAAATTGCATCTGTCCTTTGCTCTTAACAAGATTTTGGGTGCTTTTCCTTTGAACAAGATTTTAAAGATGATCATGGTGTTGCTTCTGCTGTGTAACAATGGATAATTTTCATGATGAGATTTCATTAGAAAATAATTTATGATGTATCTTTCCATTACACCTTAAGTGCCTTGCTTGACTGAAGTAGAAACATGGTACAACCACTATAGAGGAATGAAGAAATCGATGTGAAACTGCATGGCTGTTTTTAACAGACATTCCCTTAACACCGATTTTACTATTTCAAATGCTTCCACAATTTTTAGGGTCAGTTTTTTTATTTGTATCTAGACAACCTTTCCTTAAATTGTTTCTTGATTATCTATGTTAATGCTGGGTAAAATACTACTGACAGTGTACAGTCTGTGACAGATAAGATTGAGTACACTTCTTTTAAAACTGTGTAGAAAGCTCTTGGGCAGAGAATGAGGCCTGGATAATGGCGCAAAACAAAGTATATGAGGAAGAAACATAGTAAGTAGGAGGAGTATAATGAATGAAAAAAAAGCAGAGGATATGAAAGCAGAGGTATAAACTGGTGCTATTATGCAGAACCTTGGGTGAAAAAAAACAAAGACCTTAAAAATGAAAAAGGCAGCAAGTAGATGGATTTCAGTGGATACTAAGGTTAAAATACCAGGAAAGAGAAAAGAGTTTAGCAACACCAGAAAATATATATTAGGTTTAGAAAGTTGTTGCTTAGATAGGGGTCAACTACCCATGAACATGAGTCAGAGTCTGAGATGTAAACAGAGTGTGACATGTATATGATATGACTGGACCAATGGTATGGTTCTGAATGGAAAAAACAAAAATATGCCATTTATCAGAATAGCAGTGGCAGCTAAAGATAGATTGCTCTGTAACAGGGACTAGAATTACTTGAGAGAGAATACTGGAAGATGTTAAATCCAAAGAATTATGTCTCTACTGCCACTGCTGGCCTGCTGAGCAACCCTTGCACAGCCAGCAGACCAAGGCACTTAAGGGAGCCCAACCCTGCCCCAGCCCTGGCACAATCTGTGGGCAAGGCAAGAGCCCCCAAGGGGACACTTGCCTGCCTGTACACTAATGCCAGGAGCCTGGGCAACAAGCAGGAGGAGCTCATCCTCCTGCTCAGTGCAAAGAATTATGATGTCATTGGGATAACGGAGACCTGGTGGGACTCCACCCATGACTGGACCATGGGTATGGAGGGCTATACCCTGTACAGGATGGATTGTGTTGGCAAAAGGGGTGGGGGTGTAGCTGTCTATGTGAAGGAAAGCTACATGTCCCTGCAAGCTGCTGTTGGTGACTGGCATGGACAGCTAGAGACCCTCTGGGTAAAAATTCGTGGGGAATATGGCACAGGGGACACAATGGTGGGACCCTACTACAGACCTCCCACTCAAAGTCCTGAGCTTGACCAGGAGTTTGCCTGGGAACTGACTGAGGCCGCTTGCTCCAGGACCTTGGTTGTCATGGGTGACTTCAATTATCCAGACATCTCGTGGGAAGAACACTCAGCAAAATCCAAGCGGTTGCAAAGCTTTCTGGCATGTGTGGATGACCTCTACCTGACTCAAGAAGTCTATGGGCCAACGAGAGGCAAAGCGCTGCTCGACCTGTTACTGGCTATGGGGGATGACCTAATCGGCAACCTAGTGATTGATGGGAAGTTGGGTGACAGCGACCATGAGATGATCACCTTCACCATCCGCCGTAAAGCTGGCAAGTCAGTCAGCAACACAGAAGTCCTTGACTTCAGAAAAGCCGACTTTGACAAGTTCAAGAGGCTTGTCGGTCAGGCCCTCAGGGACCATGACCCCAGGGAGATGGGAGTTCAAGAAGAGTGGTTGCTTCTCAAGGAAGCGATCCTCAATGCACAAGCTAAATCTATTCCAACACGGAGGAAAGGCAGCAAGAAGGCAGAGCAGCCCTCCTGGCTCTCCAGGGACCTGGCGGACCTCCTACGGCTAAAAAGGAAAGCCTACAAAGGATGGAGGATGGGATTCACCTCCAAGGACAATTATTCTGCACTGGTCCAGTCCTGCAGGGAGCAAACCAGGAAAGCCAAGGCTGCAACTGAACTCCAACTAGCTTCAAGCATCAAGGACAACAAAAAGTCCTTTTTCAGATATGTGGGGAGCCGGAGGAAAAGCAAGGGCAACGTTGGACCCCTGCTAAACCAGATGGGGCAACTGGCAACTGACGCCCAGGAAAAAGCCAACCTATTAAATAGGTACTTTGCATCAGTCTTTCATCAGTCCCATGGGATGCCCATGCCTGCTATGGGACAGGGAGATCTGGGTGATGGGGATCCCCTACTCTCCATAAATGCTGACCTTGTGAAGGAACATCTTGAGAAGCTGGATACCTTCAAGTCAGTGGGCCCTGACAATCTGCACCCCAAGGTACTCAAGGAGCTGGCGAGTGTCATAGCCCAGCCCCTGGCATGGATCTTTGAAAACTCCTGGCGCTCTGGTGTAGTGCCCGAAGACTGGAAGAAGGCCAATGTGGTGCCGATCTTTAAGAAAGGGAGGAGAGTGGATCCAGCTAATTACAGGCCCATTAGCCTGACTTCTATCCTGGGGAAGATCTTAGAAAAGTTTATTAAGGAGGCCATCCTTGAGGGACTGGCCCAGGATAACATTCTAAGGGATAGCCAGCACGGGTTTGTTGCGGGTAGGTCTTGTTTGACCAATCTCATTTCCTTCTATGACCAGGTGACCTATCACCTGGACAAGGGAGAAGAGATTGATGTCATATATCTTGACTTCAGAAAAGCCTTTGATCTGGTATCCCATGATCACCTCTTGGCCAAACTGGCCAGTTGTGGCCTTGGCTCCACCACGATCCGCTGGCTGGGAAATTGGCTCCGTGGTCAGACCCAGAGGGTTGTAATTGATGGCAGTCAGTCACTGTGGTGCCCTGTGACCGGTGGGGTCCCTCAAGGCTCTGTCCTGGGACCCATACTGTTCAACGTCTTCATTAATGATGTGGACACTGGAGTCAGGAGTGGACTGGCCAAGTTCGCCGATGACACCAAACTTTGGGGCAAAGCATCCACGCCAGAAGATAGGCGGGTGATCCAGGCTGATCTGGACAAGCTCAGCAAATGGGCGGACGAGAACCTGATGGTGTTTAACACCGACAAATGCAAGGTTCTCCACCTTGGGAGGAAAAACCTGCAGCACCCTTATAGGCTCGGCAGTGCTACATTGGATAGCACTACAGAAGAAAGAGACTTGGGGGTCATCATTGACCACAAGATGAACGTGAGCCTGCAATGCGATGCTGCGGCTAATAAAGTGACCAAAACGCTGGCTTGCATCCATAGATGCTTCTCGAGCAAATCCCGGGACGTCATTCTCCCTTTGTACTCGGCCTTGGTGAGGCTGCAGCTGGAGTACTGTGTCCAGTTTTGGGCTCCACAATTCAAAAAGGATGTGGAGAAGCTGGAGAGAATCCAGAGGAGAGCCACGCGCATGATCAGAGGTCAGGAAAACAGATCTTACGATGACAGGCTGAGAGACATGGGACTCTTTAGCCTGGAAAAGCGCAGGCTCAGGGGTGATCTGATGGTCACCTATAAGTTTATCGGGGTGACCACCAGGATCTGGGGGAACGTTTGTTCACCAGAGCGCCCCAAGGGATGACGAGGTTGAACAGTCACAAATTCCTGCAAGACCGTTTCAGGCTGGACATAAGGAAGAATTTCTTTACTGTCCGAGCCCCCAAGGTCTGGAACAGTCTGCCAGCGGAGGTGGTTCAAGCACCTACATTGAACCCCTTCAAGAGTAAATTGGATGCTTATCTTGCTGGGATCCTATGACCCCAGTTGACTTCCTGCCCTTTGGGCAGGGGGCTGGACTCGATGATCTCCCGAGGTCCCTTCCAGCCCTGATGTCTATGAAATCTATGAAAAAAATCTATTAAATGAAGAATGCAGACTATAGCAGGTATGCTATGGGTATAAGTGTGCACAGTTACAATTTGTATTGTGTGTACCTTTTTCAACCTTACTTTATAAAGCAGTTTCCCCCCCTCAAAAGACATATATTTAAATTAATTCAATGTTTTCTTGCTGGCTTTCTGTGTAAATTCATAACAATTCAATTGAAAAAAAATCAGGTTACTCAAGTCAGTTGCATGGCTCCTATATTGTAAAATCAGGCATCAGTATTCCTGGTCTAAAAAAAAAGAGTCCATATACATCTCTTTTACTGAGATTGTGGGATCTCCTGTAACAATAAGTTAATCCATTGATTCTGCACAAAAACAACAGTAGTTCCTTCTGGGTGCATCTACATGTGCCCCTACAGTGCCGTTGTTACTGTCCTGTCATTTAATACGTCCTTTTGGAAGTACTACATGATGGCAGAGCGATTGTCTGTACTGCGCCATGCACGCAGCTTGTGGTTATTTTTAGCTGCTATGTCTCCATAGTGATGCACTATACTGAGGGATCGTGTTACTATGGTGCTATAGATGTGGCATCACGGTTTTTGCCCATGGATGCTATGTAGCCGTAGCGCATTGCTATGGCGATACAACGTCACATGTAGGTGCACCCTCTGTGTGTTACATTTACAGCAATTCAGAACCCTGTTTGAAGAGTGCCATGGGTACATTTTCTAAACTAAAAATACGTTTTTCCTCCTAGGTTCTGACATTGTTCAGTGGTTAACGAAGAATTTATCAATAGAAGACCCAGGTAATTTTTATCCTCTATCAAAATTCTGGATTGTGTGTCTATGAGGTATACTGTCTCTTTTTTTTTCTCGGTTTCAGTTAATATGACCTGGCAAAATTTGATCCATGGATTTTCAACTGTTCATTTTTACTAGCAGAGCACACAGCAGCCAGTTTAGTGGAGCTTCCTTAAAGATCAGACTGTTTCTGAAGTCCAGTTTATTTGGACACCCTCCACTAAACAAGACAATGATCAGTAAATGCAATAAAGAGTTGCTTTAATTGGGGATGTACAAGTACAAATTCAACTCCATGGGGACATGTTCACCTAATGCCATTTTAAATGGCATCTAGACACATGTTAAACAGCTGAGCTGTTTTGTGTTTTCTTAAAGCAGAATTTACCAACAGTGTAAAGAGTATACAATAAATACCATTATTATTCTTGTTCTCTTGGTCTGTACAGGGTTGTGTATTAAATATATGGGTCTGCTCTTTTAATGGGATTTTAATTGAAGGAAAAGTAAAAAATATGAACAGAGGGATAGGATCCATGTGGCCTGGTAAATGGATCAAGGAACCCCTAAGGCCATTGCTTAGGGAGATAGGCTAGGAATTGAAAGATCTGATTTCAGTTTCATACACTGCTGTGTAACGTTAGCCAAGGCTGGCAGTCTCTGTGCCTCAGTTCCTCTTTTGGAAATATAGGAGGCATGTTGTAAGCTGGTCAGGGATTTTCCCGTGGAACGTTTTTCCGACAGAAAATATTGATTCACAAAACAGCAAAGTGTAGTGTGGAAGTGTCATTGCAGTATTATTTTAGGGTGGGAGAAAAGGATTCAATATTCTGAGAAGGTTGAAACGCTCTTTGTCTAAATGTTTCTGTTGTTTCTAACATTTTGGAATGTAATACTTTAATTTATTTTTGTGGAAATTTTCTCATTTTTATTTCCTTTTGAAATGTTGTGGGGACTTTTTTTGTTCTGTTTTAGAAGAGGGAAAAAAATATGGAATTTCCTAAGTAAAGGACATTCCAGTTCTCTTTTATAAGAACATGAGAACTGCCAACAGTAGGTTAGGCCATGGGTTCATCTAGCCCAGTATCCCATCTTACATAGTGGCAGGGAGTGGATGTTGATGGGGGAGGGTAAACAGGCAATATCCAGAATATTCAACCCCAGTTTCCAGCGTTCAGCTTTAATAATTATATTAAAGAATGTACCGTGATAATGGGTACTACAAAAGTCCCCAATGTAGATGCTTGAAAGCAGCCAACTTAGCATTGTCACAGCAAAGGAGAAATTATTAGTTGCTTCCAAGTCAACATAACTTCACCTCCTTCAGTTACCAATTCATTTTAATCAAAGAAACAGTGGTCGCATGCCTGACTTCTGTTCATCATGGTCAACACACCTAGTGAAATGAGAACACTTGAGACATGGCTTTGAACTACTGGCACTCCTATTGCCTTGTTTGTCAGGAACAACATGTTCACCTATCTGTTTTTATTACATTTTGAAGCTGCATTTTTCTTACTATTTGGCTGAGATGGAACTATGGCTTTGAGTTGTCAGACAGCAATGATTTGTTACAGTAGCAGTAACTGATTTTTTTTGAAATGCAGATAGGGATAGGTTATCATTCAGCTTATCTGATAAGAACTGAGAAGCACGGAAAGGAAGAAGTCTTAAACTATGAGAAAAATATGGTTCCCTTTATTAATATGTGATTTTAAAAGGCCCCTCAGATACCTTTTACTACAGTTAGCAAGGCATTTGAAAAGAATTAGGTTCTGGCAGTGTCTTATGTCCTACTACTAGGATAGGGGAAGAAGAAAACTGACCCACAAAGCCAAAGGGTGTTATCTTTATTTCATTTCATTACTGCAAACGAAAGGGCAAACCAATCTGGGACTGGCTAGCTGCTCTTACGTAGGGCTAGAGAGTCAAAATGTAACATTTACTAATGTGATACACCATTCTGCACCTAACACTATTACAAGTGGTTCAAAATTTCCCCAAAGAACCAAGAAATATTGATTTGACTACATTGAAATATATGTTTTACTAAATTTACAGGCAGCTATTAAACCACTTCATTCCATGTTGACTCATGTTTTATATTAATACAAAAGTCAAAGTATTTCCAGAACAAAACCAAGTACTTCCAGAATATTTTATTTCACAACAATTTATCAGATACACACTTTTCATTCCAATTCTGGAGAAGACCAAGGTTCAAAATCTGAATGTCCTTTGCAACAGAAACTCTGAATGTTGATGGGCAATAATTATTGTCATAAAAAATATCTATCTTCATAACTCCAAGGTTAAATTAATTTAATTTTCACAGGTTTCTCTAAGTTGCTCAGATTGAACCAATAATGAAGTGAATGGATGTTCACTTTTGAATCCAGAAAGGCAGTTAGATGCCAGCAGTGGCCCAGGTCAGAAACCAGGGGGTGCTACAGCATGCTTTCCAGCCTGCCAGCCACTGCTGAGTGCACCCTAATGCAGCCAAGCTGGTCCCATCCCTGATTGGCTGCCCAGCACACAACGCCAACCCCCTACTCCCTGCAAGGTGGGGAACAGGCCCTCCAGCTTGGTGCCAACCTGGTGCTCTGCAACAACCCATGTGGGAGAGTCCCTGGGTCTCATCAGGGGGCTCCCCCACCCCAGGCAGGGTCCCCCAAGCCCTGCTACCCATATAGAGGGGGAATTCCCTCTTCCCATCCCTCCATGCAGTCTGGTGCTGGCTCAGACCCAGGCTGGAGGGTCTGTTCCCCTAAACACATGTGGAGGTGGGGCTAAGCCAACACTCACCTGTGTTGAAATTGGGGAAGGGAGATTTCCCCTTCTGTGCTGGCAGCAGGGTTCAGAGAGCCCTGCCCAAGGCAGGGAAACCCCTTTTAACAATTTTTAATTGGGGTGAATTGGTAAAAAATCTAAACAAACCCTTGGGTCAGTCCAATGGGGTGGGGGGCTTGCACACCAGGGCTTATGGCAGGGGCTGGGGTGGGGTGGAGTACATTACCTTGCCTCCCCCCTGCCCCACCAGGCTGACAGGTACAAGCAGGACTAGGGCTGCAGAAGAGAGATTTTGCTGTCTCAGCTCTGTGTCAGCCTGGGGGTGGTACTGGCCCTTTTTGGCTGGAGCAGACAGCATGGGCCAATCTTAGCCTGCCCACCCTGTGAGTGGGGGGGGGCGGGGGAGAGGAGGTAGGGGAGTTGCAAGGGAGGTGCAAAGCATTCTGGTGTGCTGGGAGATTGTGAGTTAACTTGATCCCAGAGCAGGTCTGGGACAGATGTTTGATAGACTAGTTTAACCTAAGTTAGTTAAGTTTGTACTACATTTATCAAGGTCTACCTTGAGCTGGCTTTGGCCATTTTGAAACAGGTTTATGTGCACTGAACAGGTTCTGTTCTCTTACAGGTTTAAATTGGTTTCCTATCACTTAAACTGGTTTATGTATAGTGTCTGTCCCTAGAAATTCCCAGCATCTTCAATCCACCTTTGCATAATTTGCCAGAGTTATACTATATCTCAAGGAGAACAATGGTTATCAGTAAAATTATATCTCAGGGCATTAGAAAGCTCTTATGAATACACAAGATATTCGAATAAAGGCAAAATTGTGTTCTTCAGAGTGAAGCTGAAGTTGCTGGACTTGGCTTAATCAGGTTCTAAGGCAGGGCAGGAGACCAGAATGTATTTTTGTTCCTAGACTATGAAATTATTTTCTGGTTTAAGTAGCACTCATTGGCTTCCCTGGTACAGTGACAGATGGTTCCAATCAGCTGTGCACATATATTTCCCGCAGCCTATCACCACTTTGCCTGAAGCCCTTCTGGGTCAAGGTGTGCAAGGAGATACTGTAAATGACTTTCTACACAAGATCTCCAAGCCTCCCTCCTCAATGGTCCTTCATCATATTTGCTGCCTCTTGAATCCTCCCCATCTACAAGTGATTGGCAGAGTATTGTCCTCTTCTTTTAAAGCAGACCTTCCCACAGCCTCATCTCATCCACCTGGCTGAACATGCCCAGCTTGCTGGGGCCCCAGGCCAGTCTCCATAGAGACCCCATGGCTGGGGCTGGGCCAGGATCTCCAGGCAGTGATAGCCTGGGGCCAGGCCCTGGGACAGAGACACTTAGGGAGTTTTGGTGAGCTAATACAGGTGGTGGGGCAGGTGCTGACCTGGCCCACGACAACTCACCAAAACTCCCTAAGTGGTCCTCCAGCCCAAATAATTGCCTGTCCCTGATACAGGGTCTTGAATAATGGTAGAGTATAAAGGGGCACCATTTGTTTTCATTATGTCAAAAAGCATAAAAATGTTTTCTGAAAACAGCACTTTGAAAAAAATAGTGCAAGTATAATCTTTCAGAAAAAAAAATTACTGCATAGTGCTTGTATATGGGAAATAATTTACCATAGTAAATCAGTTCGTAGTATAGCTGAGCTCCCTGTTTCCTGAAACTTAAGACTTGCAGCAAAGGAAATCTCTGTCAAGAAAGCAAATGAGATAGGGGAGGTTAGACCATGCCCAATCATTCTATATTTGAAGTCATTCCTGCAGAATAGAGCAGTATTTGTTGCCAGTATATCCATGTTCATTGCATGGCTGCAGCTTTATTTTCTGCTTTTCTCCATGCCTCTTTTTAAACATTTGTGTTTGATTTGAGGCCTACTATCTAATTTTAAAAGAGCAAAAGTTATCAAAATTATTTTGAGTGTTGAGACTTGGTTGTGTCATAGCAACATGCCTGGCCTCTATGCAAACTAAAGCAATTAACTGAGTTTACAGAATTGTACAAGCTTGCACTCAGGCACTTGGGTATTTGTTTGCTAAATTGACCATTATAGGGTAAGTGTTGACTCTTCAGTAATGTTGCCAATTACCTTTAATGTGGAAAATCTACTTTGCTCTTTTTTCAAACTGATAATTAGCGCTGTGAAGTGTACCAAATTTGACCACACTAGAGAATAAAGTTCTTTTAATCCAGGGTGGGAGAGGAGGGGGAGGAAGAGGCTAAGAAGAAGGAAGTATTTGTTTAGATCTCACAACTGAGATGTCCAAGGCATGAGTTCTATTATTGGCTGCTTCGCTGATTCCTTCGATGAACCTGAGTGTGAGTCATTTGATATCTTTATGCATCAGTATTCCAGTATATAAAATGAGAATAATATTGTTGCTTTCTTACAAATGGCAGCTAACTGGGATCTTGTCAGTTTTGTTTGGTGCTGAAATTGGTCAGAAAGGCAAATATTTTTCTAATGAATGTGTTTATTTACAAAATATACAGAACATCTTTAAGACTTTTTATGAAGAGTTTTGTTTTTTTTGGTTATGCTTTAGTTCCCCATAATGTGAAAGCTATTAGCATCTCTCAGTAAAAGAATACCTATGTCTCAGATTGTTACAAGTTCTAAGTGCCCGCCATTTTTTAAACGTATTGAAACCTTTATACCTGGTAGTTATATTGGGGCAGTGGCACTGCAACATACAGTATATCAGAGCTCTTATGTCTAAAACTGCCATTGGCTGCCTTTCAATGGCACTGTTTGGAAAAGGAGATTGCAACCATCTGCTGCCAGATCACTTGTATCCAAGCTGTTCTCTGCGGTTGTCTTAACCCCCCCCATGCTGCATTCAGAGATGTACTTTACGTTGTTAAAGAAGCCATGTACTGCTAACAATTTTACAGAAATAAAAGTCACTAAACATCCTAGGCATAAGGGTACACATCTGAATAAATACTGCCAAAAGTATTTCTGAACTAGCCCTACATAGTTTGTTCTCATCATACCAATTTTTTCAAGGTAGTAAAGTGAAGCATTCTTTGAAAGGCATGTTCTTCATGATTTTTCAACTCCATTTCTTTCTATTGATTTTCCTTATATTTGATTGATGTAGCTAATTTGTAACCAGATGTCCATAGGTAGCATTGCAAACTGTGGTCACTGATCTAGTTGAATAAACAGAGAAAAGTCAGCAGTGTAACAGCTGTTTAAATTTCTTCCATTTTATTCTTAATACCAAAGTTAAAATTATCTTTACAGCAGCCCAAGTACTCAAAGGAATCTTAATAATATATTGCCCATGCTGTAATATTGCAAAGATTTAGTGGCAACATTTACTAAAAATATTAGTTTTTATTTCCCAATTTATGGAAATTCAAGGTGATTTACTTGGACTAGCATGACTTTTTTATGCTTTCTAAAACAGCAGGAAGGGAAGGAGCCAAGCAATTGGTGCATCTACATGTACTATTAGTGTGGAGCAATAAACTTCAGCACATATCGCACAAGGGTTTATTGCTCCTGGGCACCACATTTACACATGCACCTGGAACTGCAGCATGTTCAGCCAGGTTGGACCAGCCCCAGCTGGCAGGGAACCCAGCTTGGTATGCTGTGGAGGTGTTGGCTGGGGTATGAGGATACTCTGGTGCAGTGGATCTCAACCTTTTTTGTACCAGGACCCACTTCAATGGCTAGTTTCAATTCAGCGCCCTTCACTCCTCACCCACTGCCTCCCAGCCCCCCCGGTGTGTGGAACAGGGATGTGTGTGTGAGGTATTGGAGGGCTCAAACAGCCCTTCGCATGCTGGAACTCTGCTAGTCTGCAAGGGAAAAGCCACGGTTCCCAACATTTTTCTCTTTTAAGGGAGAATCCATTTTTGAAATTTAAAAATTTAAAAATTTGTTTGTGACCCTTCTGGGTTGCAACCAACAGTTTGAGAAATGCTGCCCTAGTGCAGCACTAGCTGGCAGGCAGCCCACACTGAAGCAACCTCATGCCCCAACCAGCCTCATCAGCATCTACACATGCATTGCTGCACACATAAGAATGCTGTTGTAGGATAATATTTGTATTTATAAGTACCAATCTACAGTGGACTTAATTATTTTACTGCAGCCTAATAGGGCCACATGTGTAGATGCTGAGACTTTACTGTGGAGCTAATTAGGCAGCTCCGCAGTAAACATCTCCTGTTGATGCTCCCAGTATGCACAAAGTATAACACTTAGAAGACTGGTCCAAACAGCTGTGAGCAGATAAAGCTGAACTGTTGGCTTTCATTCCAGAATTTGTTGCATAAGAACATTAACCACCTGTGAGAAAGAGATGATGATGATGATGTCAAATGAATAGGAAAAGTTCATGTATGCATTAGCAGTCCCTGTGTTAATTACACCTGTTTTAATAAATGAATTAAAATATGGACAATAAAAGTGCTCCTCCCAACTCTTTGGCTAAATATACATGAATCAAATAAGCTGACTGTGGGTAAGCCACAAACCTCTCCTTACGAAACCTGAAGTTACAGGAAACTGATCTATTTCATAGTTTCTTATTGAAATGAGTTCCCAGTTTGTAGAACATGGCAGATGCTGTGATATGCAAAACCTTTAAATGACTCTTAAAGTAATACCCCTCACCTCCTCTCTCCTTCTGGATGTGATTGCTTTGAGCTTGTGAGTTGTAAAGTCTAAATGAAACTTTACATGCAGGCTCATGTGAACAGAGAGCAAAAATAAACAAGCTTCCAAGATGCTTGAGAAATGGAAAATGCCTGGTTTTGCAGACTCTCCTTCTATATTTATTTATTTGATTTCTATGTCATCTTCCCTAAAAAGGCTCAAGGCAGTTTACAATAACAAAAACAGGTACAATAGTAAAACAATAGTAAAATAACTCCTCAAGAATACCCGAAGCTGAACTCAGCCTGCTAAAGGCCTGCCCATAAGGTCTTGCACTACTTCTGAAAATGGCCAGGCTTAGGTTCTGGCGGGAGGGAGGGATGGAGCTGAGAAACAACACCCAAGAACAATCTCCCATATGTTTTGACCAAGCAAACTTGGTGCACAAATAATCCTTTCAGAAGATTATTTTTGGCTGATGTTAGGGATCACAATGGAGCGCAAGAGAGGTGGTGGTCCCTTAGGTAAATACCACCCAGACCAATGAGTAGCGATAATAATTTCAAAGGGCCACCTTCCTACAATATTGAAACAAAACAAAAATAATATGAGCCAAACTCTTTGTATAACCCACACATACACTGAGATGTTTATTGCACCAAATTATTAGAAACCAAATTTTGAAACCTAGCGCTTTAAAAATTGACACAACACTCAGCTGATTAATAGCAGAAAGGTTTGCTTTAATAACTACCAACAAACTATAAAACTAAATGACAGACAAACAAAAGACTTTTCCTTAATATTCAATACATTAGTCCTTGTGTTATCTTAGCTGCAAAGAAATCTGTACCCAATGCAGGCAGGAAGCAGTTCTTGTACAACTTTACAGAGTATGGGTCCTTTACTCATGTGCTGGGTGGTGCAGGGTGGCTTCTTGATCTTCCCTGTACTGCACACTCTTTGCTGGCAGTTCTGTCTTGCTTTTTATACTGTTTTAATTGTATAGCTTCAAGGCATTCCTGCTTGATAGTTGGTTAATCAAAGTCCCAAACAAAGCAGGGAAGGACAGAATTAACATATTAGACTTGTATTCTGTTTGTGTGTTTGTGAAGTTGGGAAGCTTTTGATCAAGTTGGAATCAAATGGGTTTTGATTGAATGCGATACCTTTAGGAAGTTAATCACAGAATATTATTTTTCAACAGTTATTTTGACAATGGGGCCTAATAAATAGCTGCATCAAATGGCTTATGGAGATGGTGAAGATCAGAGATCATTGAATACAATGTGTGAATTTCACTGTTTTAGCATAAACACACTAGTTTAGCATAATAAACATCTAGAAACTGAGTGCCTATTTTGAGAAATATGCCTTAATTAATTAATGCAAATGTGAGGCAGTGAGGATCAGACAATAGGTGTGAGGTAGGGTAGATGCAGTCACATAGACTGCTTTAGCATAATAAACATTCAGACATTTGTAAAACTTTAGCCATAGTGGATGTTTACTTTGGGAAATGTGTTTAAATCAAAGGGGAAATGTGTTAACTAGGTTGTATTTATAGTCATGTTTTTAGTGCACCTTAGATTTTCTCATCTCATACAGGCTTTGCTTTGAAGTGGATATTTTAGTTCTTTTGTTTTCTTTAGTGACACGCAGCTCAACTGAGATGTATATGTAGTTTGTAGGTTTCTCCCCAGGCTATTTGGCTTTCTGGCTTGCTTTCTGAGTCTTGTTATATACATGTAATGAGGGTGTCAGGTTTCTGACAATAATTTTAAGCATTGCTTTTATTTTTTTGGCTCAGGTGTGGTAGAAGGCTGAGGACTGTTATGACCGTTGTTATCTTATGGCCTGGGTCTGGTGTTGGGTATGCAAGCTTCACTTTCTCTAATGCCTGATGGGTTGTAAGCCATTAGTGGAATTTGATTTTCTTTATGGCAGGCTTGTCCCAGCCTTTGTCTTGCATTTTGTTCCAAGCTTTCACAGCTTCCATTGTCAGCAAAATTGTGTGTCTTGGCAGTGATGGCTAGGAGCATCTGTAAACTGAAAAGTACTTAACTTTTCTTATGAAGTCAGTAGTATCTTTCTAAGTAAAGTACATGCCAATTAGTATTTTTGCCCACTGTTATGTATCATAAACTTGATCTTTATGTGCTAGCTCCAGCATTGGTAGATCATCCATAAATAACATATAAAAAAGAACATACTCTTTGTTTCTTTTTTGGAGGAAAAACTTTTCCATATCACACAAACAGTTTAACCAGGTTATCCTATGAACAAGTGACTAAAAGATTAAGAGTTTCCTTTCCACAGAATATCTCATTTCATTCCTAAAGCTTCTCTAATTCAGAAATTCCTATTCCTTTCTTGTTTATGAGGCATTCTTTTCTTGTCTTGAGATAGTCATGTATGATTAATGGCTTCTGTTTCTACCAGATTTAGTATGGTTATTGTGATTGTTCACTGAAAAAATAGACAAGTGGTTCAAAATTTCAAACCCTACCTTACAAAAGGATAGGCATATTCTGAGATCACTCTGAAATAAAAACAATTTGAGGTAACAGGTAGGGCTTTATGAAGCTTCAGTTGCTGATTTGATTTGGCCCATTTCAGTGGCTGAATCTCTAATTCCAGATTAAATCAGAAGACCCTGTACATGCAGCTCCTACTTACATTGTACTCACAGTTAATTTTGGATTCCCCCCCCCAAATCCAGATAAATATCCAGAAGTCCCAAACTTCCAAAACTTTTAGTATCCTACTAAAGGGATAGTAGGTTAATACCAGTATTATTAAGCCAGCTTTTTGTCTGAAGAAACAGATGAATCGATTTATAATATTTTTACATACTTGCCCCAGTTTATTTTGAAATCCAGATGTATGTCTCAATTTAATCATAGCTTATATCCAAACCATATGAATGAGTAGGAGAAAAGGGGCCTGAGCTTTCTCACTATAATTGGAATTCTTTGCTGAACGTCTGCTAAATGCTGAATGTAACAGAACCTTAATATAATCAGACGTTACTTATATAGATAATTATAATGGTCAATAAGATTTTGTGAATGAGTTTTAATGAATTGCAACTAAATGCTATCAACTGGCAAGGGAGATAATCATACACTTGAAGTGGTAGTGGAGATACCGACTGGGGAAAAATGTTACACATAAAGACTGGCCATCTTACTGGGACGAAAATGTACCATGCTTCACAGTAGCTGAATTATATTGGAGTTTGGATTTTTGTACCATTTTCCTGGAAGAATAAAAAAGTTGCTTTGCAAGAGCAGTCTTTGAGCTATGAACCATGGTATAACCTTTGTGCCCAACGTGACTGGGTGCAGTGCCATGTAAAAACAATGCTTTACCACAAGTGTACTGAAGTGAGCTGCTCCTTTTTGGAGCAATGGTTCCATGGCACAAGCCACGGTCCCTTGTGTTAAGTTAAAGCAAAGATAAGAAACTAGAGACTGGCAAAACTTTTATCAGTTGTAGTGAAGAAAAAACTTTAGGGCTTGAACCTTCTCCATTGACTGAAGTGAAGAACTTGGATTAAAGGTGCTTGCCTTATTTAAGGTGTTTGATGTGACATGGCAGGAGGTATGATTGTTGGGATGGGGGATGAGATCCCAGTTGCGCCATTACTACTTGCTAATGCAGGAGGAGCCCAGTGTCATACTTCCATGCTGTCCTTGCACCAGCAAGTTGGTCTGGGGCTGGGGATTACAATCGGCTGATTATTAGCTGTGGCCTCAGGATCATGCTAGGGACTCAAACTGGCCCCCATGCTTTCTAGCACCTGGGGTTGACAATCAACTGATTCTCCACCTCCCACACCACACCACATCAGGGCTGGTTCAAGTCCTCAGTACTGTCCTGGGGCCACAACTGACAGAACTGATATTCATCTGATTTTCAGCCTAGAAAGCCCTGGGGTTAGTTCACCTGGGGCTGTCTGGGCACATAAATACTTGTTTGTCAATCCCAGTCTGGAAAGGCCTGGTTTCAAGACTTGGGGATGTCTGACTAGGACCAAATGATTGTCAAAATCCTGTTCCCAAAATCTCTGTTTCAAGCCATGCCATTTTTACAATGTAACATTGAATGGGTAAGGTAAGTAAGTTAGGAAACAGTACATGGTGTTAAAATGTTAACAGCTCTAAAGAGTCCTTTGTTCCAGTCCATATTTTTTCTTTAAGAAGAATGGAAAAAAAGCCTAGAAGAGATGTTCAGTGTTTGTGAATACTGCCCAGTGGGAAGCATTAGATTCTGAAAGACTTGTCAGATGGAGTGAAATTCACTCCTTTCTGGGGGCATAATTTAGTGTACGGAAGAAAAAGCTTATGCATAATAAGTCTCACTCATCTCTTCCCACTCTCACTTATTTCTTTATTTAAAATAATTAGTAATTAATTCTATTGTAATTAATTGAATTAAAATAAGTTACTTATTATTAATATCCTGATGAATTCTCTCTGTCTTGCCTTCCTGATCAGCCCTAGACTTGCATATTCTACCTTCCTGCTCCTACCATTAGAAGTCAATGGGCCAGTCTATCTATACTTTGACTTTGATATATTTCTAGAGGACCTCCTGGTGCTGCAGTATTTCAGGAGCTGGTCCTCTTGTTTCCTAGTTCCCAAATCTCCATTGTACCATTATGAAGAGACTCTATGTTCCTTATGAGGCAGTCTTTTTTTGGAGAGAACAGAAAACAATATTTAAAGTTGTGAATTATCCATTACCTTCTTCCATAAGGTCTCTAACGCCAGTCTTGCTTATCATTTGAAATTTGACATCAACATAGCCTCAGCTGACCTCTCCTGCCTGCTGGACACTTACCAGACTGTTCTGTTTGGATCCCAAAATGGAAACAGTGTGTTTAATTTTTCTCTAAGATAAGCAAGCTCTAGCACAGTTTCTTTATTTGGCTGCTCAGGCATTTTTCCTGGGCCTAAATGCTGTCTCATAATCCTTCTGGAAGAGGGGCACTATAGCAATTTCCAAGACATCCCAAAAACTAAAGCACAGCTTCAGCCTCCTGGACATTCTGCTTTACATTTCAGGGGCTTGTGACAATTAAAGTAAATAGATACCAACTTTGCAAAAGGAATTCTAAACTAAAGAATGTTTGACCTTTCCTTTGAGTAGCTTTTGGTATTCCATCAACATTAATTAGGCTCCTACAGCAAGCTCCAAAACATAAGCAGGTGAAACGTTGACAAGGCCCGAGTGAAATTATAGCTGTTCCTTCCCTGTTAAAAAGGTTTCTACCTTCTGTCATCTGAATCCTTGATTGGCCTTGTCTGGTGGTCATAGTCAGCTGGAAGAAACCATTTGGCATTTGTTTCTGAAGTACTTCCAGTTGCAGTAGTTATGGTTTAGTACCTGTATTACCAGGTACTAACTCAATGTATAGTAACTAGAGCTACTGTGTAGTACTGCTGGCATACACCTTTTAAATGACACTAATGTACGGTAGACTAATCATAGAATCATAGAAATGAAGGGGTGGAAGGGACTTGGTAAGATCATTGAGTCTAACCCCCCTGCTAAGGGCAGGAATACTGCCAAGATCAAATGATCCCAGTCAAGTGTCTGCCCTCTTGAAGACTTCCAAGGTTGAAGACTGTACCACTTCCTTGGAGAGTCTATTCTAGATTCAGGTCACCCTAACTGTAAAGAAGTTCTTCCTTACGTCCAACTTGAAACCATCCTCTAACCGCTTATAGCCATGGCTCCTTGTTCTCCCCTGGAGTACCCAAGGGAATAGGTTTTTCCCCCAGCGCTCAATATTTACCCCTTACATACTTATAGAGGGCCACCAAGTCCTCCCTCAGTTTTCTCTTCCCCTGGCTGAACAGTCCTGGATCCCTTAGTCTTTCCTTATAAGGAGGTTTGTCCTCCAGGCCCTTAATCATTCTTGCAGCCCTTCTCTGGACCCTTTCAAGATTCTCTACATCTTTTTTGAAGTGTGACGCCCAGAACTGAACACTGTACTCCAGCTGGGGTCTCACCAACATTGAGTAGAGAGGAAGTATCACTTCCTTAGCCTTGCTCATGACACATTGGCTAATGCACCCCAGTATGCTATTAGCTCTGTTGACTACAGAATCACACTGGTGGCTCATGTTCATCTTGTGATCAAGGTCCCTTTCAGCCATCATGTTGGCCAGCATATCTAACCTATACTCATGTTGCAGGCTACTTCTCCCCAGATGAAGCACTCTGCATTTATTCTTATTGAACTGCATCTGGTTCCAGTCCACCCACCTTTCCAGCTTGTCCAGGTCTGCTTGCATCCAAATCCTATCCCCTAACATGACCACTTTCCCCCATAACTTAGTATCATCTGCAAACTTGGCCAGTGTGCTTTCCACATCCTCATCTAAATCATTGATAAAGTTGTTGAACAGTATGGGGCCAAGAACCAAACCCTGCAGGATACCACTGGCCACCGCCTGCCAAAATGATACAGACCCATTCACTAACACTCTCTGGTTTCAACCCCTTAGCCAGTTCCCAACCCATCTGACTATGGACTCTGCCAGCCCACAATTCCTCAGGTTTTTTTAATAAGAGCATCATGGGAGACCATACTGAAGGCCTTTTGAAAATCTAAGTACACGATATCACTCATATCTCCCACATCTGAGCAGGTGGTTACTTGCTCATAGAAGGAGACAAGGTTGATCAGACATGACCTGCCTGCAGTGAAACTATGTTGGGTATTCTTCAGCATCACGTCTTTTGCCAGTCTCTCACAAATGGACTTCTTGATACTTTTTTCAAAATTTTACCTAGTATCAAAGTCACACTGACAGGCGTGTAGTTTCCTGGACCCTCCCTCCTGCTCTTCTTAGAGATCGGCACCACATTTGCTCTTTTCCATTCTTCCAGGATCTCTCTCAAGCACCATGAGTCTTCAAATACCTTCTGGGCATTCATTAGCATATTACCCCGTTTGACATACTAATGCTCATGAGTGCTGTGATGCTAGGGTGCATGGAGTGTCCCACAGAAGCATGGGGGTGTGGTGGGGTAGGAGGGGATCACCAGTGTGCTTGGCAGCAGACCTGGAAGTGGAGCAGAAGTACTTCCGGTCCACTTCTGGGTCTGCTGGGGAGTGTGCTGGGGGGGTTACCCAGAGCTCCCCCAGCTCGGTGACTGGTGCCTCCCGGGTCTGGGGGGGGTGCACCTGGCATCCTCCCATAGCCAATTGCTGAGCTGGGAAGGCATGGGGGGTGCCCCCAGCATGCTCTCCAGCAGACTCGGAAGTGGACCGGAAGTACTTCTGGGTTTGCCATCAAGCATGCCGGGGCCCACCTTGTGCTCCTGTGAGCAGCATTCATGAGCCATGCCTGCTACCTCAAGGTACATAGAAAAAACTTTAAAGCTGTGTTGATGTTCAAATCTGAATCTTCAGATTTGGATTTGGCCAAATCAAATCAGAAACAGTGATCCGAATCAACGAACCAAATCACTGTCCCTGATTCAGGCCGAATCTGAATCCAAATCAAATAGGGTCTGCTTATAGGGCCCCTAATAATTAGTCTGCTGTACATTTAGCATCTTGTGTAGACATGCCCACAGAGTCCATAAAATCAACCAAATTCATAAATTTTAAATAGACAGATTTTCCAACTGATCTCAGGTGTTTACATTAAGCATGTCTAAATGGAATTCTTTATCCCTTGCTGAAATAATAGGCTGTTATTTTTCCATGCTGTCTGTAAACAGGTTGTGTTTACTTGCCCCAGGGACATTTACATCCCAACAGCAGGGAACATGTTTCCAATATCTATGCTCTGTGAAGCCTATTAAAGTTTGAAAATCTCTTTAGGATTTGTTTGTATGTTTGCATGATAGATAGTGAAAGACTTTAAAGACCATTATCAATATAAGAAGATGTGTAATAAAGCATGTATATACTGGATAAGTAACATTATTTATATATGTCCCTCCAGCATACAGCATGTTGCTATTTCTCATATTAATAATTTATGGGAAAAAAATTGTAATTAAAGTATTAAAGTATGTAACTATTTAATTTTCAAAAGGTCATCTTGATTGCAGCAATGGATCAAGAATTCAAAGATTGTGCCTTAGACTTATAGTATGATTGGCTGAATAGCAGAAAGGATGAAACTGTTTTACTCTTTCCTTCTACTGCTAAAATAGAGTGGTTGGAAATTTTCCTGGTGTCATGTCTGTGGCTTGTGTGTTTTCTTTTTATCTATACCAAACTTGTTTGCAAGGTAGCTTCAGTTTCTAAGCAGGAAATTCCTGCAACCAAGGGAGCTGCAAAAATTCTAGAAAAAAAATTCTTATGTAATTTTTTGAAGAATTTAAGTAAAAATAATTATCAATAAAGCTATCCAAAATATTTGAACAGGATATCTATTTTGAAAAGAACCATTTTGAAATTAAAGGATTAATCATTTGAAGTGAAGTTAACCAAAATAATGGAGCATTATGAAAACTAACAATGTAATTTTTGTTATCAGTTTTGTTTCTTTTTCCTTGTTTTTGGTTAAAGAGGATATTAAAATATAAGTACAAAAATATTTGAAAAAATGCAAAAAAGCTTGTAAGTTGATTCATTCTGCACCCTGTCAAATGGGTGTATTTCCCCCCTCCAACTGTAAAAAAACATTATTCAACCAATTCTCAAACATTTTTATAAAAAGAATGATTATATGAAATATTTCTTGCATAGAAATTGAGCTAAAAAACATTTATTTGGGAATACAGCCAAAAAATGAAAGAGATAGGAAGAGTAATTAAAGAGATTATATATTAACCCAGATAAGGAAAGTATAAGGCAGATACAAGGAAAGGAATAAACCTTAGGAGATATATTTCCCCTAAGGTACTGGAAGTAATACTAGGAAACACAGGAAGAGATCAGTCTTCAATCAGAAGGCATGAGAACTGAGCTGGTTTCTGCTAACACTATTGCTAGTTGAAAATTTAGCTCTTAGAGAGCTGGAAACTGCCTTCTGCAGAAAGAAAATACCA
The DNA here is from genome assembly GCF_052110815.1 of Crocodylus siamensis. Taxonomy (NCBI): domain Eukaryota; kingdom Metazoa; phylum Chordata; order Crocodylia; family Crocodylidae; genus Crocodylus; species Crocodylus siamensis. Next base: position 145,786,434 of record NC_143395.1, on the reverse strand, counting down.
TTTTTGATGAAGATGGAATTTCTGGTTAAAATAAGGTAAACACAAGAATGGGGAAAGAGATCCAAATCTTGGGATGTGGAAGATCAAGGTTAAAGAAGAACAGTTTACATAACTGATCTTTCAGGCTTCTTATAGGGTTGGAAAGACTCTCAAGGATCATCTGGTCCAAACCTCTGCATGAATGTTGAAATACTTCATAACATGACATTTTGAGTGCTTTCTTTAATTTTCAAATGTGCGCGTGTATTTTTTTTTTAACTACGTTGTTTGCTGAATAAAGTATTCTTTTTTTGGGGTGAATAAACTATTCATCTTATTAATTTTACACATCTAGATACTTATGTCCTCAAACCAAAAAATGCCAGGTTTAGGGAATGGGCAGGGAGCTTTGGGAGAATGGATTGGACTGCTTTGAGAGGAGCAGCAGCAGCTGCTGTTGTTTTCTGCCTCTTCCCCAAACAAGGAACCACCCATGAGTGATAGGGATGGGAACCAGGCCCAGGCCCAGAGAGGTTCTGGAGGGCATCTGGGTAGCGATGGTAGTGATTTCAAAGCTAGTGGAGCCAGAAAACAGTCTTGGGAAGAGTCTCCCTGAACCCACTTCCCCATCCCTTGGCTTCACATCACCACCCAGCAATTTAAAACCCAGCAGCTATGGGAAGCAGACACAGGGTGGCTTTCCTTACCCCTGCTTCCAGCCCCGTGAACTTTAAATGTCATGAGTGCCACCCAGGTGGTGGCAGGGTACAGTTAAAAACCCACACAGCTGGGACCTAGAGCATGGGAAGCTATCCCTGGACAGTGGGGCAACACTCCCCACGCTTCCCCTGGTCTGAGGAGTGGGCTTTGGGTTATACCCCACTGCTCTACTCCCCTCATCTATAAGAAGGGGCATGGAGTAGCAGGGAATGGTTTCCAACCTATTCCCAAAACCTGTTTTTTCCTGGTGTGGTGAACAGTGGGAAGTCTTTTCCCACTGCTCCACTCCTGCCCTTGTCTAGGGAAGGTGTGAGGAGCAAGGAGAAGGGAGGAGTTGCAGGCTGAATGCTTGAACTGTTCCAACTCCTGGAAACATTTCTAGCCTATTCAGGATCTTAGTCAGATATCTCTAAGGTGCCATCCTGTCCTGCATTCTGGCTGTCTTCAGATTAATGCAGCTAAATACCTCTGCTTAAATATAAGGGAAGTGCTGTCAAGGGAAGAGAATTAAAGACAACAAAGTTTATTGAAAAAATAGTGTTACTCTTGTATTAGGGTTGCAATAGCACCTCAAGGAATACAACAAAATAATCCTCCTCTTACTGTGATGTTCTCTAGTAACATTAATTACCTGTGGTAAAGATACTTATTAATTTTGTTTTGCTTCCATGACTGTTTCATAACATGTATTATTTATGTTATTAATTTCAGAAATTTGTCTGGGTTTCAGTTGCCGTTAAGTTATTGTATGGACAATCCTCTGCATTCTATTTAAAATTACTTTTTACAGCTCAGCAAACGTCTCAGCCCAGTGACATCTATTAAAATTTTCCTTAGTAAGTGGCAAGGAATGCTGAATGCTTTCAGTCCTTTCCAGTCCTTTGCTAGCAGCAGAGTAGAACTTCTGTGGCATTTGGGAATTAATTAAGCAGCAATCAGTTAAATGTTTAAACCTTTAAAACTTACATAGTGTCCATACTGCCTTCTGAGAGCCAAAGATAATTTTTGTTTGTCTTGTTTGTTTTTTTTCTAAATTGTTGACTAGATACCATTAACTTTGCTTAAGCTAGCCTTTGAATTGTTGTACAAGTTGTGGTATACCGTCAGTTAAATGATGCTTTTTAAATCTATATTTGCAAATTTTTAAGAAATCAATGAGCCTGAGATAAATAAATATAAAGGGAAAAAATCTAAGTTTACAGCCAAATGGCAGTTTAAAGTTTTGGATGACTTCATTAGTGCATACTGCCAGGTACTTCTGTGCAATATGGAAACTTAATATGGAGCTCATTAAATCAGTGAAAGTTTTTTTTTTTTCATTGCATTTGGATGATCTTGGGGTATGTGATTTCATTTAAGCCTTCTAAAATCTTTCTATCATTAATGGAATTCTGAATTTCACTTTGAGCTTCTGAAAGCTAATCTGGAAACTCTGAAAGCAAGAGGGCCAAAGTCAGTGACAGTGTCACATCAGTATCACACATTGAAAATTGAGTTCATTTGCTCAGAAGGTTTTCAAAGTTTAACAGACATTTTGCAGACTTGAACTGAATTTTGAGTGAAAATCTAAAGTAGGAATGCTTGCAGCTTGATTTTCTTTGAAAGTGCTCCACACAATTCTACTAATGAAGCTAGTGGCTTCCCAACCATTGATTGTATTAGACCAAACAGCTAAGAGTCACAGCAGTGTATGAAACTGTGCATTTTGAGATGTACTCAAACTACAAAAAAAATTTAAAAAGGAACACATCTGAGAAACCAAAAGATGTATGCATTCTCTAGTCAGTTGAGGAATGCATGGCTGGTGAAAAAAAAACACTTAAAATTAACCCTTTTGTATTTTTTGAGGGGCAGCATTTTATTTTTATTTTTTTTGGAAGTTCCTTTTGTTAAGAAGAACCTGCTGAAATATTGGTTTTCAACATATTTTCCCTTTTGCCACTTCCTCCTTTTTCATGTCTTTGTGACAATATTTAATAGAATTTGCAGAGTTAAAATTGGAATCCAACAAGCCATGCACTGAGTACTTTTGTTATGACCTCAAACTTCCAGTCTCTGAGGTTGCCAATAATACACCTTAGCACCGATCTCACCTCAGCCCCCACTTCCTCCTCTTAATCAATTTTATCAGTATTTCTTCCCCTGGCATGTTATCCACAAGCAGAAAATATGTTGACCAGTATTTCAGACAAGGAGGATGCAGATATTATATGCAGAAGTCAGGACTTAATTAGCTATGCGTCCAATTTCACTGAGGCAACGGAGGAAAGACTTCCTGGATTCTTCCTTTGGGACTAGTTATGTCCTCTGTTTCTTTGCTCACTATGGTTATAATGGAGAGAATACTTCCTTCTCCCAACCATTGCTTATTTTGCTTAGTTAAATTGTACCTTCTTTGGGGCAGAAGCAGTCATGTATCCTTTGCTTATATGGTCTCTAGCATGGTTGGGGAATCTAAAAGCATGCAGAGATGAATTATTTACCTTAGGGTAAGAAGCAAGAAGATTTGCCACACATTAATTGCTCCACAGTAACTGTTCAAAGCTTTCGTATAATATAAACTTTCAGATTTGTAGATGGAAGCACAATTTTATAATTTTTGTTCAATGCTAGTAACTTTAATTAAAACCCAGATGTACAACTGGGGACTTCATTGGTTTTCTGCCTCTGTGATTCCTCAGAGCACTATGCAGGAATGGCATTCACAGGTGGGTAGCAGAGAGATTATAGGTTTGGACAAGTTAATTCAGAGAGGGCAATTTCATCTTGCCCATGTCTGCTGCAAGGTATTTGTAAATCACTAAACAAAAACAAAATATTTGGCATCTATCTGTGAAGGCTGATAAACAGTTCATCCTGCATCTATGCAGGCAGTTCAACTAGATGACTCTTGGGTTACCTTCCAACCCTATGATTCTGTGTTTCTATAACTATAAAATTGAATTATGTTTTATGACTGCAATAGAAAGCAGGCCTTCTGCCACTTACTGGATATACAGAATTTATAGAAAAACATCATTTTCCCTACTTGATAGATAGGGACTGTGGCAAGTTAGGCAAGTTGCTTAGGGCGTTCATTAGGTATAGGATACTTGCTGTTTCCTCTTGGTGAAATTACTAATTACATGCCCACTAATTTTGAGGTGTTGCCATCTTTCCCCCTCCTTTTGCAGTTTTCCCTTTATTCTGTCTCCGTTCCTTGAATTTCACCCAAGGAAAGATCCCTTGGCTCTTCTGGTCTACTTATGGGTTGTTGAGAGACAAATAAATAAGATCTTTGTGCAGCTGATTTGCTGGTCACAAAGTTAGGAGAAGCCCAGGGGTCATTTTAGTGAGGGATTCACTTGCCATCCTACACACTACTGGTATACTTCATCAATAGAACAAGAGTCTCTTAATTATTCCCTCTCCTCTTCTCACTTCTCTGATATGTATCATACCCTTCTCCAATTTCTGCTAGTGTTTTCATCATTGTTCCCTGCATGGGTGGATCCAGGATTTTGTGAAGGTGGGTGCAGGAGCAGCCAGCAGCACTGGCGGGGGGGGCGGGGGGGGGCGGTGTAGAGTTGCACTCCTGCTCCCAACTCCACAGCCATAGTTTTGTGAAGTTAGCCAGTGTTATCTCACAATCAATAGAAAGCAGGACCCTAACTTGCTCAGATGGGGCACCCAGGAATCAAAACACCTAGAAGTAGGGACTGTTTCTGACATTTTTTACTTAGTGGCTGCCCACTGCAAGTTACTACCTGTGCACTTAATGAACAGAAGCGTTATAAACACTGCAGAACTGTACAGTTGCAATATGTATTTCTAATGAGTGTGTTCAACATTAGGCACGTAATGTACATACAACAAACTCCAAACAAATAGCACTGTGCATTATTGATAATGTGATGAAAGAACGAAATGAGGTGGCATTCCTATGCCAAATTCTTTCAGATAAATAATAAAAGTATAAGAATGAAAAGATTCATGTAACCCTTCTTCAAAGCACTGGTTGGCAGCAACAAGGGCTGGGTTCAAATTTTGGGGTACTGAATAAGTTTTCACTGGGCACAGCTACACAAGATGCTATGGCACCACAACAACACACTAGGGACCACAACGTCCATTGGCAAAAACCGTGACACCACTGTTACGTCATCGTAACAATGCGCTCTCTCATAATACCAGGTTGCTATAGCAACGTAGCGGCCAAAATAGCTGTGCGCAGCCTGCATGATGCAGTACAGGTTGTTACTGCACCATCTTTTAATACTTCCAAGTGGAAGCCTTAAATGACAGCATAGTAACAAAGGCACCATATGGCCACCTGTAGATATGCCCACTGTAGCGCAAAACCCCACCCAGAAATCTGGGATCACTAAATTGAATGGGGTGCCCCTCATAAACAACCCCCCTCCTCGCAAACAGTGAATGCAATTCAAAACACTATGAACTACAAACTATAGTTTATAATTTGCACCCTTCGGGGGAAACTTCACCCATGCCAGGGAGTCTAGGACTTGGGAGCTCCATAGGGTTAGTTCTAGGGGTCTGTACTCCTATACTTGCCACTAGGCAACAGGCTGGACAGGGAGCCCACACTAGAGAGGGAGGGACCTTTGGGGTTCACTGCACATTGGGGAGCTGCTAGTGAGCGTCAGTCCTTCTGCAGTGAAAGGGGCCCCTTGTTGGTCTTGGGTCCTTGTTGGTCCTGGGAAACTGTAGGGTGCTGATCTCCACTTCCAGGCAGTGGCTGTGCAGGGATATCTGGGGCTTCAGTCAGTATACTGCACCCCCAAATTTCCTAGTTCAAGCCCCACAGCTCTGCTGGGGCAGAAAAGCTGAAAAAGAAACTCAGAGGGCCATGCCTATCTGCACCAGGGCCTGAACTACAGAGCAACAAAAGAGCCAGGCTCCAACCCTGGACAAAAACTGCCAGGCTCCAGTCCTGGTCAGTCTGCTGCAGGGATTAATTCTCCCTCCTGCCATTCTTCCTAGCTTGCATTCAGTCCTGCAGCCCTGCAGCTCCCCTTCTGTCCAGCTGAAAGATTCCTATGTACCTTAGCTTGACATTACCCCTGGCACCCTAGCTAGGGTTTGACATGCTTCCAGCCTCTCTCTTAACTGGTTAATTTAAACAAGAGCACTGCACAGTCTATCCAATCAGGCTAGGGATCTGATTTTCATACTGTATGTGACACATATCAGGAGGCTTCCTGGTCTCAGCATACAGTGGGGGGTTCCTAAAACAAAGAGCCACAGATATCGGGACACCTCAGGGGGCTTTCCTGCCTACCTGCCCAGACAGCATGCTTCTCCTCAGATCAACAAGCAGAGGGGATGAGACAAGATACAACAAATACAGAAAACATGATCATATACAGCAAAGCAGACGCATATTAAACATGCTCATATTCAAACTAAAACAATATACACATCACCATAAAACCAAAACACACTTTTCAGTACAAGCAAGATACCCAGCAACATGAAACTAGAACACACTTTGCAGTGCAAAATTGCTTGTACATTTTTTGTGTGTTAAACTCAGAAAATGAGAACTTGTAGTCACTTTTGTTTTAGAAACTTCAGGCTTTTCTTTTAAAGTTTTATACTTAACTCATGCAAATTTTCTAGCAGAATAACTGTTTTAAGAACATGGAAGTGAGAGGGTGATATAGTTCTGCAAGAGAAACTAGCAAAAATATTAATGATGTAATAAAAATAAATACATGGGCAGCCATTTAGAAAATACCAATTGTAAATTATTTGTCTAGTTTAAAGTATATGTTAATGAAAGATTGCTAAGCACATGCTGCAAGCTAGTCACTGCAAACGAAAAGCTTACTTTTAGAAAATATAGATCAAGGAGAATCCATCTAGTATTAGTTTTTAACTACCATAGCAAGCATAACAAATGGAGTCACACTGAAATGAATGACATATTTATACTCCTGATCATATTTAGAATATGGCCCATTATGTTTGAGGTATCATTAGGAAAGAGCAATTATACAATGTATACATTAGTTCAACTTTAATACCAAGAGACACTCCAAACCCTCACTTCCAGTGCCCTGACGAAGATTTTAAGGAAAAAATCAGACAAAAAGAAAAACCAGTCAACAGCATAACAGAACTCATGTACAATCACCACCACCACAACAAATTAAATAGCCAGTAATTACATATGAACATACGCTCCTACACAATGAATTACTGTTGAGTACTAGCAAAGAATTAGACTTTATATCCTGGAGGTCAATAGGCTTCACCTATTTTGGACAAATATGGGGAATAATTCCTAGAATACAGCTAAAATTAATCAAGCTGGCAATATGGCTATAGAAGCTAAATTTCAGGTGTCCAGGTCTGAAAAATGGAATAAACTTTTAATCCCTAATTCCTTAGGCTAGATTTACCACCGGTGCTACCAACGGTATTGAAGTCAAAGAGGAGATCTCTATTAACAAGGATACATGCTTCCTGTCTAGTGTGTCCTCTTTTAGCACAGGATTCTCTAGAAGTGAGAGCTCCCGTATTACTTGAGAAGGAATAAAATTTGACCTTTTGTAAGCACAAGTTGCTAGGCATTATCCAAACCTCTTTTCTATATTGAAAAAAGGTCTGAGATTGAGTTGAGAGAGCCAATGATTTAGTTTGTGGTTTTATTTTGTTTTCTTAACCAGTTCCCCAGTTCTTCATATTCAGGCAGTACTTTCTCTAAAGCACCTAGAGGGTTCAAAGGATTTTGGAACAACAGTGAGGGAGTGGACTCCCTTTTTTCTTTCCCTATGTCCATACTGTATTACTACCACGGGACAAATGGGCTTTCCATGAACTGCCCCTTCTGCAACTTTTGACACAACCTGAGGTTTCTGTGATGCATATATTGGCTTTGCTATAACAATCTTGGCTAGTTAATGCATCTGTCAGAAAATCAAAAAGAATTTCCTTAGTTTTTGATCATAAAAAGTGTCTATGGGTGATAATGCCAAATCTCTGCCACTTCGTATGTAGATCTTCCATTGTAGAGGAAGTGGAAAACTGACATTGAGAAGAGAATTACGAATAAAATAATAATGTTATTCAGTTTGTAAAAGTTGTGAAATGCAACTTTGAAAAATTCCCATGAAAAATTATCATCATGTTTCTTATTCTGATGATGACAGTAAATTTACCTACCAATCTGGGAAAAACTAAATATGCACACACTCATGTATCTGACCAAAGTGGATGGGACAGTAGGATCCCTGGCACGTGTTACTCCTAAGACATGGTTAACCATTTAATCGTACCTTAAAGAGTAACACAGCCACATGTTCATAGAATTAATTGTGCAATAAAACAGGGAATAAATCACAAAGTTATTATTACACAAAATATATGTAGTAACTTTGTGGCTGGCTCCTGTTACACCTTAAATTGCATGTGCCAGGCTGATCTGCTCTGATGCACGCCTGAGGCTGGAACTGGCTGTCAGCTGATCAGGGCTCCCAGCTTCAGGAGTGCATTGGAGTCAAGGGCTCCAATGTGCCTGCAAGGCTGAGAGTGCCAATCAGCTGACTGATTTGCTACTTGCTAGTACAGGGAGAGCCTGAAATCATGATCTTGGGCTTCCCCTGCACCAGTAGTAGAGCACAATTGGGATCTGCTCCTTGATTCCACAACACGCCTCCTTGCCATACACGCATAGCTTGGCACAGGGCATGATTGCTTGGATCATAGATCAGCTCCCATCACACTTTTAACTGAATGTCTGCCAGGGGCCCCGAACTCTGCAAAGTAAATATATATTGTTGGATGTATGTAAGTTCAGCAGCTGCTCTAATAGAGCCATCTCTAATAAGCAGGTATACTTGCAAGCTGTAGGTCATGATTTTAGTTGCAATGTTTTTTGCTCAAGCTGGACACTTTCTGTATAAAAGGAATGAAACTTTTTTATTTCAGTTCGTAGTTTGTAATTGATATGAAAGTTGCTTTAAGGTAGATTAAAAGAAAAAAATGTTTTTCTTTTACTAGAGCAGTTAGAATAGAGGAGGTAACAATAATTCTAGCAATTGCTGCTTGTTCTTTGTATTTTCTAACTTTCCTGGTCACAGGTGTGGGCATGACAAATTAATGATCAATGTAGTAGGAACTGATATTAAGTGAGCTCAGAAATGAAAAATGTTCAGGAATTCATTTTAGGCAAAAATAAATATAGCTGAGCTTTGGTACTAATGTCCTCACTTAACATTAAAAAGCCCTTTCTTTGACAACTCTCGCATGCACAAAACTATTTTCTGTAGGCCAGGCTTTCCTTACTTAGACATCTTGCACATTGGATGCAGTTCATTGTATTGCCATAACAAAATCTTCGTGGCTGGTAGATTCAGACAATGAATAGATTCCTTTGGTCATGTCCATGCTTACTCCCACAGAGCCCAGGTAGTGGTTAGTAGCTGGCCTTCGAATCCAGTGTGTATGGAGCCCTGTTTTAAGTAGAAATTATTCAAAGCCAATATCTGCCCTTTTCATGGGGTTTTAGTGCTACCATCTCCATCCTCCAGAAGTAAAAAAATATGGGAGTTTGCCTATGCAGTGATCAGGCTTGGTCAATATATTTTTTTTTCTCCTTATGGAGTCAGAGGACGCCTATACATGTGCATCAAGGCTGCCCTGACATGCTGTAATGGGAGCAGACTCCAGTCTGGAGTGTGGTAATTACCATGCTCCAGCAGACTCCAGTGTCATGTGTATCAACATCCCCACACTGAAAAATGGTAGTAGGGGTACTTTAACAAAACCTTGTTTGATAAGTGTTTGTTAAAGTACCCCTGCTGTGCTTTTCATTGTGGCAACACTGGTACATATGATGCTCTCAGTGTTTTAATTAGAGTGGTTCTTGGAGCCACTCTAATTAAAGCATTCCCCACCCCATCCTGCTTCCCAAACCATGTGTATAAATGCCCTAGAAGACTAGGGCTACAATGTGTGTGAATAACATGTGGACCTTAAAGTTTCTTCATTTGGGTGTTTTTTTTCTCTTTTGTCTCTGCTGTCAAAACAATGTGTATTGCTTCTGACATGAAAAACATGAGCTCCCTTTCTAAAAGAACTACCTATCTTGTTTTGACTTTAATGGATGTTGCTAGGGGAATGCTCCCAAATGATACGGTGCATAAGACTCCTAGCCAGCCAGACATGTTCCTAACAATAAAAGCACATAAGTAACATAAGAATCTGGGTCTCAGAGCACAAGGATGCACTTTTGTATGAAGGGTTAGAGACCAGTCTCAGCTCACAGGCATCATTTTATCATAAGAAACAGTGCCAGCATTATGATTTGCAAAGTACCGAGGTGATAGCAATGCTTTGTGGCAGTGAAGAGCAGAAAAGTAAAGTGGGGGGGACCATACCATAGAATTATTTTTTCTTCATTATTTTAAAACCAGTATAACTGAAGGAACTCCAAACATCTTGTGTAGCTAAGTTTTTTGTTACAGTAGCTAAGACAAAAATTAACCATAAGTCAGAGGCAGAAATAGAGAAATGTTTCTTGAAAGATTTGCTCCAGATTTACAAGATAGGAATTCTTTCAAAATGTAGCCAAAGGTATGGTCTTGGTTTTTCATTTGCTTCTGGTCTGTGCCAAAAGTCAAAGAAAAGCTTAAAAGCTCATGGTTCATTCTGCTGATGGACTTTATTTAGCTGTGTGGGTAAAGAGAACAACACAAGCACAAGCAGATTAATTAACAATCATTTTGCTGAGAAGTGGAATATTGCCCTACCATCTGCTGTGCCATTACTGGGAAAGTGATCTTGATAGAACATTCATTAAGCACTAGTCTTTTTTTAATACACTCTGTCACAGGAGTATGAGACGTTTTCCAGGCTTCAAGACAATGGAATCCTACTGCAGTCTCAGTGGAGGGATAGTGTATCCCAATTGTTGATGTTATATATATATGATTTAATCTTTAATCATGTAAAGTTATAATCTTTGTGCATAAATGGGATTTATCTCTCCTTTTATTATCGTAGCACTTTCATTGATGCTGCAACTAGTTGTCTTATGGTGTAGGAAAGTGCATAATATCAGCGAAGCAGATTATTTTCTCCCATGATAAAATATATGATTAGAGTGACTGAGAAAGGAATTATTCCTGTGTTTTCTCCATGCTTTCCAGTGGAATGAGATACCACTGTGGCCTTCAACCAAATATGTTTTCAGGGATCTGCCTGGATTCTGAGTCTCTTCAGTCATATAAGGATTTTAGCTTGGATGCTGTGTACTTCCATCTTGTCTTTGAAGTCTTGGTGCCCCATCACTACTTTTCCACATGAATGAAATCTCTCTGACCACATCTGCCTTTGGATCTCTCACTTTGGGGTAGTCTCATGGGAAGGGTATTGTTGCAATCTCTGTATTAATGGTGAGGAGGTGATGTTCCTTTTCTCTTGTGTCCCTTTCTAACAGGGAACTGTCCAGGCTGGGGATGTCAAATTTTTGCTCCGGCGTGCTGCTGCTTGCATCCTAGCGTTTATGGCAGTGATCCTCTATGCCACTAAAGGTTAAATTAGGCCTTCACAGGCCATATCTATCCCATAAGCCATAGATTACTGACCCTGATCCAGGCCATGCCCCTTTTCTTTTTGAGGCACGGTATTAGGGAGGGTTATGTCCTACAGATTGTTACATAATGTAGATGATGTAATGAAAAATACTTACAAGCTTTCCCTAGACATCATAACAATATTTTCTACTCTTCCAACCCATTATGCTAAGAGAAAGCTTGAAGAACTTTGATATAACTCAATATTTCCTGCTTCTTCCAAGGTCTTTACTATACGGTTAATAAATGATACAAAAATCAACAACGTTCATCCAGCATCAAATTTCCACTATGGAATAAAAGAGAACAAAGACGAAATCAATATCAGTGTTGGTGAGTTGTAGGTGCACAGTGATTATAGAGAAGCAGAGAAATGGCTGAATCTGGTGACTTAGGGTGTTTTTACATGTGCTCCAGGGTGGTGGTGGGGGGGGGGAAGGGACTTTAATTAGACAGGCTCCAAGAGCCATTCTAATTAATGCACCCACAGTGTCTCATGTATCAGTCTCCCTGCCCTTCAAAATGGTGGCAGGCATGTTTTTACTAAAACTTGTTGAACAAGCTTTATTAAAGCACTCCCGCTGCCACTTTGAGGCATGGAGATGCTGATACACTAGATGGGAAGGCTGCTAGAGCATACTAACTAGCGCACTTCAGCAGATTTGAATAATTGAGTCTGCTCCAATGTGCTATAATTACAACATGGCAGAGCAGCCTCCATGCACGTCTACAGGCACCCTGTTATATTCAAACAGCTTTGAGATGCAGATTACTTTTATACGAAAAGTCATATTGTTTCTAGGTGTTATCTGCAGTCCGCTGAAATATTCTTTCATTCTTAACCATTTTACAACAATTCTCTTTGTCTACCTTAGAATTTTTTATTTAAAATATAATAGGAAGTTGATCTACATCCTAAGCAAATATCATTCATGGTTCTGGGCTAGGATGACTTCAGACTACATCACTACACTAAAATGCATTGCTTTGTGGGGCTGCTGCTGGGAAAGGGAATTAGTGACTCAGAACTTCAGTGCCAGATCCTGCTTGCAAGTGTTGAATGCCAAGTCATCACCATTTATTTTGCTCCTGCCCCTATGTCATTTTACTGCCAGACTGAGCACAAGAAGGACAAGCAAGTTGAACTGCTGCAACTTAAAAGTAGTAAAATACAACCTACTTCCAAGTCTCACACTGGGGCCAAGGAAAAACTTGCATACATTCTCTGAGTCTGATTGCTCCTTCTGAGAAGGAAAAAAGAAACATACTGGGAAAGAAATTCAATATATGCTACTTCGTAAACTGAAGCTGTGAACTGCCTCCTTTCATCCTATCTCATCTATGGAATTTGTAATGGAAGCAGCACCTGGTGAGAGTGCTTTCAGACAAGACAGAAATTTCATTGAAGGAAGAAGTCTCTTTACACAAATGTTAAGGGCAGTCACATCAGTCTCCTTCTTTTCCTTTTTTGTGTCCTTGCATGACAGGGTATTTAGCAGAATTTGCTGATTCATTGGAATGACAGGGCTGCACCATGAACGCTTTTGCTATGGCCTCAAACTTGCAGCCTCTGGGCTGTCAACCATTCACCTTAGTGCCAATACCACCCTAGTCCTCGTCTGTTGCCTACACACCTATCATAAAACCTATTACCTGTAACCATAGCAGCCATCTTATATATGAAACATCTTTCTAATGCATAGCATATGGACTGGCAGCTAGTGGGATTAGCAGAAGCAATAAGAGTGTCATCATAGGTATGGTGATTGGAACGCAGGTCAGACAACAAGGAGAGAGAGAAAACTCACATTTCTGAAGCTGAATCAGAGGTCTACCTGGAATGCTTAAATGACTGAAGCAGGCATCTGTATGTACACTGCTCATATTCATCCTGTCAGACTAAGCTGCACATATAGCATCAAAGCCTGTTCACATATGTAAGCTCTGGAATTGATGTATATGTTTGGAACATGGGGGCTTGTGTTCATTAAGCAAAAAAATTAACAGCATAGTAAAATAAGCAGGGAATATATCCATAATGCACATCTGACCCAGAGACTAATTATTCACAGACAATGATTCATTCACAGCCAGATGCTTCTCTTTTATATCTTCTGAACTCCATTGAACTGTCTCTCTTGTTTTTTCTTGACATGCCCATGAGCATATCTAATCACTCCACAACAGTTCAAGATAACACTGAATGCATGTGGCCCAAACAATGACACCTTCATTATTGGAACTTTTTTGTTTAACACAGGATTGTTAAACATGTGGCCCTGTATGATCTGGCCCACGGTTCACTGGACCAACCCCTTGTGCCAGCCGTAGACCTGACTACTCAATGTGACACATGGATTGCACCCTGAACACAGCACATGGAGTTGATCTGTGGGGCAGGCTACATGCAGTGTCCCAGACTGATGACCTGTGCTGCCCACATCCTGTACACAGCAAGTCCCAGGATGAGCACATGCTGCAGGTGAAATGTGGGCTGGACCCAGTGCCATGGGTACTGCACAGCCAGTAGGTCCTGGTCTAGCCTGCAAACCAGCCCAGAAGCTCTCATTTGGCTGGCAGAGCCATATGAATTTGACACCCCCGGTTTAACATATTCTTACATATAGCGCCTTATACATTTGAAAGCATCGTTCTGTGACATGCTTGATGTTAGTGTTTGTATGAGTATACACTTATTCAATAATACCATGCACACTTTTCACTTTTTCTCTTAAACATGTAAATTTTCTCCTACCTATATATTTAGTGTCTGAGGGTTTTTTTTTTCAATCCAGGAAGAATCTGCAAGATAGCCTAATTAAAGGAATTTGTAAAGATATCTTTTGAGAAGAGTTCTTCAACTGATTTTTCCCCCCACTATACTTCCTAGCAGTTTCTGGTGCTCCTAATCTCCATCTGTCATTCTTGAAATGAAAAGTGCTTCTTGAAGACTAAGACCCTTGACTCTACCTGCACTGTTATCTAGGGAATAAGAATCTAGCTGAACTGAATTCCTTTATACGAGCATGTAAGATGCTTCTGCTGCCAGTGAGATTTTCCTTTTCAGGATCATGATCTTGCTTTCTGAGGTTAGCCATCCTTCCTCATTAGCTTTCTTGCTATATTCCCCTTTGAAACAAGCCTACCAAATATGGCTTTATATCAATATGTTGTCTTTTTTGGAGTCCTGTAACACATCAGCATTCTTATTTTGTATATAGAAAATAAATAACAAGGTGCATGCATATGTATATATGTTTTGTGTGTGCATATTTTGTATTGATGTGAAGAAATTCTTTTGCTGATGTGTAGGACTTATAGCATAATCTTTTTGATTATGATATTAATATTAGAGTGTATCAGAACTTTGAGCCAATGGTTCATCTGCCTAGAAGCATGTAATTTATTATTTATTTTCCCTCTTTGCAGTTGACCCAGGCATAGCCTTTTGTTGCTGGAGGAGATCTGAATAAAATTAAACAATCCAGTATCTTTTCTCATGTTTACAACTCTCTATATATTGAAGCAGTTGCTCTCCTCAGACCCAGAAAGAACTGAATCCTGCTTTCACTGAACCTTATGGAAAGACTCTCCTTCAAAAGTGACATGGTTTTGTTAGCACCAATATTTTTAGATCCAAATGGTATTTTTCTGAAGATAGCAGTATATTTTCCTTAGGTTCTCAGGGCTAGAAATGTTTTCTGAGCTAATAGGGATCTAAAATGTCTCATGTAAAATATGTCTCATGTAGTGCTTTGCAGAGGTGTTGGACTAATCTGCTTAGTTGTCTGGAAAAATGAAGAACAGGCATGAGCAAAACTTGCAACTGTGTTTTTAGGCTTATTTGGAAGGATTGTGCCTAAGGATGAGCAGATAGCTTACTCTGCACTGCTGCCCTAGACTTCTGTCCTGCTTTCTCTGTACTCACCCCTTTCTTAGGTTTTCTGGGTAGGATACACTTAGTAGTGCCTTATTCAGCTGTCTCCATTTCCTGGCTTCTCCTGTTTGCTCATGTCTTGCTCTGTCTTCACACAAATGCCTTTCATTCTGAAATTCCATCTGTCCAAGCTGTCCAAAAATGGTAGCTCTGATATACATTCTCAGATGATAGTTTTATCCCTGTGTTCACAGGATATATATATCATCCATGCATTTACAGGATATATATATGTGTGTGTGTGTACACATTTATATATATATATCCCAGCATATCTATCTATCTATCTATCTATCTAGATATCCCAGCACAACCACAGCTGGTTCAAGTCTCTTTCCCTTGTGTAACTGATGTTACTTTAAAATAAAGTTTTTTTGAGCTGATTAGCAGACACAACTAAGGTAGGTTTGAGTGTGGGCAAAATTTTCAAGGCTGAATATATGACTCTGAAAATCAGAGTAACTTCTGAAAATGTTAACACTATCTATGTCTTGCCCCTACAGAGAAAAGTACAGGTAATCCTGCAGGAGGCCACTGCAGGATAATTGTCCCATAGGACAAAGTTTCTGTTTAGCATTGATTAGCCAGAGTTTGCCTTAAGGATTTGTATTTATTCCTAGACTCATTCTTTCTTTTTCTCATCATTATTATTGTAGTTACTCTGAATGCTACTGTTGTTCACATAAATGTCCAGTCCATATAACCATACGCCTTTGGTGGAGAAACATGTTCTCACTCAGACCAAGTGATTTTGAGGAATTTCAGTGACTCCTGTTGATATACACAGATCTGATACCATAATCAAGCAGTGCTCTCTCCCTTTGTGTTGTAACTTTGGCCTGGCATCAGTCAGTGGGTTTTTCACCTTTCAGTAAGAGCAGAATCAAGTCAGTGAAAATTATTCACTTTCTCCTATATCAAAGGAAAGCAACTGCTGGCATCTATATTAGAATTATAAATGTGATAAAATATACTACAGTGTTTCATTGTACTGTATCAATGAAAAATATTTTTTTAAATAAATAAAATGCATCCCATTGTACCATACTGCCTGACCCTTCTCTTGTAAACCCAGTCACCTTTATCCATATTCCTTTAAAGAGATACTGGTGGATTTGCTACTTCATCTTTCCTCTCTCTCCACACTATATTGATTGAGGGTGCTGCTAGATCTGAGGTGACAGAGGGCATTTTAAATTAGTAGTAGGTCACTGCAAGAACCAGGGGAAGCTGAATTAAGAGGCCATCAATTTAAAAACAATTACCGTGCTTTTAAAAAAATCATTTATTAATCATGTAATTCATTGCCTCAAGATGTCTAGGCCCAGAACTTCTGGAATTTAAATGCTTTGAAGTTTATGTGAATAATGAGAATATGCATAGTGCTACTAGATGAAATAAGGTTCATCGTCAAGGTGCATTTTTAATGCATTTGTTGATGTCTACTTTTAAAGGCATGCTGAATACAGTGGGGCAATTATGATACTAGTAGAAAGGAAACTAATTTAAAAAGACAGAGGGAATAAGAAGCATTTGTTATGAAGTAGATCCATCTGGGGGTAGTGTTAGGTGTGCTCTTTGGGGAAACAGCCAGCCTTTTTTCTTTCTTCCTGTGTTCAAGAAAGGAGAAGGAGTTTGAGTTTCATTGGCTTCAGGTTAATTAACAACATCCCACTCACTCCCCTGAACAGTTTAAAATACCTATAATGAAAGCATTCTGGTGAGCAACAAGGGGAGTAGTCATGAATTAGGAAAAGACACAAACTAATCAGCCCTTTATTAAAGGATAGCAATGAATTTAAACACCGAGCTGTAGGTATTAACCTGTTTGAATGTTACTTGGCATTTCTGAAATGCTTTTCAAAGTGAAATTAGGTACATTATTGAAATTATGTACATTATTGAATTTGTACTTTAGAACATATTGCAAAAAGATTAAAGGGCAGAAACTGTTATGTATCTATAGGAGTGTTCAGTATACTTTGGCTTTGCATAAGTCTTGCAGGGAGGTGCTGGTGAAGAAATAGCTTAATCTTGTGGGAGAAGAAAACACTGCTAGAATGTCACTACTCTGGCAAGAGCACAATCTTAATCAAGACAGTACTGTTCCCACAGCAGCACAACTGCTCTGTTGTGAATAAAGTGAAACAGCTACAAAGACTGTCATTCATTTCTGGCAGTGAAAATTTCCTGGAAATTTCCACTTCTAGAAATCTTCCCAGGAGAGGGAGCGGTACAGGCATTTCATTCTGCAGTTTTTCCCTCTTCCTGGCTCCCCATGGCTTCCCAGACTGGGGTTGTCCTCCACTCCTCATGGGCCACAGGGGGAGTAGAACGGCAGGGTGACCGTAGACTGGGAGACATGGGGAGAATCGTCTCGCACCTCCATCCACTCCTGGTCTCCAGCAGCAGAGCAGGGCATAGGGAGGAGAAGGGCAATGCCCCCTGCCCATTCTCCTGACTGAAGACACCTTGGTCTGTAAAACTAGTGAAGAGCAGCAGGTGGCTGCTCCTCCACTGCTCCCAGTCTGGAGGGAGCAGCATGGCATTCTCCCCTGCCCATTTCCCACACTGGTCTGTTCCCGCTGTGAGCAATGAGTGGGGAGCAGCATATAGGTTGTCCTAGTCTTGTGAAGGAGGTGGGGACGGGGCAGCAGCAGGTCTGCTTTTCTGTGATCAAGACGAGTTGATCTGTGGGGAAATGCCTCCCTACATTCCCCAGACCTGGATCCCCTAGTCTGGGGAAGACACAGGGGAACCTGCTGCTTGTTGCCTCCCGATCGTAGAGGAGTTGAGCATGCAGGCGTTCATGCTGCTGACAGCAATCCTCTTGCAGGAGAGATCATCCAGGTGTCAATGGAGAAGATCTTTCTCCTGGAGGGGGCATATTTTCTCTGGGAGAAAGTTGAATGAACCCTGTACACCAGCAATTTTTACTGGGAGAGTGTTGATTCTCCTGGGAGAAACAAAATGTCTATACATGTCCAAAGCCAGTATTATGGGACTTCAGCCTCTGGGATTGAAATTTACATTGTAGCATAATGAAGGGAGTGGGGTGACCAAGGTACCAGACGGGGGGTGGGGGGGGTGGGGTGGAAATAGCAGTGAGTGCCAGAGTTGTAGTTGGGCAGCTACCTTTGCAGGGGCCAGCATGAGCTGCCACCGTGATGATTCCAGCAGCATGATCAGCTGCCGTTGTGACTACAGCTATTTTTGTGGCCCCCTTTCAAAGCTGGCACCCAGGACTGCTGCTCCAGTTGCTTCATTTCTTAGTTATACTACTGGAAGCTCCACTGCCAGACTAGCTACCACCATGCTGGTGCCAGCACAACCAGTAATCCTGTGCTGCCTGTGCACTGCTGCCACCCAGGGCACTTGGGCATCACGTTACACCTCTGGGCAGAGATATGAGAACATACACAACATCGTGCCATCTAGATTTGTTCTAAAAGGATTGGTTATGCTACACAGTGGCCAAACAGTGGCAGAATTTCTCAGCATAGCCAGTAAACCAACTAAGAGATTAACTGAGCCTAAAGGTAGCCAGCTGTTACGCAGAAAGGCAGTGGAAATGCTGTCAAATGGGAATGGAAAACAGACTTGTTTGGATCATTTCTATACTCCACAGGAAAAGCCATGCTTCTGTGTTCCAGGGGCCCTCACTTAGAGGTAGCTGATTCTTAAAAGAGACAAGAAAAACCATTGCAATAAAAATCCCTTGCTGTAAATTTAAACATAATATTTTTTGTTTGTTTGTTCTTTTCTTCCTCCCTATCAAACAGTGGAAGCTCTACATTTGGGGACATTAATGGCAGCACATGGCTATTTCTTTCCAATCTCAGATCACGTTCTAACACTAAAGGATGATGGCACCTTTTATCGGTTCCAAGTGAGTACACTTAATATGTTCTTAAGTTGGTTAAATGAAGGCTGATACTAACAATAAGTTATTTATTGTTATTATAGTTTCCCCTTTAAGTGCCAGTTTATTGTGTCAGTTCTTAGACCTGAAGTTTCTAAAATGGCTATGTTAAAATAATATATATTAAACAGAAAGATATTAAAGGCTATGATGACCTTTGTGAGTATATGCATGGAATGATAAAAGCATGGACACATTTCTGAAATAAAAAGCACTCCATTGTTTTGAAAAGTCTAATAGATAAAAACAAGTTACACTCCAAGACATAATTGACATTTACTGAAGTCCTTAAGTTTTGGTGTTTTTACACTAAATATTATCCTACTCTTAGGGCACTCCTCTGCAAAGATTTGTTGTAGTTCTTGTAAGTGGAAAGTAGTACAACATGGCTCCGTCAGAATTTAGGACTTCATAAGCCCTGAAGTGTAAAGAAATATTTACTCTTCCTGGAAGTGTATCCATTAGTGTCCAGCCAGTACATTTTCTTCTCATTTATTGCAAATGTTTCTATCTTGAATGATCAACATGGATCTGGGTTTTCCATTTCCCATGGAAAAATGTGGATTTTCTCCTTTAAAGGTAATACATAGTTTCATAGTTCATCTACATGTGTAATTAATGGATGTGTCTACATGTGCAATTACTGGAGCCTATTGCTCCAAAGTTTTTTGCTCCCAGGTGTGCCGTCCGGAGAAATTAGCTTTGGAGTTTGTTTATGCAGAGCATGTAGGGCCCAGTGGGAGCAGCCCCAGCTGGTAGGGGACCCTAGGGGTCAGCCTGCTTGCCCGGGGCTGCTCTGACTACATTCAACATGCTGCAGAGGGGTTAGCTAGGGAATGAGGGTACTTCAGTGTGGAGCTAGCCAGCAGGCAGCATGGAGCTAGCAGGCAGCCTCATGCCCCAGGCAGGCAGGCAGCACCTACACATGTGCTGCAATGGATGAAAAAATCTGCAACAGGGTAGAACTTGAATTTACAAGTCCTACCCTGCTGTGGAGTTTATTAATTTAGTGTGCCCTAATAGGGGCATGCATGCAGATGTGGAGACATTTACGAAGCAGTTAATTAGTCAACTGCACAGTAAGCATCTTGTGTAGACGTGCCCAATGAAAATAAATAAACTCCAGAGCTATGTGAGCCAGAGTAAGCTGTTCCTGGGTGCAGTATCTACACATGCTCCCAGACAGCAGCAATTTGAGCTGAAGCAGAGCAGGCCTGGGCTGGCAGGGAGTACAGGGGATCATCACTGGGCTGCAGGAGGGGGTGAAGGGTAGAAGAGAGCCTGGCAGGAGGTAGGAATCTGGACTCATCCGGCTGGGCTAACCAGGTGCAATTTACACCTGCCGTCACAGTCCACATTTGCATTTGATCACAGTTAATGACTCTGCCGGTACTATTTCCTTGACAGTACTATCTTACAGTGGAGTTAATTAGTTGACAGCAGCCTAATACTGGCACACATATAGACAGTGACATGTTACTGCAGAGCTAATTAGGCTATCCTACGGTAAAGTGTACATGTAAATACACCCACTGTGTATAAAAAAATGTAAAGATATTTCAGAACAGGTTAAAAGACCAGAGTTATTTTATATATCATTAACATATATTTTTCTGTTTAAGGTCTGTTTATCTATATCTATACTGATAGCTAAACATTTTGCATTCTATTACATTAATTATGGATTTGGTTCTTTACTGCTTCCTACAATGAATAGTGTACTAGTAGATTGATTCGCATATTGCCACTTGAGGAAAATATTATTGCGCATGCAATTATGTGGTTGTAGATGGATCTGATTTCAGTTATAAAATAACCTACTAGATAGGTTAGATACAAAGATATATTACCCAACAGTACCAATTAACAACCACAGTGTACCACTCTGGTCTTCCAAATATTTGAGACTAAAATTTGACATTATAAAAAGAGAAAAAACATTTCATGAGAAGGAAGTCAGATACTACAGTGATAAGAATCATGCGGTAACCAATATAGAATATAGTAGGATAGAGAAGAGCATTCAAATCCAAAGGGGAAAAAAACAACACATTAGAAACCAATTATAACTACACATCATATTTTGACTTTCTAAGCTGATAGTATGTGCCTTTATTGCTGCCCTACACATCTATTTTTGGATAAAAAATATATATGTTAATATTTTGTCTAACAAAGATGGATTTAACATTTTCTGCAACAATAGCATTCGAGCAGGAAAAGTAGGAGGTTGTTTTGAGAAGAGGTATTATTGCACAAATATAACTGCTAATATAATATTGCTACTTCTGAACTATTCATATCCTGTATCTGTGAAATAAAAGACTAATACGAGACTATCATAACATGATAATGCAACTCTAGGGCAAGATGAATTGGCGATAGTTGAACTATGAGTCTTACTTTCCGTCACCATCAAGAGATATTATTGTTGACAGCCTATGTGTAGTCTTTTATAGATATTTTGGCATCAAATACTGTACAACCTTTGCCATAAGAAATGGGGGGGAGTGGGGGAACGCAACATGGATTCTAGGTAAAAATTTTCAGGACTTTGCTTCTTTGCACATACAATAGCAAATATTCAGTAAGGGTTAATTTATTGCAGCTGTGGATTTGTCCCACATTTCTCATTTGCTAATTAAATAACTTAATTTCCATTAGTGTCTCTACTGTGGCTAGTGAGCTCTTTAACACACCATGGCTGGTGCCACCTTGTTTCTCTTTAGTGAAATGTTCATTACATTGTAGTAGTATAACGATTTCATTTTTTTTAAATTACACACCTACCAAAATAATTACACCCATCTAAAAACAGTGTGTTACTTAAGCTGTTAACTTAGGCATTGGGACTGGCCCATTCAATTAGGAGGAAAGTAAAATTATTTTACTTTGACCCTAATTTTGTGTGCATACATATGAAATAGAATCCGTTCCCAGGTGCCTCAGAAATAGAACCATGGCTGGACAAAATTCAGCAACTCCTACAGTATTGTAAAATAAGCAGAGAGGGAAACATTTTCAACTGCCAGCACTGAAGAGTGCAAGTACATCCCTACAGAGCATCTCCCAATGCAGTGCAATGACCTACCCTGCAGAAAATAGGTTAGATGCTGGAGTGTACGCTGTGCTTCCTCCTATCCATTACACGGGGTTCTGATCCCTGTTTTCCTCCTGAGAGCATAATTCTGTCTTGATTGTTTTAAACAATTTGATTTTTTACATAAATGGCCACAATTAGTGAAGCTTGCATTTCATTTCTACAATTGCCTTTTTCCAGACAAAATTATGCTTTTCAATTGCCACTTTTGTCACCAGGAGGGCTGTAAAATTATAAGTGCACCTGTTTTTTTCAAAAGTACATAGCTATATAAATAAGCCTTTTCGTTCTTTATCATTCTTCAAGGCATAATCACTGATTGGTTATATAGTTGTTCACCTAATAACGTGATTGTTCAGAGGTGACATATCAAAAGTATACCATTTAATTAATAACTCAGTAGGGTTACATTTGACCAATTCCAGACTTGCAGAGATTTAAGGGATAATGAATCTTCTTGGCATTCCCCAAGCAAGAGCATCCATAGTAGGGCTCTCTTCACTGCAGGAATGTGCCTGCACTTCTTTTCCCCTCAGTGGGTGGGAGAGCAAACTGACCAGGTATAGGGAAAAAGACACAGTATGCAGAGGGTTGAGCATGGAAGGGCCCATCCTGGGTCTCTTTACTTCAGTGGCTTTTGTGACACTTCCCCCTCCCCCCCTCCTCCCACCCCCATTGCCATTCCTTTGTAACATTGCATGGTGTTAAAATATAGCCAAGAAATAACAAGAGATCTGACAAATTTTATCTCTAAAAATGCGTCCAACTTCTCTTGCACCTATTTAGTTGGTCCATTCAAATATGTTACCATAAAACATTGCTTCTCACATTTTCCTGGACCATCATGGCTATAACACTCCAACATTCATAGGAAATAGTATGGCCATCAGTACTAATGTATATGAACTATCATGAGCCTGTAGGAGCTTCAAGTGAAGAACCCTTCTCTGAAGGAAACACCTTTTTAGCCTATTTAGACATCTTAACATATGTGTTTTTCTAAAATAGTGTTTTCAGTGGTACATTTTAAAAAGGATCACAATGTTGACTGTCTAGAAGACTTTATTTGGGTTAAAAACAAATAAATGGATGTCATTACACAGTAAAAATGATGATAAAATGTGCTGCATCTTGCTCTAAGGGACTGGGGTATAGGCAGTCTGTTTTAATGATTAAACCACTGAGGGAAATCAGGGGCCTGGGGCTGGGTCAGAATGCAGGAGCCATATTACCAAAATCAGAGGGAAATCCAGAAATAGAGCCCACAGCAGGGTCAGGATCCAGGGATCTTATGCCAAGGGTAATCTACAGGGCAAAGCTTGAAAACAGAGCCAAACTGGTGTCAGAAGCTAAGAAAAAGAATCTGCAAAAAAATCCAGAGTCAACATCCAAAGTCAAAATCCAGAAATAAGTGAAAAACCAGGGCTGGAAACCAGGAAGTCTACCACAGGAAAACCATTGACTGGCTTGCAAACCCAAGGCCCCAGCTGCACTCTGAGCAGCAAACCAGGGTGCCCATTGCCTCTGTTACCTGAAACAAGTTGTCTTTCCTGCCTAGTGTAGGGGGACTGGACCTGATGATTTTGTGAGGTCCCTTCCAGCCCCTTACAATCTATTAATCAATCTATGAACTGGGGCTGAGTTCACTAGCTGAGGCTTGTTGCAGGTGTGGTTTTTTATGTACTTGGTCAAGGTTGACCTGCCTGCTCAGAGTCCCTGACAATACTTGGCTTAGACTGGTCTGCCTGATCAGAGTCCCCGAGAGTATTTCCACCTCTGTAGGGCCATCTTCCATTGAGCCAAGGTCCAGGCTTTTCTGGGTGCTCAAGATGGAAAGCCCTTACCAGTTCTGAAGCATGGATGTGGTTAGCCAGTTTCTAGGACTGCTCTTCAAGACTGAACTCCTCAGTGAGTTCTTTGCCTCAGTGTTCCTAAATAAAAGGCAAGACAAGTCTCACAATAGGATCATAGAGAGACAACAGCAAGGTGCCAGACCACCAAGCATTGACCCTGAGATAGTGCACAGTCACTTGGAACAACTGGATGCACTCGTGAGCACTTGTGGCACACAGGCTAGGTCCTGGAGGACTGGAAAAGGGCCAGTGTGGTCCCAATTTTCAAGAATGGGAAGAAGGAGGATCCAAGCAACTACAGGCCAGTTAGTCTCACCTCCATGCTTGGTAAAGTCTTTGAAAAGATTATTAAGGCTCATATATGTGAAAGCCCAGCAGGATAAATTATGCCGAGGGGAAACCAGCACAGGTTCGTAGCAGATAGATCATGGCTGACTAATCTAGTCTCTTTTTATGACCAGGTTACAAAACACCTGGATGCAGGAGTAGGGGTAGATATCATTTACTTAGACTTCAGGAAGGCCTTCGATACGGTATCCCATCCCATACTGGTGAACAAATTAAGAGGCTGTGACTTGGATGATTACACTGACCAACCCTCAAATTGGCTGGAGAGTCGTACTCATAGAGTGGTGGTGGACAGGTCAGTATCAACCTGGAAGGACATGGGCAGTGGGGTCCTGCGGGGCTTTGTTCTTGGACCGATACTCTTCAATATCTTCATCAGTGACTTGGATGAGGGAGTGAAGTGTATTCTGTCCAAGTTTGCGGATGATACAAAACTGTGGGGAGAAGTGGACATATCGGAGGGCAGGGAACAACTACAGGCAGACCTGGAAAGGTTGGACAAATGGGCAGAAAACAATAGAATGTGATTTAACAAGGAGAAATGCAAAGTGCTGCACCTAGGGAGGAAAAATGTCCAGCACACCTACTGCCTAGGGAATGACCTGCCCAGCAGCACAGAAGCAGAAAGGGATCTTGGAGTCCTAGTGGACTTCAAGATGAACATGAGTCATCAGTCTGATGAAGTCATCAGCAAAGCTAACTGTACTTTATCATGCATCTGCAGATGCATGACAAACAGAACCAAGGAGGTGATACTTCTCCTCTATCGGGCACTGGTCAGACTGCAGTTGGAATACTATGTCCACTTTTGGCCACCACACTTTAAGAGGGATGTGGATAACCTGGAGAGGGTCTACAGAAGGGCCACTCGTATGAGTAAGGACTTGCAGGTCAAGCCCTTTGAGGAGAGATTAGGGTACCTGGACCTCTTCAGCCTCTGCAAGAGAAGTTTGAGTGGTGCCTTTGTGATTGCCTATAAATTCATTATGGGGGTGCAGAAGGGAATTGGTGAGGCTCTACTCACCAAGGCGCCCCTAGGGGTTACAAGAAATAATGGCCATAAGTTAGCAGATAGCAGATTTAGACTGGACATTAGGAAGAACTTCTTCACAATTAGAGTGGCCAAAATCTGGAATGGGCTCTCAAGGGAGGTGGTGCTCTCCCCTACCCTGGGGGTCTTCAAGAGGAGGTTAGATAGGCATCTGGCTGGGGTTATCTGACCCCAGCACTCTTTCCTGCCTATGCAGGGGGTTGGACTTGATGATCTATTGAGAACCCTTCTGACCCTAACATCTGTGAATCTATGACTGTATCCCTCCCAGCTCACTAAATAGTGGAGCTTCCCCTAGATTTGCTTTGAATCTAAAATCTGTCTGACAGTGTATTTTTTGTGTCCTTCAACTATTACAGGTGGGGAAGTGTGGTTTCACAATCAGGAAAAAGGTCTTCAATATAGGGTTTGAGGAGGGAGCTGTGAAAAAGCAGGTACACCTTCAGTGTTATTGGTAGATGGAGTTTAAATGTGATGGGGTTGATTTGTTCCATGGCCTCAAAAGGACCAAGATATTGGTGGTCTAACTTGGCTGATGGCCTTGTGGTCTGGATATTTTTAGAAGACAGTCAAAACTTATCACCCACTGAAATAATGGGACAAGGCTGGTGCTGCTGGTCAGGCTGGTCATTATATACAGCCCTGGTGGCATCTAGATGATACTTCAATTACTGCTGTATCAGCTGGAGGTGTGCAATGAGGTCTTCCACAGCTGGAACTCATGGGAAAGCAGAGAGTCCTAGATGAAACTGGGAGCAGAACTCATAATTAGCAAAAAATGGAGTCTGGTGTGTGGATGCATGGGAAATGTTATTATAAGCTATCTTCACCAAAGGGAGCAGAATTACTAAGTTGTCTTGGTGGTAGTTTAAGAAACATCTGATATAGTGTTCAAGGGTTTGGTTTACCTGCTCTGTCTATTGGTTTGGGAGTGTTATCCTGAAGAATGAAAGGGTTCCATACCCAAAGCCTTGCAGAATTCATTTCAGAAATATGAGACAAATGGGGCTGAAATTACCTGGGTAGGACATACATGGAACCAAAATGTGTTCCAGGAAAGGTTTCACGGTCTTGCTGGCAAGGAGTGGCATGGGCCACAAAGTTGGCCATCTTAGTCAATAGGTTGACCACTACCATCATTGTAGAACAACCTGCTGAGTGTGGAGGGTCCACAATAAAATACACATAAACCTAGGCAGTGCAGGAGTGGGTATGGTCGCAGAAGACTAACTAGTTTGGTTTGGGGCTTCTCTGTTTGGGCATGCATGGCACAAAAGTGAACGTATCATTAAATGTAAAAGTTCATCCAAGGCCAGAAGAACTGTTAAAAGACTCATGCTTATGTTCTGGAGCAACCAAAATGGCCAGCAGGTGTAGTGTCATGGCACAGCTTAAGTATTTGAGGTCTTAGTGGGTCTTTGGGAATATAAAGGTGCTGCTGGAGAAACAGGAACTCACCGCACCACTGGAAACCAGGTCTGGGTAAGTTTGTTGCCTGGCACAGCCCCCTGGCAAACAGGTGCTCTACAAGGTCTGCTTGAATCAGTAAGGAGAGGTTCTGCAGAGTGGTGCCTGATATAAAATTCTTGGGCTAAAGGTTGGTTGGAAAGGGAGGTGGGCTGGGTACTGAGAGTTCATCTTTTTCAGGACAAGGCATCTGCTTTCTGATTTTTAGTTACTGAGCTGTAAATGACCACAACATCAAAGCAGGAGAAAAACATTGAGAAAAACATTGACCAAAAGACTTGGTGAAAGTTCAGCTTCCAACTGGCATGGAAGTATTCCAGATTCGTGTAGTCCATTATTACCCAGACAGGGTGGCATATCCCTGCCAGAAGGCACTTCTGGGTGCATCGCTGGCATTCTCAGGTCAGCACAATCAGCTGTGGGGGGACCATGGGGATTGTTTCTCCTGGTGCCTCCACTTCCCAGCTGGCACTCTCAAGGAGGCACTAGCACTCTTGCCTGCCCCCCCCCGACCATCTCCTAAGTAGAAAATACAGGCTGTCAGGGGTGCACTAGCACTTCCAGCAGGTGCACGTGCACCCCTATACACCCCCTACACAACACACTATAAAAACTGCTGGACCCCCTTCACATCTTGTTGGTCAGCCCACTCTATGACTGAAGATACTTTACAGGGGGTCCATGGTCAGGCCTTCATAGTAAATTATGTACCCTAAAAGTTCAATTGATATTTTATCAAACTCGCACTTCTGTAACTTAGCATACACTTGTTTTTTCCTGGACCCTCTGTAAAATCTGGCAAACGTTGTGTGTCATGGATTGGGTTATCACAGAGGATCAGAATGTCATCCAGGTATATTATAATGAACTGGTTCAGTATATCCCTAAAAGTGTAATTGACAAAATGATGGAATGCGGCAGGGGCATTGCAGAGTCTGAAAGACATGCCCAAATATTCAAAATGCCTGTACGAGGTCCGGAAAGCCATTTTCCATTCATTCTATTTCTGTATTTGGACCAGATTATCGGCCCCACACAAGTCTAACTTGGAAAAAAACTTGTCCCCTCCAGTGTCCCTGACACTTGCATGACATATTTCCTCAATTGATCATAAGGGAGTAAGGCTAGAAAGACCTCCACAAGGTCATCTAGTCCAGACCTCTGCTCAAGGCAAAATCATCCCTGACTAAACCATCCAGGCCAAATGTCTGTCCAACCTGCTTTTGAAAATTTCTAAGGATGAAGAATCCTAAAGCAAAACCAGGGATGTCATTCTCCTGCTTTACTTGGCCTCGGTGAGGCCACAGCTGGAGTACTGCATCCAGTTTTGGGGCCCCCACTTCAGGAGGGATGTGGAAAAGCTTGAGAGAGTTCAGAGGAGAGCCACTCATATGATCCAAGGCCTGGAGGGCAGGCCATATGAGGAGAGTCTGAGAGGTGTGGGGCTCTTCAGTCTGGAAAAGAGAAGGCTCAGGGGGGACTTCATAGCAATCTACAATTACATAAGAGAGGTACATCAGGACGTGGGAGAACAGCTGTTTACCACCTGGGAGAACATCAGGACCTGGGAGCTGTTCACCAGAGCTGCCCAAGGGATAACAAGGTCTAATGGCCATAAACTCTGAGAAGGCCAATTTAGACTAGACATAAGAAAAAAAAATTATGTTGCCTGTGTTCAGGGTCTGGAACAGACTCCCCCCAGAGGTGGTGCAAATACCTACTCTGGACTCTTTCAAAAAACATCTGCATATTTTTCTTGCTGGGATCACTTGAGCCCAACTGACTTCCTGCCTATGGCAGGGGGGCTGGATTCAATGATCTCATGAGGTCCCTTCCAGCCCCTAATGTCTAAGAAATCTATGAAATCCACAACTTCTCTAGGTGGCTTTTTCCAATGCCTGACCACTCTCACAGTCATAACGTTTATTCTAATTTCCAATATAAATTTCCTCTGCTGTAGCTTGAGTCCACTGCTCCTAGATCTACCACTTATCCCCATCTTCTCTGTAATTATCCTTCAGGTACTTGAAGACGATTATCAAATCTGCTCTGTCTTCTCTTCTCAAAACTATAAAAAGGCTCTTTCAGCCTTTCCTCCTAAGCCATACTTTCCAGTCCTCTAATGATTTTTGTTGCTCTCCACTGGACTCTCTCCTCTTTGTTCACATGCTTCTTGAAGTCTGGGGCCCACAACTGGACACAGTATGCCAGGTGAGGCCTAACCTGTTAGCACCACTGTCCACCATACAGTGCTAAGGGATCATTAAAGCACAATTAACCCTTAAATGGGCTTGAAATATGAAAAAAACCAGCTGAATTAACCAAAGTCTAGCGGTATTGATACTACAAATGTTATCTTAGCAGTTTCGGTATACAGAGAGAGAAAAACACTTAGTACAATAATCTCACCCAATTTCCAGATGGTAACTGTTCAACAGAAAATGTGGCCAGTCACTTCCTGAAAACAGAGGATGCATCAATGGAAAGTCTTTATGGCTAGCACAGTCAAAATCCAGACAGGTATTGAAGGTTGGATTTATGATAACATATGCTTAACTTTCTTGCTTCCCCCTTTTATGCTTTTCTTTAACTTCAGTCCTCTGATGATTCTTTACTTCCCAGTTGGGTTCCCTGAAGTCAGCATACTGGCCATAATTTATCCAGTCAGCTTATTCCTTTGTTCAATGGACTCATCACATGCACACCTCCTAATTCAGTTTTTTTATTCATGTCTTGATTTGGGCATTGTCTATTGGTTTCCTCTTATCACCTTTCATTAATGTATTCAATCATTTCATCCATCTAATTCAGCCAGTTAGTGCCAATTTCAGTTAATCTGAGCTGATAACAAGGCCATTACTATGTTAGGTTAGAAAAACTCCTCACAGTGATAAAAAAGGGAAGAAACAACATGCGAGCAAGCTATGAGAACAGCTCAAGGACAGCTGATATTGCAGACACCAGCAGAATGAAAAGTTCAAATAATAATGAGACTACACAAAAACTTAATCAATGTTAAAATAAAGCTAAATATAAAAGATAAGTTTATATAATACTATAATTCACCACTCAGGCAGGTGTAACCTTAAGCATAAATGTGACAAGCTACTCTAATACACCAGTACTGTATAAAGTAAAAAAAAAAGTTTTCTTTATTATCAAGAAACACTCCTGTTAGTACAACCCAGTATACTGTTGTTCTTTTTTGCAACAAGTGCACACTGTTAACTCATATTCTCATGGTCTATTATAAGGACCTCACCCCAGGTCCTTCTCTGTGGTACTGCAGCCTAACCACTCATTCCCCAGTCTATATTTGTACGTGCAATTATTCCACCCAAATGCAGAAATTTACCATTGTCCTGTTTAAATTTCATCTGGTTGAATGGAGACTGGAAATTTGCTAAGTGTGTACTCAATTCCATTGCATGGTTCATTAATGAAGACATCATATAATACCAGACTCAGGACATATTCTTGGGGAGCCCCACATGATACCTCCTCCCAAATGGACATTGAACCAAATAGACATTTCCTTAGCTTGTTAATGAGAATGCTGTGGGAGACAGTGTTAAAAAGATTGCTAAAGTCAAGGTATACCATATACCTTCCTCATCCACAGAGCAGGGTATACGATCCACGTATTTCTCCCCATCCAGAAAGCCTGTCACCTTATCATATAACGAAATTTAGTTGGTCAGGCATGACTTCCTCTTGGTGAATCCTTGTTGGGTATTCTTGATCACTTTGCTTTCCTCTAGGTGTTTAACAGTCAATTCTTTGAGGATTTGCTCCATGATCTTTCCAAGTACAGATTGGTCTGTAATTCCCTGGATCCTCCTCCTTTCCTTTCTTGAAGATGGACACTATATTTTTCTCTTTTTCAATCATCTGGGACCTCGCCAACTGCCATAATTTCTCAAAGAGGATAGCTAATGGATATAAAATTACATCAGCCAATTCTTTCAGTAACCTAGGGTGCATCCCATGTAGCCCTGCTGACTTGAAAACATCTCGCTTTGAAGTAATCCCTAACATGTTTTGCCATTACTCTAGGTTCCTGACTCCTTTCCTCTCTGCTGCCAACTGCACTTTTCATCTGGTTTGTGAAGACTGAAGTAAAGAAGGCTTTAAATACGTCAGCCTTCTCTGCATCATCCATAACTAGATTGCCTTCTGCATTACGTAAGGGACCTATGTTTTCTTTGATCTTCCTTCCTTGACATATTTGTAGAATCCCTTTTTATTGCCTTTTATGCCCCTTGACAGTTGCATCTCAAATTATGCCTTGGCTTCCCTAACTTTCTCCCTGCATGGCTGTGCAATACTCTTATACTCTTCTAAAGTATTATGACAATTTTCCACTTCTTGTAGGATTCATGTTTGAGCTTCAGTTCATTGAAGAGATTGCTATCTATCAATTCTTCTGTCACATTGGAATAGTTTGCTCCTGTGCCCTTGAAAGGGCCTCCTCAAAGTACAGCCAGCTGTCTTGGACTCCTCCTCTCCTCAGATTTCTCTCCCAGGGAGTCCTGCCCACCAATTCCCTGAGGCTGTAACAGTCTGTTGTTGTTTTTTTAATCCAGTATCTGTAGTTTGTTGCTCTCTTTCCCTTAAGATCTTGAATTATATGTGGTCACTTTCACCCTAGTTGACCTTTTATCTTCACATTCTCAATGAATTCCTCCCTGATTGTGAGCAACAAGTCAAGAAGAGTTTTCCCCCAGTTGGCCTCTCTGCTCTCTATGTAAAAAAGTTAGCCCAATATTCTCCAAGCATTTGCTGGACTGCATGTGCACTGCTGTTTCCCTATAAAGTCCACCATGAGAACCAGGTCCTATGATTTGGAAGTGTCCATAGTTGTTTACAGAAGGCCTTGTCCACCTTTTCCTCCTGGTTTGGTGTCATATAGCAGGCATCTATCATGACATGTCCCCACTGCTCTCCCCTCTGGTCTTTACCCTGAAGCTTTTAACAGGTACACTTTCCACTTTGTTCTGCACAGTAGGAGGGCACTAGGATGTACCTGCTCCTTAAAAGGAGCAAGCATCCTGATAGGCCATTTGCAGGTGGTGCAGGGGAGAGACTCACCTGACCAGAAGAGGGCTCAGATTGGAGTCTATATAAACCTAGAGCCTGAACCAGTTGGCAGTCTCTCCCTGGCAGCCATAAAGTGAGGAGCTCTTGACAGCTGAGAAGCAGCTGGGATCCTGAAATGTCTTGGACGTATCTAAACAATTCTGTAGGCCTGGGAAAAGAGTCAAGTTCCCTAGCAAGAGAGCAAACGGGTTTTTACAGGCAAGTAGCCTTTGTTTTATGTTAAACCACTAGAGGGCTTGAGGTGGCTGCCAGAGGGCCTGCGTGCAGGACCAGGGGTCCAAGAGCCCAAAAGAGAGCTTGTGTGTGGGACCAGGGGTCTGAGAGCACCAAGGAGGGCTGTGTGTGGGAACGAGGGTCCAAGGGCCCAAGGGGGCTGGGGCAAGCAGGCTAGTCTCTCCCTGGCAGCCATGGGGTGAAGAGATCTGGGTAGCAGGGCTCCTGGATGGACTAATATCTTACCTGTGGAACCCCAGTGAGGCTCAGGGAGCTCACAAGGCTAGCCCAGGGCCAGAAGGTATACCGACACTAAAGGGGAGGGAAGGTTTGCCCTCTTAAGGGGGCAATGGGCTGCTTTTCCTTTATGCTTATGTTATAGCCCAGAGACCTATTTTTTACATTGCAGTTACACTGCTGGTTTGGGTTGGGACATACGGAGGTCCCATTGGTCCCTAGGGGCCCTGCTAGAGGCAGGTTTAAGACTCAAGCAGCTGTTGAACCTGGATAGGTCTGAATGCAAGCCCACAGAGCCAGGCAGGGCCCAGGGGCCCAGTGCCCAATAGGGACAGAGCCTGGCAGGGGCTAGGGTCCTGGCAGCCAAGAGGGCCAAGTCTTAGCTAGTGCCTCAAAGCCAGGTCCAACACAGTGGACTAAAAACCAGAACATAACCCTGTCTCTAAGGGGTAATTTATCCTAAAGGATTATTTGAATCTTCTGAGTTTGCAAATCAGTCCTTTTGATATAATTAAAATGTTGTTCCCCTGAGGTCATTTTTACATAATGTATCTGCCTTCCATTTATATACTCTTAAAAAAAATTAAAGTGTTGGTCTTAATCTTCAATTAGTAATGAGATGTATTGCTGTTACCCTAATACCAAAATGCCTTCCAAGTAAAGATATAATGCTAATTTTTGGAACTTTAGGGAAGCATTATAACATGCTTCTCAAAAGAATATACACATCTTGCAAAAGCAAAGTTAATTTTCTATGTATTTTGGCATGAGTTAGTCTTGTACAGCCCAACCTTTTAAAGTTAGAAATGATGTGTTTTGACTACTGGTTAAAGAAGCACATGAAAACCTCACCTTATGTTTTTTCCCCAGCATGTTTCAAAGAGCCAAAAATTACAGAAGTTAATTTTGTCCTTGTAGTCCTATGATCTTTTCATCATGTGTCACTATAACTATCCCACCACACAGGCCCATGTGCTGTGTGTGATCAGAAACTTATAGCAGGCCACATCTTTAAGCAAAGGCTCGGGATGCTGTAGGTTTATGATAATGATACGCCTAACCATTCATCAGAACAATTTGAACTGTACATATTTTACTTTTGAAACATGACTTCTGGGGCAGAACATCTTACCATTAAAGTTCTTAAATTATATTTAAATCGCCAAATCATTTAAAAAAGGCTAACTAAAAACTTGAGGTTGACTGTAACACTGAGATTACTGGTTATGGTTTTTAGTATTGTTGTTTGAAAGATTATAGGAGCAGTAAGCCATAATGCAGTAATCTTGGTAGAATGTGAACCAGGTTTTTTGTTGTGGAAATTTAGACTTGCCTTGACTTCAGTGACACCAGGTCTAGGGACAGACATTACACATAAACCAGTTTAAGTGATCAGACGTACTGGTTTAAACCCATAACAAAACAGATAGTCAATGGACATAAACCAGTTTCAAAATGGCTGAAACCAGTTTAAGATAAAGCTGGCTGAATGTAATATCAGACTTCACTGATTTGGCTCAAACCAGTTTATGCATTGTCTGTCCCATACCTGGAAGTTCGTGTTGTTTCTGTTTTCAGTTCTGTCACTGACTTCTTTTACTTGGGCAAATGACTCAACTTCTCTCGTTTTCCTTGTCTGTAAAATGGAGATTCTAACATTTGCCTGGCACTGTTCAGTGCTTAGAGCCCCTCTGAAAAAAAAGAATTTACAGAAGATATTAGAGGATCCATTTACATTTTTGTGCATCTCCACTGTTTTTTTTGTGTTGATTGTACTTGACATCTTACACCTTCATTTACAGAGTTTATAACAGAATCCTGAGTAATTGTTGGGGAGGAATAAAAATAATAAATATATGGCAAAGCTTTTATAATTGACTTGAATATTTCTCACAATATACAGTAACTAGACTAAAGATGCCTATTTCAGTGAAGCAACTCCTGCAACAACTGACATTTCTTTTATAACTATTGAAGAGGAGATTTATAACTATTTAAGAGGTTACAGGAAACTTCATGTTTTTTCCCCTTAATACAGTTTAAATAATAAATTTTTAGTGTTTGTATAGAAAACTGATGGGTTGTGATTGATGTTTACTTAAATATGAAGTAGCAAGTACCTCTTGTGATAAAGCTAAGGTAGAACTGTTTTTGTCCTTCCAGTAAATTATTTGCTAAAGACTGTAGACATCAATGCAAATATATTTAATTGGAGGAATATATATTCATGCTAGAGACTTTTGTTTCAGCCTTCTCCATTAACAGATTTTTGCTGATACATTTGCATAAAAATGTCTGTGGTCACATTTAAAAATAATCAGATTAACATATACACTTGCTGTCCCCAAACCAGTATTCTCCCTGTTCTATCATAAGACCTTACAGGCCCAATCACTTTTATTCTGATCAGTTGCTTTGGTTTTATGATAATGTATAGTCATGAGACAAAACCTTGTTTCTTCAGTCACAGGACTGAAGAGCTGGTTGCTTGTTCCTAATTACAAATGCAATTAGATTAAATGCTTTAAAACTGAAGTGATGTAAATTGGCAGATTTGTTTCTGCCTGGCCTGGCAAATACTATTTGAATTTCCACAAACTATTCCACCACCCACCTTCCTTTCGGCTATAAGTGGGATGTCATGGCAAAATGACAGACATTCCCTGTTTGCTTGTTGTTCATGGCAAACTACTCTGCAGCACCTCCTGAGGCAACTTTAAATATTTTAGCAGTGGTAATTCCTTCAGGTTTTCAGAATTCCAGTGAAGCAATTGTGCCTGTAATTACATAGTCTGTGAAAAAAGTAATGGTACAAAATGCTTATATCTCAATCTCCCCATAAATGTCCAAGGAGGAGCTTTTTCTTTCTTGGTTTTTGTAGGTCATAAAACCAGGCCTGTGGGGTTTTATAATGTGGGTACTATATAATTATTAATTTGCCTTGTAAGGTACTCTCCTGAGAATTCTGCTACTCGTATTGGAATTCTGAGCAATAGCTATGTCCCGTTTCTATTCCCTGGGTGCATCTACATGTGAAATTATTTGGAAACAATACAGTCCAGCAAAGTTTGCACCAGAATTTATCACTTCTAGGTGCAACATTTACACGTGCACTTGGGACCGCAGCACGCTAAGACAGTGTGGCGCAGTACCAGCTGGCAAGGGCCCGGGGGGGGGAGAGGAGGCCAGCCTGCCAACCCAGGGCGGTACTGCTCAGCTCTGGAGGGTTTGGTTTGGGGGTGAGGGTGCTACGGTGCAGGGCTAGCTGTCAGGCAGCCCTGCACTGTAACTTCCTCATGCCCTAGCCAGCCCTGGGCATCATCTACATGTGCTGCAATGGAGTAAATAACTCTAACGTAGAATAGTACTTGTGTTGAGGAGTACTATCCCACAGTGGAGTTAATTAGTTGACTCCAGCCTAATAGCATTGCTTGTGTAGACAGTGATGCTGTACTGTAGAGCTAATTAGGCAACTCCGTAGTAAGCGCCTCATGTAGGTAACTCCCTGTGAACTTTATTTTTTACTTACTTATGCCTCACCCCAACCCCATAAGGTCAGGCATTTTCCATTTTTTACATCATCAGGTCAGCTCTGCTCTTATGTGCTTTATTTTTGAAACACGTAGACCTTGGCTTTCAGTGACTGGGGTTGAGAAGTGACCTATCCAACAGATTCTTAATGTGAGATGCCTATTAAAGTACATTGCATCTCCCCAGTCCTCATATACTGAGAAATCTTGGGAGGAGAAAGGGAAGGATGGGAAATAGGTACTTGCTTTGCAGGAAAATAGCAAGCCATGGCACAAGTTTGATATGAGACTCAGACAAGAAGGTTCCATGTGAGAAAGGGATAGCTGCAGCTGGGTTTTGGCTAAGAAATAAAATCCATAGTATACAGTTTGCAGTTCATGGAATTGCTGCCAATATACTGGGTAACATCAATATTAGTTTATCTTATTGCAGAGATGTAACTACCAGGGTCTAACTACCTTGGTGGCAGCAGGGGCTAAGGCAGGCTGTGGTAGCTTGACTAACTTTGGTAGAAGCCACTGTCCTCAATGGGCACCCAGGACTAGTGCCTCAGTTGCTCATCCCTCATTACACTACTATCTTCTTGCACCTTAGGGCTAAATTAAGACCTCTGCCCTTAAGTCATGCAGACTGCAGCACTGGGAAGGAGTATGCCTGGAGTGAGATATATATGTGCAGTCAGTATGCTAGTGCAGAGCTAAGTGCTGCTGCGTGACCTGAGGAAGCTGGGCTCTACTACCACTTTTCACATATTCTTCTGCTAATTCAGGTACAGACTTGTATATAGTTTGGGGGTAAAAGGATATGACTTCTGCCACATGGAAATTCAGTGATCAGGCTCTCTGGCCTTACCCTAGCTACTCATGACATCATTTATATTTAGCGTTTAAAGATTGGAAAGTGGCCAAATGAACCTCATTTTACACAATAAAATGGAAAATAGGTTAAGCGGTCTTATTACTGTGAATGTCAACTACTTGGTGATGGTGGAAAGATGGAAGACAACTTTATGACATTTTCTCATGAAAAACTTCAATCATTTTAATTATGCAGCTTTTGCTGTGGAATGATTTTGCATTTATTCTTAATACTTAAGAAAGATTTTGTTTTTGAAAATGTTCATTTTCAATGTTTTGCCTTCTTTACTTTTTATATTTTTGGTGTGGGCTTTTTTTCTTACAAACCAAGTTCCCAGTAGCAAAGGTGACAGTATGTAATAAAGGCAATTACTGGGGCAAAGGCTGACCAGTCAGAGGTTCTCTGCCCCCTCCAAAGGGGTAAGTAGTGGCATGGTCCCCAGTCTGTGCCATAAAGCTCTGAGGACCCAAAAGTTACTTAACTGTTCCCTGTCAAGTGTATACAGTCACAAACCCCAAAGCTACTCAGCTAATCTCTTTTTTCAAACTTGTCTCCACACCAGCCAGATACCCTGCTTGTGAACACTTCCCTGTCTATTGTTATGCTTATCTCAGTCTCCTCCCTTTGATGCCTCTGGAGCATCTGAACCATCAACAGGGCTACTCAAGTTCTTGTAGTGGATGTTTTTGGTTGTAGCTGTGTTGGTCTACGGACATAGGCAGGCAAGGTCCTTTGAGTAGATGGGATATCTTTTATTAGATCAGCTGAGTTTATTTTTTTTCTTTTTATGTTGTGAAGTTTCCATTTCAAATGGCCATTTCCATTTTATGTTGCTGGGTTTTTGGCTGTAACCGTGTTGGCTACACTTGGTGTAATAAAAGATATCACATCTACTCAAAGAAACTTGCCTGCCTGTAGTGGATCTGTCTTCTTTCTCACAGGCCAGCAAATCTGGCTTCGCTATCTATTTAACCCATTCTTTCCCCCCTGTATAAGCAAGCCAATAGAAACTGAAGCACACAACATTATTATAGTATGAATCCCAGGAACACAGCAATATTCCAATAAACTCCATAGTCTGTGTCACATCCTCATCAACCTCCTCCTGATTGAAGAGAGGAGGTGGGGGTCTGCAGCAGACTTGGATAGCTCTTCCTTCTGCTACGCCACTGCAACTCTTTCAAAATGATGAGTTTCCTCCATTTTGGATATCTGCATATGCATCCTTTAAGTCAACTCTGATATTCCCATATGTTTCTCAGCTGAGCCCCCTATTACCAAAGTTCACTTACCTACTTCCTGAAGGATTCCACCAGGAGCAACTCTTACACAATGTGGTATCACATTTCACAGAGTGGGCATTTTATACCCACAGTGGATTCCTCCCTCCACAGTACCTGTAACAGCTAGGGGATGAGGTATCTGTGTGAAGGGGGCAACGTTCTACTTCTCTTTATCTCCTCATGATATGAACAGATGAAAGGACACCTCCTTGTACTCTACCTTGTCTTTTTATGCTGATGTAAATAACTTCAGGCTCAGACCTAGACAAGATGTGTAGCTATCTAATGGTAGCTTCTTTCAGTGGGTATATTCCTATCCCTCATCAGATGAGCATGAAATAACCTTTTTACCTTTAGGAAATGGATACCCTTGATGGATGTAGACAGATGAAACCTAAACTCACACTGTATTCTTTAAGGATTAATTCTCAATGGGTTAGGCAAAGTTGCACTGTTTTAGTGGTTTGTATTATCTGTCCACTCCTTTTTTGTTTTTTTTTTTACTGTTGTGTTGTTTGTCTGTGCCCTTAATCTCTCCAGCTATGTGACAGTGGGAAGCAGGGTGAGAAAAAAGGGAAAGTTGGAAAAAAGAAAGTGATGAGCTAGAAGACTAAAGAGAGGCTTTTTAATATCCCAATGTTGTCAAATCAAATCAAATCAAATCATATTGTATCAAAAATCTCATGTCTAAGACCAAAAAAAAAAAAAGGTTTCCATTTGAAAAAAATGTACTAGCAATTTGCAGAGGTCAAGCCCATAACTTTGTGTCTTGGTACAGTAGTGATGTTGTAGCTTTAATGGAAGTGTCTCAGAGGCAAGGTTTTAATCTTGATATAATAATAGTGAAACCATGTTCATTTTAATCACACACAATAACATTGTCACAATTTTATTTCCATTTTGTTAGCCCAACTTCTAATTTTGACCACACTGCAAAGCAATGGCTTCTTGCCATTAACTATAATGGGAGAAAGATTAATCATCTTTGGTATATATGTTGTAAGAGAAGTAATATATTTTAAAATTATTTTTGTGTATTTGTCATATTAAATTTCACTAAATAAGCAAATGATCTTAAAGTTCTCTGGGAAAGTCTTGTCATTCATAGTTGTATGGTCAGGTGGATTTCATTAGTATGGCGCTGTTATAATTTCCAGGAGATATTATTAATTTAGACTTTTTCGTTATAGAGCAGCAGGGAAATTTTTAATCAACAGGAGCTCAGCCTTTGAAGTTAAATCATGACTCTTTTACCCTCTTACTGCCCAGTAAATAGAAGAAAGCTGCAAGATTAACTTCCATGTTTTTCTTATTTCTAGAGGAGGGGAAAAGTGATTTTAAAAACAGCCCCATTGTCTAATTTTAGGTGGCAATGCTCTCTAGTTGTCAGGATAGGGAAATGTACTAGAGACAGAGGGTAAAAAATTGGATCCATGTAAATCAACCAAAATTTTGCCATGTACTAGTGGAGTAATTGGATTTGGGGTGACTGCAGCAGACACTCTGGGCACCAATAGGAGTGCAAGGGCAGTCAGAAGTCATTGCTGCCTGTGTGTGACCGATGTCCTGGGTGCTCATTGCATTGTTACACCTTTGCCATTGGCTTTGGGGCCAAAAGTTATCTGGGAACCTGGAACCAACTTCCCAGGGAAGTGGTCCTCACCCCTACCTTGGGTAAATTCAAGAGAGGTTGAACAATCACCTGTCTGGGGTCTTGTGAACCCAGCATTCATTCCTGCCTGTGGTAGGAGGTCATGCTAGATGATCTGTTCAGATTTCTTCTGACCCTAGCTACTATGAAACTATGAAAACTTAATTCCTCGGAATACCATTCTGCCACAGTTTGACAAATAAGTGCACAAAGATAATTTCACTATTTTAATATCTATTTAAAAAAGTTCTGAAGATATGTCATAGCTGATCTATGAAAAAATGTAAATAAACTTTACAAAACAGTGTTGGTCCAACACTTGTGTAATAATTGCTTTATCTAACCTGTCTTCCGTATTCTTTTGTTTTGTTTTGCTGTATAGACACCCTATTTTTGGCCATCAAATTGTTGGGAGCCGGAAAACACAGACTATGGTCAGTATGGAATCTATATTCTTTTTCTCAAGATGCTTTTGTTTTATGGATAAACACCTAATAAGGTGTTTGTGATTTTACTATCCTACTATCCTATTATTAAACACTTTATTAGTGTATTGTCTAATCAGAGTACAAGAACTGATGTGTTGAGCTCAAGATTGGCATTGAAAACAAATCTGAACTCAATTCAGGTATAGGTAACAGCTGTGAGCATTGCAATATATATGGTGAAAAGGTCTTAATGAAATAGAAGGCATATTAAAGTGTGTGTACCATTATTCTTAGGTTTAAATATGCACAAGCAGCTGATTTAGGACTTTTAAAAACTGAAACACAGTCAAAGTAGGCCAGATTTTTCAAAGAAATGTTCATGTGTGTATCAAATGAATGTGTGAAAATCTGTTTTAATTTGTATGAAGATTTAGCTACTTGGGATGCAAATGGCCACATCCTGGCACAGATATCTTATTTGCATTCTGCCTTGTAGCATTTGTACACACACATTAGAGGTGTGAAGTTATTTATGTAAACTTGGATTTAAAAATCTGGGCATGATTGAAAGTAAAAGGACTCAAATTAAAGATTTTCAAAAGAGGGCACCCAAAGTTATGCTTCTGTATTAGATGTAATCCAAAGTAAGTGCCATAATTTTGGATGAAATTGAACAATCTGCATCTTCCATTTACTTTAATTGGAGGGTAATCAATACTTTTAAAAAACAGCCCAGTTTTTTTTAAGTGACTAAATAGGAACATGGTAATCTAAACTCAGGCACCCATTTCTAAATTTACCAGGCAATAAATCAGTATTTTCAATCTGGTATGTATTTATAGCATCAATTCTGTCTCACTATGGAGACATGTGGTTTAGTTGAGTTAGTATAGAGTTAAGAACAGCCTCAGTTTGTTTTGGAGTTGACATGTGCAACTTTGCTTAAATTCATAAGAACAATACTTTTAATTGAAAGTGCTTCAAATTAGGCATCTAAAATGTTGATATGTTGAGAATTTTTTTTCAGATGCGTCAAGGAACCACATCTCCTGTTTTAAAAACAATTTTAAAAAATTATTAACCTTTCTTTACTTCAATTAACCTGTCTGCAAAATAGGGAGAAAAAATGCTTTATCCATTCTGTGAACCACTGAGGTTTGCAGATGTAGAATTCAAGTGAAATCCATACCATCTATCATTAAGCAATTTTTTAGGAAGGTTTGAATAATTAATGAAGTGCACAAATGTTTGATTCACCACTTATTTTCCCTTTTTTCTTTTTAAGTTTTTCTATGCTATCCAGAGGCTACATCTATACAAGATGCTTACTGCACAGTAGTGTTGTATGGCATGAACCATGATGTGACGCTACGGTGCAGTAGTAACGAGCTACTGCACAGTCAGTGTCACTAGGAAGCTGTGCAGGGATGCTACTGTATAGTACCCAGTCATTTAGTACTTGGGTGTGCGAGTACTAAATGATTGTATGATGATAACTATGCAGTCAGTGTCTTGTTTAAACGTGGACACAGTCTCCCAAATTGTGCAAGACCAGAAAGTTATGAATTGTGGTTCCAAGGGAGCCTCTGAGATGACTTGGGGAATACTAATAAATACACCAAAAATGTTTGAGAGGGCTCTTTTTCTGTCTGGCATGGCTGAGCCTGAAGTCAGGCTGATCAAGCTGCAATTTTTTTTACACTGACATTGATGAGGAAATACAGTATCTAACTGACATATTAAACTGACCTTACACCTGAAGAAAAGCAATAAAGGCACTATGAATGACTTGGAGATACAAAAAAAAATGTCAGGATCAATATTACAAATAAATCAAATTGAATGTGCTAGGTTTTTTTGGCTGGGACTAGAGA
The DNA here is from genome assembly GCF_052110815.1 of Crocodylus siamensis. Lineage (NCBI taxonomy): Eukaryota > Metazoa > Chordata > Crocodylia > Crocodylidae > Crocodylus > Crocodylus siamensis. Next base: position 145,744,299 of record NC_143395.1, on the reverse strand, counting down.
CATGCTGCAGGGCATAAGAACAAAACAAAATATCAGCGTGTTATCAGTTTACAAAACAATAAACTTAACAGTTAGTAGGTATTAGACCCATCCAATCATCTTATAGGCCATTCTGCTGAACAGTCTGGCTTCTTTAGACAGCGTATAGTGATGCCTGAAAATGGGCAAGTCTTTAAAGGAAAAGAGACGCCTGTGCTGTGGAGCACTGAGTTTGTTCATTGGCATTTTCAAGCATTCTCTTTTTGCTAATAAGGATCTGTCACCATCCAGCCTGGCAGGAGGATGAAAAATTCCTGCAGAAAATACAGTAGTGCTTTGAACAAACAAATGTAAGAACACACTGGTCCAAGGCCCAATCCTTTTAGTGTTCACTCTCTACTCCTTAGCACAGTGCCTTACCACTGGGAAATATATGGCGTGGTTCAAACATATGGCCCATGGGCCAGACCTGGCCTGCACAGTTGGGTTGTCTGGCCCATAGGATTTTTTATGACTTCTTACAGGCCGGACCATACACCTCTGAAGAGATTCAGCCTACAGGGGTTGTTGCCATGGCTGCAAGAGCCCCTGTGGCAGCATCATTAACCCCCTGACTGCCAGAGCTGCTGTTTCAGCACGGCTCTACAACCCAGGGAGTTAATGCTGATGGTCATTCCCCCACTCCTCCACACCCCAACACTTTACCTTCCACCAAAAGCAGGGTTTTTAGTCATCCTTGCTGACTTAGATCAACCCCAGGGGGACCAGGGAATGGAATGGCAATAATGTTAACTGCCTGGATTCTGGAGCCATGGGGGGTAATGCTACCACCAGTGCTCAAGGATCATGTGGCCTATAGGAAGCCCTGCAGGAGCCTGGCCTGTGGGGCCCGGTGCACTTGATACCTCTGTCCTACTATATCAGGCAATTGTTCTATCTAATTCAATAATCAGTTTCTATATGCAGCTAGTACTATGTTCCTCAGTAAGCATAATCTTTTGTAAAAGACAATTTGTAATAATATTCCCATTGAACAAACATCTTACTAGACCTAGTTAGTTGTTCTATGTCCTGAAGCATAAGGGTTTCATAAGGGTTGTGTCATTTTTACAGACATGCAGCTATCGAAGAGTGAGAACCATGAACATATACCACTTAATAAGATTCAGCCCACAGTTTCAACAGAAAAAGTAGTAATCAATGAGAGTGAAATGCATCTGTCTGCAGGGAATCTACAGAAGACCTGTGCTGATAAAAAACAAACAAACCAGATCTGGGCATATAGACCTTCTAGGGATTTTCTGCAGAAGAGCGAATGCTGTCTCAGATGAACTCAGAGCAAGCATCCAGAAGAGTGCAGCTGTGCAGTATGTGGTGCTGCAGACCTGTCTGCGGTGCCATGTGCCTCACATGCTGCACCTGCAGGCATTCCCCGTATTGCTACTTTGCAAGGTGGGGTGGGGGTGTTGTTTGTTTGGTTTGGTTTTTTACCCTGAGAGATCCCAGGACCGAAAAAAGACTACACCTAAAAAAAAACAGGGTGGCATAAATGGTGGTAGCATGCACCACCCAAAACCAGAGCCTGACCCATCAGAGCCATGCTCCAACTGCTGACCATGCTCCCTGCTGCAGGAATTCCATGGCTGTAGTTCCTGGAGGCCCCAGTTAAGGCTGCTGGGGCCAGTACAATTGTTGGCCTCAGCCTCCCCTGTCCCACCTGGGGCAAGAGGCTGTGCACCAGAGTGCACATGGCACAGGTGTTCCCCAGGGACAAGCAGAAGCATCACAAGGTGTGCCAGTGCTACTTGTCCCTGGGGAAATACATGTCTCTGCTCATAGGGATGTGCCCAGAGATGCTGCAAATTTTCTCAGCATTTCTGCTGTTTGTTAGAAAATATAAGAAAAATAGAGATGTTAGAGTATAATAAACTATTTCTAATGAATACCACTTCTCCTGCAGTAATGTTGAATGCTTCCAGTGTGTGTCATACTGAGCCGTATTTTCCTATGAAGGAAAATATGGGGCAGAGTCAGAGCAGTGTTAAGCCCTTGTTTTTCTCCCTTAAAATTAATGGAAGTGGCAGGTTTCTGGAGTCTCTCAGGGTCAGGGCATCCTCAAATAGATAAGGTGGTACCTTCCTCAATCATCGTCAGAAACAGCAGTCCTTCCATATGAGGATGACAGACTTTCAGCAAATAGGGGAGAAATCAGTTAGCTTGGAGATGATTCAGGAGGCCAATCTGAGAACTGCATATTTCACTGAAGACATGGCAAATAGTTTCAGGACAAAGCTATAGCTCCTAGTGATGTCAGGTCACAGCTATTGCCCTTTGTATGTCTTATCTATCTGCCTCCATAGTGAGGCAAGTTTGCTTGAACAAAAATGCCTTGTTGTATATCATGGAGCCACTGGGGACAATTCAATGCTTAAGTTTCCCAGGTATCAATATTAATATTGCATTTCTTCAGATTGGCCTTCAAGGTGTCCTTGAATCTTGCTTTAGAGTGGTGACCATCAGTAAGCTGGGAGGATAGGACTTGTTTTGGGAGAGGTTTGTCAGGCATCCTTATGACATGCCCTGTCCAATGGAGCTGGTGCTGTATAAATATGGATTTGGTGATGTTTGCTTGAGTAAGAATGTTGGCAATTGTTCTTCTGTCCTTGATACAGAGGTTAGTCCAAACGTATTTCATAGATTTCATAGACAATAGGGCTGGAAGGGACCTTGGAAGATCATCGAGTCCAGGCCCCCGCCCAAAAGGCAGGAAGTCAGCTGGGGTCATAGGATTCCAGCAAGATAAGCAAGATAAGGTAGGAATGGCAACAGCCTGGTGGATGAGAAGTTTAGTTTGGGTCCCGCTCCCATAATCACTGAAGATACGATTTTTGAGATGTTCAGAGACAGCACTGGCAGACTTTACCCACTGCTGAATATTGTCATCTCTATTAACTTTTTTTGGAAAAGGTGGCTACCCAGGTAGGGGAAATGCTCACCATTCTCCAAAGACTACCCTTTAATTTTAATACCCTGTAATTTTAATATGAGGAGAAGCTGTTGTCTGGTTTGTGGTGGGTTGGTAAAATATTTTGATTTTTGTGAAGTTGACAGAGAGTCCAAGCATTTCATATACTTCACAGAAGTAGTTAAGAATGTTTCAGAGCTCTTCAAATGAGTGGGCACACATGACATAATCATCACTGTATTGAACATATAATGAAGATATTAGTTTTCTTGGATTTGGAATATAACTGGTTAATGTTAAAGACAATCCTGTTCGTGTGTGAAGGAGTAAGACAAAACTCACAGCTTGGAGGGCCCGCAGAGCTACAGCTGGAGACTGGAAGGGAAGGAAAATACCTACCACACTTCTGGAGCAGCATCTCGCTCAGGACTGGAGAAGGGTGCCCAAAGGTATTTCTGGCCCCGGAGAGGGGCAGAGAGGGGTCAGATCCCTGCAGGCCACAGGAAGAGAAGAGTGGCTGAGCAGCTCAGCAGTGACCCCGAACAGGAGGCAGGTGGAGGCCTGCACACATGTGGCTGCTGCTAATCTCTGGAGCAAAGCTGCAGTTGAGTATCCGGAGCAAGGGAGTCCATAAAGCCTGTGGTAATCTCTGGAGTGGAGTTTTCAGTACAGGATCCAGAGGAGGGCCCGAGGGAAAACTACAGTTACAGGTAGAGTCATCCTGTGAATGGGGGAGACCCCAAGGAAACTATGAATGTTCATAGGGGTGCAGGGCAGGCCAGCCCATAACAAAGACTGGACTAAGAGATTTTCTTGATCATTGCAATTGGGATTTTGAGAACCTGATCTCCAGTAAAGGGGGCGTGGACAGAGCCCGACAAGAAGGCTGAGAGCAGCTGGGTTTTTTTTGCTTTTTCTTTTGATATTTGAGCACAAGCCAAGACCAGCCCTGGAAGGGTATACCTAATTGAGAGAGTACCTAAAAGAGAGTTGGTTCAATCCTTGCTTTACATTAGTTTTAATACTGAAGGTGTCCATTTTTTAGCCACTACTTAGATTGGTTGCTGTCATGTCATCATGAAGAAGTCTGGTGATGGTAACAAATTTTTGTGTGTAACCAAATCGCTTCAATATCTTCCATAGGGAAACTCTGTTGATTGAATCAAAGGCCTTAGTCAGATCAATGAAGACCATGCAACAGTGAAATTTTTACTTGCAGCATTTCTTTTGCAGCTGTCTAGCAACAAAGATCGTATCTATTGTACCTTTGAGTGGACTGAAATCATCTTGGGACTTAGGTAGAATCACCTCAGCAAGGAGACTGAGTCTTTTGTGGAGCATGTGGGAAAAGATCTTTCTCGCTATGGTCAGGAGTGCAATATTACAGTAATTGCTGGAATCTGATCTATCTCTTGAATATAGTGAAGATTCTGGCATCTCTCAAGTCACTGGGAATCTGTTTATGTTTCTAGATTTTCACAATAATGGCGTGAGTTTGGTGAGAACTTTTTTTCCCACTTTGCTTATACATTTCAACTGGTATTCCATCAGGACCATGTACTTTCTTCTTTAATTGCTTCATGGCTTTCAAGATGGTATCATGATAAGTTGGTAGCTCTGCAAGTAGTCCTTAATGGGATGTTGTAACATGCTGAGATCTCAGGGGTGGCCATGATGCCCTCTGGTGGTTCTGTGACCATGCCTTGCTCTGGCCATAGGGTGCCTTCCCTTCTATTTCATCCACCATGTCTTGCTATTCCTTATAGTTCTAAAAAGAGGCTGCCCCCCTGGGCCTTTGCCTGGCTCCAGTTCAATTCAACCCCCACTAGGATTCCCTGGCACCCTATTCATCCTCACTGGTCCCTTGCTGGGCCTTACTCTATAACCATGCTGCCACGGGGAACCTCAGGTCTTAAGGGTGAATTGCATGGCTCCAAACCTCCCCTACACCACACTATACCATACCACAAGCCCTGCAGGTGTTACCATAGTATTGTTCTCTGCTATAAGGGTTTGGTCTCCTTGGCCTCTGCCCCATCACTCTGGCTAGGCCTTTTTAGCCTGGGCCCACTGTATCAGATCTAGCTTTGAGGCACTAGCTCTGGTTGCACCCCTCTTGGGTATAAGGTTCCTGGCCCCTGCGTGGCTCTGTGACCTCACTGTATGCCCACTCTGGGCGCAATAGTCAGTCTATCCTTCAGCCTGTTCCTGGCAGGACTCAAAGGCCCCTCGGGCACTAATGGAACCTCCATATACTGCCCCTGCAGTCCCAAACCAAACTGCTGGTATAACAACATAAATCGTAAGCCTCTGGGCTATAGCATAACATAAAGGGAAAGTAGCCCTCTTCCCCTTTAAGAGGGGAAACCTTCCCTCATCTCTAGTGCTGGCATTCCTTCCAGTCCTGGACTAACTTTGCGAGCTCCCTGAGCCTTACTGAGGTTCCACAGGCAAGATAGTAGTCCATTCAAGAGCCCTGCTGCCCAGAGTGTTTCACGTGTGGCTGGCAGGGAGAGACTGACTGACCGGCTCAGGAGCTGGGGTTAACTTGCTCCAGCCTGAGCCCTCTTCCAGTCAGGTGAACCTCTCATTAGCTCCAGGCACTACCTGTAAGCAGCCTTGCATGCTCCTAGTCCCCTTAAATGAGCAGGCACACCCTAGAGCTCTGCTACAGATATTTTAGAATGGCTTCAATGGTATTGTCTTCAACATTAGAATCTCAGTTCAGATGCTCTTGAATATGTTCCTTCTGCAGTGGATGGATGATGGAGCTGTTTTTGAAGAGTGCTGTCTCATCCTTAGATCTTGAAGGGATAGCTCCTTGGGTTCTTGGCCCATAGATAGCTGTGGTTGCACTGAAGAAATGACACATCATGACTGTCGACAAATTTTTGAACCACTTTTGCTTTGTCGTCTCACCACTTGTTTTTTTTCACTCTTGAATTTTCCTCTGGGTCTTGCCTGTGGTAATGGCTTTGTTTTTCTTTGGGTTTAAAAACATTCTGTCAACCTTTGAGGGCTCTCTTTTTTCTGTCAATCAGAGTGTGAATTCCCCTAACGTTCTCACTGAACCATTCCTGAAGTTTCTTTGTGGAGAAGCATAGAGATTCTTTGCACATCTCATGGATACCTTTCCTGAGATTTTTCCAGTGATCTGTGGTTTCAAGATCATTAGAGAGGTCAGAGAGTTTCCCACAAAGGCACTGCTGGACACTATTGCTTTTAGACTATCAAGCACTTGATATTTAACCTCTTCCCTAGTTGCTGTTTTCGTGGACACTTTTGGAGGGTGATATAAATGGACATGATGGAACATATCAAATAATGATTCATCCAGGAATCATCTGCTCTGATCATAGTTCAGCTGACAGATGTCTTGAGCATGCACTATGATGTAGTCAATCACGTGCATGCATAAACAGGGGTGCATCCATGATGACTTCTGTTTGCTTAAGAGAAGAATTCCACTTTAATTGACTTTCCTGTCCATAGTTCAAAGTCCCTGCCTACTCTAGCACCAAAATCACCAAGTACATTAATCTTACCTTCTCTGAGGACAGATGAAAGGACTTGGTCAAATTTAGAATATAATTTTTCCTTTGTTTCATCAGCTGCATCAAGGGTCAAAGCGTATGTGCTGAAGACTAGTGCATGTTGTCTCTTGGTTAGCAGAAGACAAAGGGTCATAAGATTCACTGATGCCAACTGGATGTTATGGCATCTGAGTAATAATTTTGGTCTTGATAGAAAAATCAACTCTTGGCTGTGTTTTTTTCCAGCTTTTCTTTTCCAAAAAAAGTGTTGCCACCACCTGTGAGCTGCCCCTTTCCTGAGTGCCTGGTCTCATTAAGTGCAGCAGTTTCAATATCAAATCATGCAGCTTCTCGGGGCACAAATGCTATCCTTCATTTCTGTCAATTACTATTGGGGTTTTCCATCAGTGTGAAGAAGTTCCAGGTAGCTTCCTCAATCTTTATTCATCAGTGTTAATAACCCTATAACAACTTTTTAGTGACTGACCAAATTTTATAAACCTATGAAGTAATGACACACATTTAAAAAATATATAGTTTCCCTTTTAAAAAAAGGAGGCAATTGCTGCTTACCTCCAGGTTACCTCCAGGCCTTACTCGTAGTTATGTTGCTGCTGATAGCGAAGAACAGTACCAATGCAATAACTAACATTAAGCTAGAAATAAAATGGGGTTGAAACATTGCATTTGTTCATTAATTACCAAAGTTAACTAAGAAAATATATTCTTGTCTTCCTTTGTACAGCATATTAAAATCTGCTCTAAAATGCTATCTTATTTTCTGCTTTTAGTGAGGGATATAAGATATTTTAATAACCAATATTAGTTGCAGGAAATGTGCTTGACTTGGGGCACATCTACACATGCATATTAGGGTGAAGCAATAAGGTTCAGCGCATATTGCACCAGAGTTTATTGCTCCTGGGCACTGTGTTTACATGTGTGCCCAGGACTTCAGCGCATTGAGCTGAGTCAAGCAACCTTGGCTTATAGGGGACCTGGGGGTACTGCTCTGATCCGGCTGAATATACTGTGAAGGAGCTGACTGGAGCATGAGGGTGCTTCAGTGTCGGACTAGATGGCAGGCAGCCCCCTCACTGAAGCACCCTTATGCCCCAGCCAGCCCTGTTAGCATCTATACGTGTGCTGCTTCAAACAAAAAAAACTCCACAGCAGGAATAGTACTTGTACATACAAGTACTAACCTGCTGCGGAGTCTATTCACTTCCTGTTGTTTAACAGGGCCACACATATGGATGCAGAGATGTTTACTGCAGAGCTAATGAGGCAACTCTGCAGTAAACATCTTGTGTGACATTCTTTTTAAAATACATTTCTTACACTCACTTCAAAGGGTTTCATAGTTTCTAGGCTCAGAAGGGACCTGAGCAGATCATCAAGTCCGACCCCCTGCCACGGCAGGAAAGAGTACTGGGGTCAAACAACCCCAGCAAGGTGTACATCTAAAAAGCTGGGGGACCATGCTTTTAAAGACCCCCAGGGTCTCCTCTTAAAGACCCCCAGGGTAGGAGCCAGCACCACTTCTCTTGGAAGTTGGTTCCAGATCCTAGCCACCCTGACCGTGAAGTAGCGCCTCCTGATATCTACCCTCTGCCAGCTTGTGACAATTATTCCTGGTCACTCCTGGTAGTACACGGGGGACCAGGGACTTCCCCAGTGCCTGCTGGTCCCTTCTGACTAGTTTGTAGCAGGCCACTAGATCCCCTCTCAGCCTTCTCTTGCAGAGGCTGAACAGGTTCAGGTCCCGTAGCCTCTCCTCGTAGGGCCTGCCCTGGTGACCCCTGATCATGTGAGTGGCCCTCCTCTGGACCCTCTCCATGTTGTCCATATCCTTCTTGAAGTGTGGCATCCAGTACTGGATGCAGTACTCCAGCTGAGGCCTGACCAGTGCCACATAGAGGGGGAGTATCACCTCCCTGGACCTGCTTGAGATGCATCTGTGGATGCATGACAAGGTGCGGTTGGCCTTCCTGACTGCATCCCCACACCGCCAGCCCATGTTCATTTTGGCATCAATGATGACTCCAAGATCCTTTTCTGCCTCTGTACTGACAACAAGGGAGTTCTCCAGCTTGTAGGTAGGGTGCCGGTTGTTCCACCCCAGGTGCATCACCTTGCACTTGTCAGTGTTGAATCCCATCCTGTTCTCATCCACCCACCCCTGTAACCTGTCTAGGTCCTATTGCAGCAAATTCCTCCCTTCTAGTGTGCCCACATCCCCCCACATCTTAGTGTCATCAGCAAATTTGAACAGGGTGCTTTTTACCCCCTCGTCCAAGTCACTGATGAAGATGTTGAACAGTGTGGAACCCCACTGCCCACATCCCTCCAAGCTGAAAATGACCCTACCACCACCAATCTCTGGGTGTGGCCCTCCAGCCAGTTGGCAACCCATTTGACTGTGTAGGTGTTGACACCACAGTCCCCCAGTTTCTTAATGAGAATGGGGTGAGAGACAGTGTCGAAGGCCTTCCGAAAGTCCAAGAACACTATGTCCACTGCTACCCCTGCAGCTAAGGATTTGGTGACCTGGTCATAGAAGGCCACCAGATTGGTCAGACAGGACCTGCTGCTAATGAACCTGTGTTGGTTGCCCCTAAGCATAATCTCCCCTGCTGTCCTCTCGTGGATATGCGCCAGAATAATTTTCTCAAAAAGCTTGCCCAGGATTGAGATAAGAGTAACTGGCCTATAGTTTCCTGGGTCCTCCTTCTTCCCCTTTTTGAAGATGGGAATGACATTGGCCCTCTTCCAGTCCTCTGACACCACACCAGAGCTCCACGAGTGCTTGTAAAGCCATGCCAGGGGTCCCACAATGACCTCAGCCACTTCCCTCAGTATTCTAGGGTGGAGATCGTCGGGACCAGATGATTTCCAGTCCTTCCAGAAGTTCCCTAACTAGTTCCTCACTAACCCTTGGCTTAGGTGTGCCTCCCCTGGGGTCTAAGGAGGGGTGACTGTTCCAGTTCCTGCTCAGGAAAATGGAGGCAAAGAAATTGTTATATATGTTGGCTTTGTCATCTGGTATAACAACCAAATTTCCTATCATCTCCTGCAGGGGCCCCACATTACCTGGAAACTTCTTTTTGCCCCCTATGTATTTAAAAAAGGACTTCTTGTTGTCCTTGATCCGGGAAGCTAGTCCCAGTTCCATCTCTGCCTTGGCCTTCCTGACTGCCCCTCTCCAACCCCGAGCAACTGCAGTGTAATCTGCCCTGATGATGGCCCCTCCCTTCCATTGGGTGTGTGCCTCCCTTTTAGCTAGGAGACATTCCCAGATGCTTTTGGTGAGCCATGGGGGCTTTTGTGCCCTCCTGACCCCTTTGATCCGGATTACCTCCCTTTGGGCTTGGAGGATCGTCTCCTTAAGGAGCGACCACTGTTCTCAGACACTGGGCTCCCCTCCCCTCCAGGACCTCAGTGCTTCCCTGACTATTCTCCTTAGCTCATTGGAGTCCACCCTTCTGAAATCTAGGGCTGCTGCCTTGCTGCAGGCCTTTGCCACCTTGCGCTGGATACTGAATTCCAGCAGGCGATGATCACTGCCGCCCAGGTGGTCGAGCACCCTCAGCCCCCTCACCAGGTCATCTCCTGTGGCCAGCACCAGGTCCAACAAGATGTTTCCCCGGTGGGGCTGTGTACCTCCTGGGTTAGATGGAGGTCCTGCATTTTGGCTAAGAACCTACATGAGCGGTCAGACCTGTCTGACTGCTCTTCCCAGCAGATGTCTGGAAAGTTCAGGACACCCATTATGACCATGTCCTTTGACCTAACTACCTCCGTAAGCTGACTTAGGAATTCCTGGTCTGACTTAAGAATTCCTGGGTGTTTCAGTGTTCAGCTGGACACTTGCTTCTTGAGAGATTCGTTTGTGACAGGTTAAAAGATCTTCATTTTCAGGAAATGCTAATCAACCCCTTTTAAAAATCAGTACCTAAAAGAAGAATCTGAAGACAGACATCCAATGTTACTAGTCCCTTTTAGAAATCCAGAACCTTAGTTTCCAATCAATTGATTTTATCAGTTTAAAATTCATACCTTGGCTGCAGCCAGATGAGCACAGCCGTGTGGTATGTGGCACATTCAGGTGTTTCCTGCACTGCTAGCCTGCAGCATGGGGAGGGAGGGGGTTTGACCCCAGGAGATCCCAGGGTCCCAAAAACCCACACAGGGAAAAAAAATGAGGTAGCATGCATGGACGCAGTGTGAGCCACCCAAAACTGAAGCCTGGCTGGAGCCATGCAGGAGTGACATGGCTGCAGTTTTCCTGGGCCCCAGGAACCCAGGTAAGGCTGCTGGGGCTAGCACCATTATCCCTGGGTTACCCACCCAGGGTAACCTGCCATGTGTCAGAGTATGCATGGCACAGGCATTCCCCAGGGACAAGTAACCTGGGGAACCAGAGGTCTGTGCTCATGTGGACATGACCCTTAGGTCCAAATTTCTCCCATGCTGAGTTCAATTGATTTCAACTGGACTTTTTGCATAAGTAAATGTAGAGGGATCCTTCCCCCCCTCCTTTTTTCTTTATAATTTGTAGGTGGAATTTAAATTGTTCTGCATCTCTTGCATAACGGTGTAACTCATTCAACTTAACATTTAACTGCTGTTAAAATGTAAGCAGATACCAGTTCAGGCAGTTTAGCACATGCTAAGTGCCTTCACATTGCGAAGTTTTCAGTCATACTCAGGACCCAATTTGATCTGTGACCTCCTCATCACAGGTATAGTCTTCTGCCTGCCAAACCACAAGAAAACTTCTTGGATGCACACGTGCTCCAACAACCAGCATCTCATTGATTATGTCATCATCAGGAGAAGAGACAGACAGGATCTCAGAGTGACAAAGGCCATGAGAAGTGTAAAATGCGGGACTGACCACAGGCTCATAGTCTCTAAGATGAATATCCAGATACATCCCAGAAGATGACCACAAAGCAAAACATTATCAAAAAAACCTCAATTTCTCCAAATTGAAACAGAAGAATGTGAAACAGGCATTTGTTAAAGAACAGTCCAACTAGCAACAATTGATGTAAACTCCAAGAATTTCAAGGAAAACTGGGCATCCTTCAGAGACTCTTTGTACTCAGCTGTATCTAATACCCTCAATCCCACCACACATCAAGATTGGTTTGATTTAAATGATACTGACATAGGGAGACTACTGAATGAGAAATATTGGTTTCATAAGGCCCGCTTAGAAGACCACACTTCAGCATCTAAGAAGATAGCCTTGAACAGCATCAAAAGTATTGTCCAATTCAAACTCAGAGAGATGCAAACTTGTGGCTGAGCAACAAGGCACATAACATTCTCTCCTACTCAGACAGGAATAATATAAAGAACTTCTATGATGCTCTGAGCACAGTCTACAGGCCACAGTCGCCAAATCAGAGTCTGACATGCAGCAGAACATGGACTATTTCTATTCAGTTTGTGACAACTTAAGTCGCACAATCAACAATAAAAACACACCAGTCTACACCAGGAAAGCCTTATGTAGACCATATCATTACAGCATATGAACAAACCTTCCAGGCAGTGGACAAGTTCACCTATCTTGGCAGTACACTGTCACATGCAGTTTACATTGATGATGAAACCAACGCCAGAATTGCCAAAGCAAGTGTGGCCTTCAGCAGATTATATGCAAATGTGTGGGAATGCTGAGCATCAGTCAGCAAACAAAACTGAAGGACTACAAAGCCTTTATGTTGGTAATCCTGACGTATGCATGTGAAACTTGGACAGTGTACAGATGCCATGCTAGGAAGTCAAGCCACTTTCACATGGGCTATCTGAGGAAATTGATGAAGGTAAGATGGAAAGACAAGGTCCCAGACACTGTGGTTCTCATATGGGCAGGCATTCCAAGCATCCCAGGAAAAAGCCAACCTATTAAATGGGTACTTTGCGTCGGTCTTTCATCAGTCCCATGAGATGCCCATGGGACACCCATGCCCGCTAAAGGACAGGGAGGTCCGGGTGAGGGAGATCCCCTGCCCTCCATCAATGCTGACCTCATGAAGGAACACCTTGAGAGGCTGGATACCTTCAAGTCAGCCGGCCCTGACAGTCTACACCCCAGGTACTCAAGGAACTGGCGAGCATCATAGCCCAGCCCCTGGCACGGATCTTTGAGAACTCCTGGTGCTCTGGTGTAGTGCATGAAGACTTGAAGAAGGCCAATGTGGTGCCTATCTTCAAGAAAGGGAGGAAAATGGATCTGGCTAACTATAGGCCCATCAGCCTGGCTTCTACCTCTGGGAAGATCTTACAAAAGTTTATTAAAGAGACCATCCTTAATGGACTGGCCAATGCCAACATCCTGAGGGATAGCCAGCACGCATTTGTTGCAGGTAGGTCTTGCTTGACCAATCTTATTTCCTTCTATGACCAGGTGACCTGTCACCTGGGCAAGGGAGAAGAGATTGATGTCATATATCTTGAACTTCAGAAAAGCCTTTGATCTGGTATCCAATGATCACCTCTTGGCAAAACTGGCCAATTGTGGCCTTGGGTCCACCATGATCCCCTGGCTAGGAAATTGTCTCTGTGGTTGGACCCAGTGGGTAGTAATTGATGGAAGTCAATCAGCATGGTGCTCTGTGACCAGTGGGGTCTCCCAAGGCTCTGTCCTTGGACCCATATTGTTCAACATCTTCATTAATGATGTGGACTTTGGAGTCAGAAGCTGACTGGCCAAGTTTGCCGACTGCACCTAACTTAGGGGGAAATCATTCACACCAGAAGACAGGCGGGTGATTCAGGCTGACTTGGACAGGCTCAACAAATGGGCGGACGAGAACCTGATGGTGTTTAACACTGAAAAATGCAAGGTACTCCACCTTGGGAAGAAAAACCTGCAGCATCCTTATAGGCTCGGCAGTACTACGCTGGCTGGCACTACAGAAGAAAGGGACTTGGGGGTCATCATTGATCACAAGATGAACATGAGCCTTCAGTGCAATGCTGCAGCTAGTAAAGCAACCAAAATGCTGGCTTGCATCCATATTTACTTCTCAATCAAATCTGGGGACGTCATTCTCCCCTTGTACTCAGCCTTGGTGATGCTGTACTTGGTGATGCTGATGGGGTACTGTGTCCGGTTTTGGGCTCCACAATTCAAAAAGGATGTGGAGAAGCTTGAGAGAGTCCAGAGAAGAGCCACACACTTGATCAGAGGTCAGGAAAACAGACCTCACGATGACAGGCTGAGAGTCATGAGGCTCTTTAGCCTGGAAAAGCGCAGGCTCAGGGGTGATCTGATGGCCACCTATAAGTTTATCAGGGTTGACCACCAGGATCTGGGGGAACATTTGTTCACCAGAGCACCCCGAGAGATGACGAGGTTGAATGGTTATAAACTACTGCAAGACGGTTTCAGGCTGGACATAAGGAAGAATTTCTTTACTGTCCAAGCCCCCAAGGTCTGGAACAGCCTGCCAGCGGAGGTGGTTCAAGCACCTACATTGAACACCTTCAAGAGCAAATTGGATGCTCATCTTGCTGGGATCTTATGACCCCAGCCGACTTCCTGCCCTTTGGGTGGGGGGCTGGACTCGATGATCTTCCGAGGTCCCTTCCAGCCCTAATGTCTATGAAATCCACACTGTGTTGCTGAATTCACATATGAGATGGATGGGCTATGTCACCAGGATGTCAGATGAACAACCACCAAAGATCTTCTATAGGAAGCTAAAAGGAAGGGCAAACAGTCTTTCAGAAGCTAGAAGAAACATTTCAAGTACTCCCTTAAGTTATCCTTGAAACATTTCAACATTGACCCAAACTCTTCAGAAGATCTTGCTCATGATCATTCCACGTGATGAAGCCTCATCCATACTGGAGCTATGAGTGGAGGAGAACTTCTGAGGCAGAGCAGAAGCACAAACAGCATAAATCTCGCATCAGCACATCTGCTGTTAACGAAGCAACCCGAAGTGGCATCTCTTGCTCGGTGTGCCACAGACAGTTTAAAGCACAAATTGGCCTGATCAGCCACTCTCATGCTCACAGAAACCAAACCAACCAGTGATATCATGGTTATCTTCAAATTTGAAAAGCAAATAACAAATCAACAGATCAAATTAGCAAGTATGTCTTAAAAAAGCACAACTGAATTCAGGATTTATACAATACATAAACAAATATATTTCAGTAGTCCAGGCCAAGAGGAATGGAAGACATGCAGAAGATCTTCACCAAATGGACTGAGATAGTGACTGATATAGATAGGACAATGTTTTGAGGTGATAGTTGACAAAAGTACCGGAGCTGAACACCTAGGAGAAAGAAAGAAATTTCTAAGTTAAAACAAATAAGCAACAAACAAACAAACTAGTTTTTCTGCCAACAGAGGTGATGAACAATGGAACTGTGGTGACTTGCTTGAGAGGGCTTTTGCTAAGTAGGCAATATGCTGGCAGTTTGGAGTCAAATTATGGCTGGTTTGGTATAGGTAGTGAAACAGCTGATGATGAAGTAGATGATATGTCCGCAGAAATGGATGGAACTAGAGAGCTGCTTGGTTAAGAGCTGAAGAAGAAGTTGATTTTCAGAATTCCATTGCAGTTGAAAAAGGGGAAAAATAGATATGATGAGATACAAAAAGTCAAGAATTATATTAAGGCATTATTTGCTTTTGAGAGATCAGTGGGGTTTAGCAGACATATGACAATATAGGGTTGGAGGATGAGAAAAATAATCAACTAAATAGCATGTGGCTAATTTTTAATTCTAGTGAGCTAAAGCTTAAACCCGATGAAGAATGCTATTAGTAGAATCAGAAAAAAATAATTTAAAATGTCCTTCAACTTAACTTCCTTTCATGCAGAAAAACATTTTGTTTTTGCATCTTGATAAAATCCAGTTCAAAGGGAAAATAGAAAAAAACTCATGTACAATTAGGTTGGAAAACAGGTTCATGATGAAAAAGATAAAATATATCTGCACAAAGTTCTGATCAAGCTGACAATTTCCTTGACAGAACAAGCGAAGGACAGCCTGAATGCCAGGCTTTACTTAGCAGTTGGTACAAGTTGTAAACTTTAGCTGTCCTTCAAATGCTGCATGTTTTGTTTTCATTCAAAAGTACTTGTGGCAAATAGACCTTTTTTATACTTATCAGTAAAAAAAAGAGAATCTGAGAATCCAAAATGTGAACTGACAGATTAAAGTACTGATCCAACTTTTATGCTATAAGCAGAATTCAGACTAAGAATGAAAGGGTCAAAATCCATATGGGGTTGTTCGTTGTAGCCGTGTTGGTCTAAGGACATAGGCAGACAAGGGTCTTTGGATAGATGTGATATCTTTTATTAGACCAACTAAACAGTTGGAAGAATGTTCTTTGCAAGCTTTTGGGCACAAATACCCTTCTTCAGCCATATAGAGACTCCATCTATGTACTTGTGCTATACTCTCTTTCTCATTTAGAGAATTCCAGGTATGACTCTCTCCACCCCCACCCCTACCCACCAAAAGAGAAAAGGGGGAAAAAATCTTGATTTGGAGGAGAACATTGCATATATTGTTTTTCTGAGAGAATTGGGTACAGTTTTAGGAAGCAGCACCTAGAATAACTTTGCTAATAATATACCTATACTAAATTATGTTGAAGGAATGATCTCTCCAGATAAGATTGCAAATGACTATAAACAGCACATTTTCATGTGCTCATAATTTCCTGGAGTTTTCACTTGGTGAGACATATTTTCTGTTTGGTTTTACTTTCTCTTTTAGTTTGGACAGAAGAACCTTTTTAAACAGTGTAAGCTATATTCATTCAGGATATTCAGGATCTGTGTCTTGGAATGAGTATGCATTTAACAATGATTACCATGTTCATAGGTAGGTCAGTGTTTAACTTCAAAACAATGTTCATAGGCAGATCCGTGTTTAACTTCAAAACTGGTGAAGGAATCAGTCAAGAATATACAATGAGTTGGTGGGATATAATGTATTTTTTCTTGTATATACTTTGGATGGCAGTGGTTACTCACCAGTGAGGAAGCAAAGAAGTTGTGACTCATGGATTTTTAGGCATGTGCTTGACTTGAGTGGGAGTTGTATATGTGTTGAAATGTTTTCTTAACTTAGGGCCCAAGTAAAATGCTGACAAAACCTTTAAGCAGTAGCACACTATGAGAAATTCTGCATGTGTCATATAGGCCAGAAAGAGCCATTATACACAAACTGGTACTAGTAACGGGAAACTGGTCTAAAACCATAACCAAACAGAAGTTCAGCTTACATAGACTGGTTTAAAAATAATAGACCTGTTTGGATGTAGTGTCAGACTTAACCGATTTAGGCTAGACCAGTCTATTGAACTTCTGTACGAGATGTGGTGATTCAAATTAGGTTGCAGTCTGCTGGCATCCCATCATGCCCACTCCTTCCAATCCCTTGCACAGAGGCACCCTAGAACTTTCTGACACTTGGCTGCTTTGAGCTGTCAGCTGCAGGCAGGAAGGAGCTTGGTGGGGTGGGGAGGAAGGGAACACCTGTAGCACTGTATTTTTCTATGTTTATGCAAGGGAAGTTTAGTTTAGATATTAGGAAGAATTTTCTCACTAGAAAGGTAGTAAAACACTGGAACAGGTTGTCCAGAGAGGTGGTGGAATCTCCATCCTTTTCAAACCCTGGCTAGACAAAGCTTTGGCTGAGATGATCCATTTGGGGGTGGTCCTGCTTTGAGCAGGTGGTTGGACTAGATGACCTCCTAAGGTCCCTTCCAAACCTAATTTCTATGATTCTATGAATGTCCCTATGTGGGGCAGGGGTAGTGGGGGCACTCTACCAAAGGAAGGATCAGGCCCCTCAGAGCTATAGTGAACTGCAGGTAGCAGCAGAAGGGCAGGACAGGCAGAGTGAGAGAGCAGTAGCTGCAAGCTGCTGTGCCATGTGTGCACAGGGCCTGGTAGGGCTATGCTACAGTGGGGTGGGGGGCAGAGCTGCAACCACTACCTCACCACAGTGCTGCTGCAGGTGCTGGCACTTGGTGGGGCACAGGGCTTTGGCAACAAGGAGAAGGGATGCTGCAATGCTATCAGGTATGTGTGTGTGTGTGTGTGTGCTCTTGGCCCCAAGTGATCCTGCCCTTCATCCATCCCCCCCTCACCTTTGATCTGTGGCAGATCCAGGTGGGACAGGTGTCCCCAGTCTCCATTGTGGATTCTGGGAGATGTCCATAGACAGCCTGCGCCCACCAGCACTCAGTACACAGGCTTCCTGACCTGGTTCCTGGCCCTTGGGCATCCTCACCCCAACCCAGATCCCTCACTTCTCCTACAAACTCCACCTAGACTCCCAGCTGCTCACTCCTGCTTTCCCTGCCTCCCTAGCCTAATCTAGCCCTTCCTCAATAGACTTAAATATATAAAAACCTTGATGATAAAATAATAGCATAAACAGAAATTATAAATATTCAAACAAGAGCAGGGAAGCATTTTGAGGATTCAGACATGTGCAGTAACTTAGAACAAAAAAATATTGAGTCATTAATCAAATACATACATCCTAGGAAATTAGAGCATTTAAAAGGAAAGGATGAATTGCTCCTCTCAAAAATATAAGTTCCTTGTTTGGTTTAGAATAAAGACAGCCTATTTGCTTTTATAGAAGGTAGATAAATGTACACATTTCTTATCCAGATTGAGTTGCAGTAAAATAAGGAAAGAAACTCTGTTCTATTCTTGTATGTAAAATTCAGTTTTAGCTTCAGCTTCGCCTGTCATTTCCTTTACAAAATAGGAGAACAGGGGAAAAATGTCTTTTTTGTTTTCATTATAATACTCTTTCTTTGAGAATTCAAGTGGGGAATATACTACACCCTCCACTCCCCCTTCCACATATGTAAATGTACATAAAGGGAGTTGACTGCAGGCATAAGTTACATATAAGGTATTTACAAGGTTCTTCACATGTTCTCAATACAAATCAAAACTTCAACAGCTGTAAGTCATAAAAATCAGAAAGAAACTGGCAAGCCTTATGGGAATCCATCTAGAATGTAGGGTACAAGTACTGTAAGATGAGCATAAAACTGGTTGGATTGTTGTGCTCAATAAGTAGTCATTAATTGCTCAGCTTGTGGTTGGGAAGAGGTACCATGTTTTGGATGAAGGGACCAAGTGCATGCTTAGCAAATTTGTAGATGACAGCAAGTTGCATGGAGTTGCACACACTCTGGAGAGTAGGGTTAGGATCCAGAATTACCTGGATAGACTGGAAAAATGGTCTGTAATCAACCAGATGAAATTCAAATCAGACAAGTGCAGAGGTTGCACTTAGGACAGAATAATTGCATGAACAAATACCAACTGGAAATCAGTGGCTAGGCTGCAGTACTGCAGAGAAGGACCTAGGGATTATAGTAGACCATAAGATGATATGAAGCAATAGTGTGCTTTTGTGGCAAAAAAGGCTAAGACTATACTAGGCTGTGCTAACAGAAGTGTCTCTTACAAATGGAGGGAAGTGATTTTTCTACTGTATTCAGTATTGATGAGGCCTTATCTGAAGTACTGTGTCCAGCTGAAGGCCCCACACTCCAAGAAGGATGTAAATAGATTGAAGATAGTTTAGTGGAGGGCAATAATGATTAGAGGCCTGATATGCATAATTTATAAGGAAAGGCCAAAAGAGCAAGGGTTATTTAGTTTTGGGAAGAGAGGACTGAGAGGGGACTTGATAAGTCTTCAAACACCTGAAGGGTGATTATAGAGAGGTTGGAGGTAGATTATTTTCTATGGCCATAGCAGATGGGACTAGGAGAAATAGCCTCAAACTGTAGTAGAGGAAGTTTAGGTTGGATATTAGAAGAAATTTTATGATTATGGGGGTGATCAAGCATTGGAACAGGCTACCTAAAGAAGCAGTGGACTCTCTATCCCTGAAAATTTTCAAGAGCAGTTTGGACAGACACTTGACTAGGATCGTCTAGTCAGGGATGATCCTGCATTAGGCAGGGGTCTGGACGAGGCTTCCAAACCTACTTTCCTATGATACTATTTACCCATATTTATTTGAAACCTAGCTTAAGACACCTGACTGACTATTTGACCTGTGTAACAGAACACCAGATGTGCTCTGTTACTTGTAGGGCCCTGAGCAGCAGCAAGGCAGTCTGCAGCTGGCTGCAGTCCCAGTTGGGCATAACTGCCTGATTGGGAGCAGGGCCCAGATGTGCCCTATAAGAACAGGGGCCCTGAACAGCAAAGGCAGCAGTGTGCTGCCAGCAACCTGAGAGACACTGCCAGCTGAGCTGCTGCTCAGAACACCTTGGATGTAAGGGAGGATCTTTGGGGATGGCGGGAAGTTTTTTGTCCTGGGTACAACAGAAAAATGCACCCTGCTGAGGAAGGATGGCTTAGTGGGGCTGGCTGTGGCAGGTTGGTCCCTGCAAATGTCAGGCCAGTCACCTCTCCAGTAAAAGGTGAGTATGGGGTGCCTGCTAACCCCAGCCCCCCACATCCTTGGTGGGTAGTAAGACTGAGCAGAGGGAGTCCAGACTCCCTGTGAGTGCTGAGGCAGGGACCAGGTCACGTGGAGGGACCTGTGGCAGCACCTAGACTCACAGTTGAGTTCTGAGTCTGCACTAGGGAGCTGACAGTGAGGCTTCAGGGGGGTACAGCCCTGGGCCTTGGGGAGCTATGACTAGAGCCCCCTGGGCAAGGGGATGAGGGATTATGGCCCAGGGAGGGCAAGGGGATGGGCTTGGAGCCCTGATCCCTGTAGTATGGGATTGAAGCCCAGAGTGGAGGCCCGGGGCCCAGAAGGAGGCTTTGAGCTCTGAGTTGAGGAGGAGCTGGAGCCCCATGATTGGATGGGTTTGGAGCCCTGAACTGAGAGGGGCTGGGAGCCCTGAGGGGAACTGGGCTGGGAGCCCAAGTGCATGAGTGGCCAGGTGGTAGGCCAGATAAGTAGGCCAAATGTCAGGCCATGGAACATCTGCAAGGCACTGGGACTATGAGCTCCAGAGGGAAGTGAGAGTCTCAAGTCAGACTCTGGAGCTGAAGTCCCAGTGTGAGGCACTGGAGGACCATCTACGAGGTATGGGACACAGTAATGGGTGGTTGGAGCCATGTACATAGGCCCTTGTCAACAGGGCAGGTAAATGGGCAGCCTCCCACCTTAGTGATATCTCGTAATCATTATCATCAAGGTGTGGCACGTGAGGAAGGCAGGTGGTTATCCCAGAAGCAAGTGGGCAGGCCAACACTTGTAACTGGGTGGTATGTCCACTTGTTACAACCTGTTGCCTTAAAAGTATCTGTCTCTATGGCCTATTTGGCTGCATTCTTTTCCACTAAATAATTTAGCAAGAAGGAGACACTCATGGAGTAAACACGATATGCTCAGCAAGAGTCTCAAGGCAACTAACAAAATCATATGCAAATTGGATTTGAGAGTCCCCAATGAAGTCGTGAGTTTTCTTAATTCAGGAGAAACGTCATTTACTCAGCATTTCTACAAGTCAGTTCATAAATATGAACCAGTCAGTTAGGGCAGAATGACAAGTATTTCATGAATATTCTTGGATAGAATTTTTCAGATGTATATAGAAGTGTGTTTCTTAAATTTGGTGCTAGTGCAGTGAAAAGAAATGCACCGGTCCACTGCAAATATCTTGTAAAAAAATGTGCATTTTCATTGTGTATGCTGGGGATTTTCTATCCTTTTGTAACAAGTTGCCTCTTTCCCAGTGTTACAACATTTTAAATCAGCTGGGGCTTTGCAGCTGTTGTTCCAGCAATGAAGTTCTCTAGGACTTTAATGGAAGTCCCCTACCCATGCACCTTCTCTCATTTGCTAGGTTTCAGGGTAAAACAGGAATCAGCACATTTCTAGTGGAATTTGAACTAGTAGATTTAATAAATGTTTTATATGGAAGGGGTGGATTCTTCTGAGTGAATGCAGTTTGAATTCAAAGAAACCAGAGCTGAGAATACAACCTCTTGGGTCATCTAATCTGTCTCCCTGACATGGCAATTTTGGTTGTCAGTGTGTGCTTGCATATGTTAGTGTTTTCCCCTGCTTGCTTGTGTACAACTAAGCTACAACACTTTTCTTGCTGAACTAGTTCCACACTCTAAAAAGGGGAAAAATATGCCCCTTCCTATCAAATGCAGCTTTCATATTTTTACTCTATTGCATCTAGGTTATGGATGATATATTTCAGATAATCTACTTTCTTTGAATAGTGTGTGAAACATTTTATAGAGATAAATATCATTCTTCCCCTTTACTACTGTGGACAGAAAGGCACAAAGTTCAGTGGTTTCTCAAGGTCAGACAGAGAGCCAGAGGCAGATCCAAGTATGTCACCTTGATCTTCTGACTCACATTAGCCTGCATGGAGCTCCATGCTGCCAGAGCTGGACAGCTTCTGATATCCAGCCTAGGTCACATAAAACTAGCTCAGTTGTCTACACTGCACACTTCACTAAAGCATGAAGTATCTACTGGTTCTTACTGTCCCCTTCTCTAACTAGGGCATCCTGTAGAGACAAGGCTGTTGTGCTTGAACAGTAATCGCTTCTGTAGTTTTTTTGGTTTTTTTTTAAAGGCAACTAGTTGCTACAGAAATTGGCAACCTGTCCATCAAAGAAAAATATGTAATTTTAGAATGGACAGAACAAAAGCCCAGCATGGTTTAGGGGAGAATCTTGCATTAGGAGGGAGATGGACTTTGTCATCTACAAGATGTTTTTTCTTCAACTCTAGATTCTGTGTGTTCAAACCCTTTATATTGCTGTGAAGAGCTACATAATTCACTCAGCAGGACCAACCCCTGTTATATAAATGGCTTGATATGAGTCTGATTTCAACGGTAGGCTGTATTATGACCTGAAGCTTGCTTAATTTTGATATAGAGAGCTGAAGCATACAAAGCATCATTGCAAGGGCTCTCTATGCTCAAGAGACCCTCATGGAAAATGTTGCTCTGCTAGTCCTAGAGAGCTTTATCTTAGAAGCCAATATTTTCGGTGCGGTAGCCCTTATGAAATTGGCTAGCAGGGTATGTGTGAGAAGCAGCTTCCCACATCACTGGACCACTATGGCAGAATGTAGAGTGGATTTGGGCAGTGGTGCAGTTGTATCCCACCTCCCAAAGTTTAAAATCAACTGCTCGGTGGTGGCAACAGCTTTTCTATTCAAGCAGCAGTGACAAAAGTCAATTGACTTCATGGATCATTATAATCTACCCAATTCCTTCTGAACTCTTCATTCCACAGGTATTAATGACTCTCTCTTCTTTTTAATTGCCTCAAAGTTTAACCTTTCTTCTGCAATTCTGCTGTCAACTGGTCCTGATAATGCAGCTCCTATTTCATAACCATACAGACTAATTTTAACTCTAGCAAAAGACTTTAAGTTAGGTGTGGAAGTAACTTTCAGTGAAGCATTGGTGCATGTCAAGATGCTCAGCAATGCTAGATTTTGAAAAAAGAGATGTCCATTTTAATATAACGAATGCAGGACTAATAAAACAACATGTTTTGATTATGTTTACCTTTTTATTATGTTTTATACATAATATACAACATTGCAAATTAATGCACTGTCTAATAAATGTTTATTTGTTTTTGCTCCAATCCAATAATACTGTCCTAGATCTCTCGCTTATTAGTGAAGTTTCTAGTTTCTTTTTAATTTGATATACACTTTGTTATATGTGATGATGCACCTCACCATCTGCATCCCCCTCCCTTACTTCACAGAATCCTAGATCCACCCATGGTAGCATGGCCAACATGTTTGTATATGTATGTAGAAAAACTTTTCTGGATCTCCTGAATCAAATCTGAGTCTAACTGTTTTTAGAATCTAAATCCTCAATAAATATAAATGAAAAAAAGTCTAAAGTTTGTAAACCTAATTCATGATTTTCAGAATTACTTTCAGATGGCTATATTGCATGAAGTAAACTGAGCTGGCTATTTCCTTATTAATATGGAAATTAAAAGTGTCAGAATGAGAAAATAATATTGATGTGACTGGTGCATGATTGTGGAAAGGATGGAATGCTTCAAAACCATGGAAGCCTTGAATAGCTAAACATGATTAGGATTTATAAGAATGTAAAATTCCATTATAGAGACCAATTGCTAAATGATGAATGTTTAATGCTCTTTATGTCCACTTAAAAATTGGCGTTTTTTTTAACACTTAAGCATTGAGCAAAACCTGAGCTAAGTGACCATCCTGTAGCCTTTTAGAAGATTTTACTTTGCAGAAGCATTAATAAACTAAAGTTGAAGCACTGGTGCTGTTTAAGCAGAATATTCACTTCAGGTTTGTTGATTGACAGTAATCCT